>NC_136468.1:130284942-130616844 GCF_902686455.1 Sciurus vulgaris | reverse complement strand
ATAAAATCCAATGAAAGACTTGTCATCTTAAGATTTTCTTTGTGTGGTGTTGGGGATTGAACCCAGGGCCTCATGCATGCCAGGCAAGCACATTACCACTGAGCTACATCCTCAGACCATTGAGATTGTTTTTCAGAAAATAAAAAAATTTTATTTTTTCAAGTTTATAAGATATTTCTCATTATATATATTATTATGGTCAAGGAATCTACAGCCATGAATGACCAGTCACATACATACATCCAATCCAATTGATGCCTTCCAGCTAAAAGAGGCATCTGAAATCCAGAAAGCCATGTTGGGAGTAGAGGTCATCACTAATGGGATGGCTCCTGTCAGTGCATTAGGAAGCTCCCGAGGAGCTTGGTTGTTAGAGCTGACTCAGAGCAGGGGAAGGGACAGACAGCACATTTTCAGGATTAAGCCATTATTTTCAGCTGGCGCAAGTTCTGTTCTGGCACAAGTTCATTTTCTTTTCAAAAATTCTTAAAATAATATTGAGTAATTACTACAAATTTCTATGAAATTTTTGAAAGAAATAAATGGCTTTAAGGAAATGAATCAAATCTTATGTGTAATTTCAGATATTATAAAAACTGTTCACTCTGTGGAAATTTAATTATTTACCATGAGATAATATGCAGTACAAAAAAAAAAAAAAACCCAGAAACACAGTCTATGCTTATCTAGTGATTAGTACAGAAAATGCCCATGCTGAAGAGGGCATTGCCTTTGTTTTATTTATATAATTCACTGAGTTTTATGACCTACAAAATGTTTTTAATTTCTAAATATCTATTTTAAAATTTCTGTGTTGATAATTTTTAGTCCTAATTTTGATGACAGTTTAACAGTATTCCCTGTGGAAAATGTAGCATAACTGAATTTATTGCAAAATCAATTAGCCTTACTTCTTTGCTTCAAAATAATTAAGAGGCAGAATTGAGACAACCTCCATTGACCAATTTAAAACATACATCTCAATTTCAATTCTCTGTTATTTCTGTCCCTGAAAAAAAAGAAAAAAGAAATTTATGGATTATTCTCACTTCTTTTATCACCTACATCCATAGATTTCAGATGGAAATTAATATTTGATAATAAATGCAAGTATATGAAGATGAAAAAATCATATTAAGAGTTTTGATTTACCTGCCAAGTGAAATAAGCCATACTCAGAAAATCAGTGGTTGAATGTGGAAGCTCCTGGGTGGGAGAATAAGAACAAAGGGGTCTCAGGCAAATAAAAAAAGACCAACAGAGCAGAAGATGAGGATCCAGTCAGAGGGAGGAGAGGGCAACATGAGGAAGTATTGGGTACGAAATCTACTGAATTATGCTATGTCCATGTATGAACGAACTTACTACACTGAGTTGTGTGTGTGTGTGTGTGTGTTTGACTATAATGCACTAACCAAAATAAAAACAATAATGAAAAGAGATCAGTAGGTAAAGCAAACAGATTGAGAGAGAAGAAGGTTCTGGGTAATTTGAGTAATCCAATTATGTCTTCTGCATGTATGAATACAGTATAATGAATCCCAATACTACCCATAATTTCAAAGTACCAAAAAAAGCCTTAAAAAGAGTTTTGATTTAGATGAGTCCAAACTCAACTGCCAACTTATGTTATGACTTTGTGTGAGTTAGTCATTTTTTTCTATTGTCTTCCTACCCTAAAATAGACACCACCTGTTCCTCTATTGAAAATTACTCCATGCCGGCATAATATTTAGAGATTATCAGAAAGAAAATGGCAGAGGAGAATTGAGCATCTTTATAAGGTAGGTTACTCTAAATACAAACATTGAGATAGAGAGAAAACTGCCATTAGAACTATCAAAAAATAAAGCCAAAGATGTGAGTTTACCCCCATGCCAGGATAGTGACTGGCGTAAGTGCTAAATTACCCACAATTCTATGTTCAAAACAAACAGAGAAACTGCAACTATATGCTATATATAAACACATTCTCAGGCTTATGTGTATATAGCACAGTACATTTCATCTCAAGCACTGCTCAAGGAAATTAAATGGAAATGAATAAAGTATATTATTAAAGTATATCATTAAAGACAGATGCTAAAGTATATCATTAGAGGCTAAAGTATATCATTAAAGACAGATGTAAAAAAAAGATGTGAGAAATCTTAAATCACATTTTGAAAAGCAGCATCTAAACAATGAAACTTAGGGCTCTTTATATTTCTTTTTAAAATGATAGTTCTCATTTTAGTGATGGATCAACAAGATTCACCGTCTAGCTTTTTCAAAAAAATTAGACATTGCCAGGCATGATGGTACACGCCTATAATTCCAGCAGTTTAAGAGGTTGAGGCAGGAGCATCATTAGCTCAAAGTCAGACTCAGCAATTTAGGAACTCACTGAAACCCTGTCTCTAAATAAAATAAAATAGGATGGTGGATATGGTTCATTGGTTAAGCACCCTGGGTTCAATCCCCAGTACCAAAAACAAACTAAACCAACTAAAACTTAACATTTTGAAAAACTGATGGAGACCAGGTATATTTTTTTAATACAAGAGAAAGAGAGAACCTGGAAGAGTTTATAATGAATAAAATGATATCTTTTCCAGGACACAAGAAACAAAATGAGTGAATAGAGGACCTGCAACATGAGAAAAAAGACAGAATGTATTAGAAAAATAGTTATCTAGATATCCATGCTAAGTAACAAGTGGCCTTGCCTCCCCCCAGATTACTTACACATGCTAATAAGGAGAAAATTTTACTACTTGGCTCCTTAAACTTTCTCAATGAACAAATTAATTTGAGACACAAACTACAGTGAAACTTAAGCAATCAGAGATTTTGTTCTATTGCTTTTTAAATTTCTTAATATTTTTTGTTCTAACTATTGCTTTTAAAGGAATATCTTAGAATTAATAGATTTAGGCTTGGTATAGCAGCACATGCTTGTAATCTCAGTGGCTTGGGATGCTGAGGCAGGAGGCTCCCAAGTTCAAAGTCAATCTTAACAATTTAACAAGGCCCTAAGCAACTTAGTGAGACCCTGTCTCAAAGTAAAACCAAAAAGTACTGGTGATGTGGTCCAGTGTTTAAGTGCATCTGAGTTCAATCCCCAGTACTAAATTTTAATGATGTTAATAATGATGATGATGATAATAGTAATAATAATAATTACTAGACTTATCCAGAGTTATTTTTTCATTAGGCTTTTCTCTAGAATCTGCTCATTCCTATCAGTAAAATAACTAACCATAGCAAAATTAAAATGGAAAATGGAAAACGGATTACAAAAGTGATTTTGAAGAACAGCCTCATGAATTGTAATTAGTGGGCTCTGAGAATGATAGGTTTATTCTGGCTCAGTAGAGAAAAGGGCTAAAATAGCTGTTGCCATTTAATTAAAATTTGCTAGCCAAATGGCATTCTCCATAAGAGCTCTCTGGAAAAGGCCCGTGAGATATGCTATACCTGGACCCTGCAGCCTGCTGTGCTGCCTGCTCACCTGGCGCCTGCGGTGCTGATCAGAGAAGCAGCGCCCTCCACTCCGCACACAGGCCAATGGAGGCAGAGGAGGCGGTGTGGCTCCAGGCCTCCAAGACTAGCATTGCTCTACCCAGCAGGAGCAGGGCCAGGTGGAGTCAGTTGGTGATGCAAGTTTGAGGAGGCACCAGCGGACACCAGGAATGTGAGGAGGCCTGTGGCTGAGGCAGATCTGAGCATGAGAACAGAGATGGGGGCGCTGCAGCGGCGGCCCTCCCACAGCTTCCAGCCCAGCTCCCCTGCCCTCAACACCCTGTTAGCCTCTCACCTCAGCTCCAGCGGGTGCCCATCGCCTCTTCAGCTCCCTCCACCGCCGCCTCTGGACTGCCCCAGAGCTGGGGGCAGGGTGCCAGGGGGAAGCCTGGAGCGTGGCTCTCTGCTTCATTCATTTGCAGCCAACAGGAGCGTCAGACCCACTGTCCTCAGAGAGAAGAGCAAGAGGGGGCAGCATGGAATGAAAAGCCAGTCACCTGCTAGGATCCACTGTGCTTGGAGGCGCGGGGCAGGAAGGGGAGAGGGAGGTGGGATCCTCTCCCTCCCCCACCCACAGTTTCCCCAAAAATGGCTCCATTTATTCTCCGTGGAAGAAGGAATCCATCCAGCCCAACCTTCTCTTCCTCCTCCCCACCGCCTTTCTGCTCAGTCTTAGGAAGGGAAAATATAAAAGATTCCAATGTGGAGTCCATGCACGCCGCAAGCTGCTGGGTTTGCAGTTCCAGGAGATTGTTCTATGTCCTTTGTTCTAATGTGAGCGCAGGGAAGCAGTGGCATTGCTGTTTTTAGGATTCTTATTAAAGTACGCGCTGCACTGGGTTGCACAGTTTACCCCAGGGACCTGGTGTGGTGGAGAACTTTGAACCTGCAAACTTACAAAGGAAAAGGCCGAGTTACCAGGCTCTCCCTGAGTGTCCTGGAGAACGAATGACTAGTGAACTCATTTTTATAGGACTGGGTGAAGACGGTTTCAGCGTTTTCACAAATGTACACTCGTGTTGTGGAATAGAGTTGACCCCGATGTCCACGCAGCATTTTAACGCTTAATAAGCAAATGCTGCAATACGTGTAGGTATTGATGAGAGAAATCCTTTGACCTAAGAGAAGAACTTATTGATTTATAGGCATCATTGAAAAATGAAAAATGATCTTGGGGGTGGAAAGCAACTTCAAAATAGCAAACAGAGAAATGCCTTTGGAAGTTATTCCACAGAAAAAAAAAAAAAAAAAAACCAGAAACTTCAGAACAAGTTCTCACTGGGCAAAATGGGGGAATGACTTATCTTATATTCCTAAAAGCTATTTCAAACTTATATTCCTAAATTTTCTAAATTTTTATTTTATTAGTCCTTAGCATTTGACATTACTTATGTGTAATTTGTCTTTAACTGACTCTGTTCTTGGGAGTTTGATAGGAGTCACTTTAAAGATACAGCTTCTTTGCCTAGGGAAATTTATATATTAGCCATGGTGATATTTAACAGACTTCTGATTACAAAGTTTAGCAGGTCAATTTAAACTTTTAATTATGTTAAAGGCCTTATAATCTTGAAATTTCTTCTCATAAAAATACTTGAATACAGAATTTTAAAAGACCGACTGTGAGAGATAGAAAGACCTAAAAATCAGTATAATCCAGGATTTTTCAAACTGGGTAGTTTGAAATCAATTTAATGCATTACGTTTGGGTTTCTGAAAATGAAACGAAGTAGAAAATATGAGGGTAAAACTAACGTTAAGAGTAAATATTGAGTCAGAGATCCATGACGCGTGCCTGCAATCCCACTTACTGGGGAGGCTGAGCAGGAGGAAGGCAAGTTTGAGACCAACCTCAGCAAGACCCTATTTCAAAAAAAAAAAAAAAACCTGAGGATGTAGCTCAGTGGTAGAGCAGTTGCCTATCATGCAGGAGGCCCTGGGTTCAATCCCCAGCACCAACAAAAGAAAAAAAAAAAGACAAAACTATTTCAGAAATATGCATATATACATCTGTGTGTTAATTACAGTGTAAAGTGTCCAAATTTGGAAGTGTGTGGCTTTGGCTTATGAGAAGATTAATCCCAGCATTTAGGTGAGTGTCCTAAGTAACATGGTTCATTAGTAAAACCTTAAGAGTTGGCAGCTAAGCTCATTTGACCCTAATATGTGTTGTCAGTTAGTGAATGGTATATTTGTCAAATACCCAGCAAAGAAGTGTTTCATGAATTAGAGACAAAGAATATCAGGAAAAAATTGTATTCAAATCTGAAACTCCCAAGTGTTTAGATTGGATAGTCTTTTTTTTTCCCCCATGGCAAAAGAAGACAATGAATATCTTGTATTTTTGAGACTTACATTATTTTTCATTCCTTCCTCAGTACTTTATTTAAAAAAATAATATCAAAAAGGGTTTTGCCAGGCTGGGGTTGTGGCTCAGTGGTAGAGTGCTTGCCTAGCATGAATGAGGCACTGGGTTCCATCCTCAACACTATGAAAAAATAAATAAAATAAATGCATGGTGTCCATCTACAACTAAAAATATATTTTAATTAAAGGGTTTTGCCAATATTTTTCTTCTGGTTGTTGCCATTTTGCTGTAGAATATGGAGCAAATAACTGGAAAGCATAAAAAAAAAAAAAAAAGGACGTGGGAACACATGGAACAGTGATGCAGCCTGTCAAGCTGACTGATGACTGCAGTAGTATGTGCTTGTGCTCTTCTTGAAATTCAAAATTTATTCCTAAATCTCATTAATTTATTAATTAATATAGAAGAACTTTACTTTCATTTAGCCTCAAATTTTTGGTAATATGATTAATGTGGTTATTTTTGTTCTTAACTCTTTGTAAGCTTTATTTTTTAAATGATATTGTATAGCTTCAGAGAGACAAACAGGATTTTTCACTTTTAATTTTCATTATAATGTTTTATTTTAAAAATTTAGCCATATGAGACATTTCATAGTGAACTTCCATGAACCTGTTGCCTAGCTTTAACAATCAAGAAAATTTGGCCTGTCTCATTTCATTTCTGCCCTGATCTATCCTCTACCACTGTATCATTCTAAAAGCAATTTCCAGATAGATGATTTCATCCACATAGTTTTTAAAATTAGCTTTGATATTTTAAACACTTATGGACTAGACTATTACAACTTTTTGTGTTTATCTCATTCAGTGGCATTATCGTTTACCTCAAATCATTTACTACTTTCTTCAAGTGTGTGTGTGTGTGTGTGTGTGTGTGTGTGTGTGCGTGAACAAACTTCCTGGGGATTGAACCCAGGGCCTCAGGCATGCTAGGCAGGCACTCTATCACTGAGATATATTTCCAGCCCCACTTTCTTTCATTTTTAATTATACTGCTGCTGAACTTAATCTTAAATGTTATGAGGTGCTCAGTACTCCTTAGTCAAGTGCTATAGTATTGTTTTATGTTAGTGTCGTAAACTATGCAAAAACATCTTCATCAAATAAGTTTCAATCAAAAAAAATTATCAGTAAATTAATACTATTTTTGAGTGAACTTCTCTAAATGTCTTTAAAAGTTTAGGAATATGTAAAATAGGTAAATCACAATGACAAAACGTTTACTAATTTCTGTAGGGAAATGTTATTAAATTTCATCTAAATTGCTATTTCTTTCTTTAAAAATTAACTTTTAACCTAAATGAGAAAGTCCTTTTGAGACTGATAAATACATACTGATCCACTGAAGTCTTCAGACCATCCTTTGACACCACAGTCTTAGATTAGATATATATCTTAATAGACTAGCATATATGTATGCAGGACAGTTTTGCCCTCTTGGTCCAGGAATTTTTGTTTGCTTCATAGGTCAATTCTGTGGAACTCCAGAAATTACTACTTTTTTCTTACAAATAATAAATAATAGATATTTTTAAAAGATTTAAAGCTACCTAAAATTATTTTCAAAATAGTTAATTATATAACAATCCAGTGATGTTGGAATCTAAAACTAAAATGTAATACTGAAAGCTTTTATTGTGTTCATTATAATTTGTCTTTAGATCTTCAGAACTATATTGATAAATAACTGCTATCATATTTTTGAGGGTTCACAACAGGCATATATAAGTAGTTTGTAATGTTATTTTTGTACTGTTAAATTTTGATAACAGTTTAATAATTGTAAGAAAAAAATAGACTCTGGTTGGGATTGTGGATCAGTGGTAGCATGCTCATCTAGGACATGAGAGGCTCTGGGTTTGATCCTCAGCACCACATAAAAATTTAAAAAAGGTATTGTGTCCACCTACAACTAAAGCTTATATTTATAAAATAAAAAAGAAAATAGACTCTTTTATGCACTAATTATATTTAGATTCTTCTACTTTTTAGATGATGTATTCTCATGGTGATCTTAGACTTTATGCATTTTAGAGGTACTGCATTTATCTTCTATTCTGTTAGAGATTTTGCTGTGATTTTATGTGCTTGTATTTCCAGGAGATATTCATTAAAGATATATGCAGAAATGTTAAAGTCTAGTATAATGAATTTAAGTCAGTGTAACTATAATTTTAAAGGTTATGACATCTGAGTCTGTTCACTCCATTAATATTTATTATTAAAGCTTCAGAAAGTCACTACTTAAAAAAATAGATGTTATAATGAGCCAGAAGTAACAGAACATTGTCTCACATTATCTTCACGCACATTAGTGATTTGAGATGGAAAAACTCTTCCCTGGAAAAAACAAAGGAAATATTAACATTCTTAAATATAGTCAGTCTACCATGCCATTACCACACTTGAGATGTAAAGATTTTTCACAGTTAGAAATTTGATAACATCATAAGAAATAAAAGGAAGAAGAACTTTGAATACTGTAATCAATTATTTTCACATGGGCTGGGGATGTAGCTCAGTGGTAGACTATTTGCTTGGCATATACAAGGAACTAGGTTTGATCCCCTGTGCTATTTTTTTAAAATCTTCATCTGCAAGGCTAAGAAGGCAAAACAGTTACCCAGGTAATTCGAGAATACAATGATTTGTTTTACAATGATCCATGCATTTGAGGCAAAACTGGAGTTTTTCCCTAAATGTATACTGTCCTTCCTTCTCATGTACTTCTCAGATCTCACTGCAATCTGGTTCTTCCTCCCACTTCCTGCCTCAACTCTACACTATTCTCTCCATAGGCCCCATGTGCATCCTACCATTGTTTCTTCTCATTCTACAAGAAGGTGTCACTTCTTTTCAGTCTTGAAGTGATGGATCTCACACTCTCCTTTCTTCTCCTTCTATGTGCCACAACACTATTTCCTTTTATTGTCATTGTTTTGGCAGTACTGGGTTTCAAAATGAGGGCCTTGTGCATGCTAGGCAATTCTGCTACCACTGAGCTGTAATACCAGCCCCAAAACAGTAATTTGGGTTTTGTCTATCCCTGCATACCTAACTCAATCTCTTATTTCTTCTAGTTGTTCTGCCCTGTAAATGTTTGTCTTCCCCAGGATTCTCTCTATAGTCCTTTGCACTTATCTTAGCTCTCTTCTTGGATAATCTGATCTATTCCCATAGCTTCAGCTACAAACTCTACAGAGAGGTTTAATTCCTATTTCCATTGTGCATCCCATGTCTGCATTTCTAATTTCTGGACAGATGTTTTCTAGACCACTTTGTAAATTGCTCAAACTCAGTTGATCTCTACCACACTTGGCTAAGACCAGATCCCAAGTTTCATTCTTAGACAAGAATGAAACCCAATCAGTCACCCTAGAAGGAGCTTCATCTTTGGCTCCTCCCCCTCCTTTGTACTCCATAGCCAAACACTATATGTTAATAATTCTTTCTAAAAGAGCCCTCACATTTGTCTTCTCCTTGCTCTTCTCACTACTACTTCCTTCATTTAGCGTATACTCACTTCTTCCCTTTGTGACTTCAGGGGCCCTTGATCTTCCTAACAAAAATTCTTTCCATTCACTTTGTCTTCCATATTGCCATCAGAATTAACTTGCAAAAATATTAATTTTAAAACACTCTCAGTGTCCATACAGAATACAATTCAAGTATTCTAGTGTACACTTTTGAAGTGTTGGAATATTGCTCTTGTCTGGCTCTGTGGCCTCATCTCCTTCCCCTTCCTCTCTGTCCCCAAAGATGAGGTCTTGCTATTTTGCTGAGAATCTCACTAAGTTGCTCAGCTAAGGCTGGCCTCAAACTTGTGATCCTTCCATATCTGTTTCCTGAGTTGCTGCGACTGCAGGTGTGCACCATCATGCCTTGTGGACCACAATATACTAATACCACTGAGCTTACAGAATTTAGGTTGAGCTTGCTTTAAGAAAAAGATCCAAATCAATTTTTGAAAATAACCAGACCCCTTCCAACCTCTAATATCCTGTTGCAATGTTGATTCACCACTTCAGCAGGTGTTTTGTGGAGATCTCCTACCAAAGTACAAGCCCTTTTTAATTTTGAAGGCTCACAAGCTGACAGCCCCAGGAAGTAAGACTCTGGAGTTCACACACTCTCAGAGCACAGCTCTGATGGGGGGTCTGTCACCTTGTTCTGACTCATTATCTAAAAATCAAAAAGAGGTTTCACAACTATGAACTTTAGGAGCAGAACTCCAAGATGTTTTTTTGCTTGTGTATTTGTTTGCATACTGGGTCTCTAAACATCTGAAACTTCACAGGGCATCCATATCACTGACTCTTGTTTGATATGCTGACTCTGTGACAAGGATTAATGATCTTCTTGAGAGTCAAGATTTCTGTGTTGCTTTGGGGGAAAAAATTGACTCTGGGCTTACTGCTTGACCTACATCTCAAATGCTCTATTTTAAATGGTGGCACAATTACTATTTTACCCATTCTGTGTGTGAAGCCAAAACAAAGATTAAACAGCTGCTCTTTTGAGACCTAAACCACCTTTTCCCCCCATTCCAAGTGAAGTAAAACCAAGTTTATTAGTTTTCTCCTAAGAAGTCATATTTGATACACTAAGAATTTCTTCTTATTTTATACTAAGAATTTCTAGACATTTTCACCAAACTTCCAGAACAATAGATTTTACAGGAAAATCCCCTACCAACCAAATAGTATCCAATAGATGAATTCTGAGTTTCAACTAGATGACCTTCTTTACATATGTATGATATGAAGGATAGCTTTGCTCAGAGGGAATGCATGTCAGGAGAAATGGGTTGAAGAGATTCATAAAGCTGGAAGGGAGCAGAGATTTTCTCGACTATTAATCAATCCCTTCACTTGAAAGAAGAGAAAAATGAACTTAGTGAAGGAAGGACAGTCTTTTCAACAAATAGTGTTAGAACAAGAGGATGTCCCAGGCAGCAAAGGGGTAGGGAGAAAGGAAGGAAGGAATGGAGAAAGGAAAGGAACCTCACCCTGAAACTCACACCATGTACAAATATTGATTCAAAATGGTTCATGGATTTAAATGTAAAATATAAAGCCATAAAGAAAAGGAAAGTGGTGCTGGGGAGATAGCTCAGCTGGTAGAGTGCTTGCCTCACAAGCAGGAGGCCCTGGGTTTGATTCCCAGTACTGAAAAAAAAAAAAAAAAAAAAAAAAGGGGAAGTGAAGCTCAGCAAGGGAACTTGGTTTGCCAGAGTTCACCTATCGACTTAGACCTGACACAAAATATTGCTTTGATAAATTATTATTCTCCAGTTTAACAAAGTTCATTTGGCCCTAATAATTCTGCTGCACCTTCCTCATTCAGAGTAAATGGTTTCCTCTCTCTTAACAGGGTACTTGTTCATGCCCTTTTGGCCTTGAAATGCCTTGTTCATATACTTTATTACTCAGTCAGCATTCACTGGGTAACTGCCCTGTGCCAGGCTTCCTGCAGGGTCTCAAGCCTCAGGACATGGTTCCCAGGTCAAGGGCCTCAGAGGCTCTGGGGGAGGGAATGCATGCTCATCCTAATGAGACTCAAACCCTTTAGGGCAACAAGGGAGCTTTGCCTTTCTTCTCACCAGATGAGCAGGGCCAATCTGTGCTCTGCACACCTGACACAGTTTGGTGATTGGCCATTTTGAGTTGCAGGACACTGCTGTCCCTCCTGAGTGGAGGACTGAGGTTCACAGAGATTAAAGGGCACATGCTTCATAAGGTAAGAGAGAGCACAGGCCACTCCAGGGGTCTGGCAGCCACCTGGTCCATCCCTTATTCTGCACCAGGCATTGGTTATGGGGGTACACGCCAATGGCAAGAGCCTGGCCAGGGCAAGGACACACCAAAGCTCCGCAGGCGCCTCCGCAGTGCACAGCCTGCTGCCTGGTGGGATAATGACAGCTGTCTGTCCCACCCAGGCCCACCCTGCAGCACCTGGAAAGTGAGTCTTAAAGCTGCTGGACTGCGGGATGCGGGGGTTCCACTGCATTTCTATTTTCTGCTCCATCTCCTTGTGGGAATGTGTGGAATTTTTGCTCTGGAAAGTCGGAGGTCACCTACAACCTCCCCCCTGCCACCTCCTCAGCCTGGGGTTTCTTGTTTTTCCTCAGAAAATGTTCAATGCCTGCGAAAAACTTTAAAATGAAACTTAAAGTCTGAAGATAAAAAAATTCAACATGAAGACCTTGGGACTAATGAAGCCCAAGCGCCCTTCCTCCAGAGACCTAGACCCTACACAACCCTCACCTCAGGGATCTAGCCTCAATCTCAACCAACTCTGAGGCCTCTTGCACCCCAAACCGCTGCCCTCGGGCTCATGAATAATCAGATCAGTCTTCCTGGGTGGGGCATGGCTTCCTCATAAATAAACAGCCCAGCCTTCCTGGGCGGGGCCTACACCTACTCATGAATAAACAGCCAGGCCTTCCTGGGCGGGGCCTACACCTCCTCATGAATAAATAGCCAGGCCTTCCTGGGCGGGGCCTATGCCTCCTCATGAATAAACAGCCAGGCCTTCCTGGGCGGGGCCTACATCTCCTCATGAATAAAGAGCCTGGCCTATTGTGAAACAGAGAAACAACATGTATCCCATTTGTTTACAATAAAAAAAAAAGAAAAAAACCTTAAAAAAAAAAAAGAGCCTGGCCTTCCTGGGCGGGGCCTACGCCTTCTCATGGCTAATGTATTTCTCTCTGCTGCTTCAGGAGCGGGGGTGGAGCTCAACCTCATGAATATGCAAAGCAGAGGCGAGTGGCCGTTAACGCTCCTCTGAAAGGCGGACCCCTCACAGCGGCTCTGGCTCCCACGCAGAGCCCTCTTGCAAGCCAGGGCCGCCTCTCTCCCGCCCTTCCCAGGGCTCGCGCCGCGCTCCTGGGCTGGAGGGACCCTCAGGGAGCGCGCTGCCTCAGGAGCCGGGGGGCGACCAGGGACCCACATCAAGTTCACGGGGCCTCAGGAACTTGTGCCCCAGGCTGAGGCGCCTGGGGCTTCCTGAGGCGGCGCCCGTCCTCCAAGTATGCCAGGTATGCCAGGCTGGGCGGTGAGGTCCCCGGGGACCTTGGGGCTCACAGGACAGGCCACTGCACTGGGGACCCAGAGACACCAGGCCGGCGCAGGGTGGGGTGGTGGAGGTGGCGGGGCAGGCTGGACCCTGGAGGGACTTGGGGTGGGACAGAAGGACAGGTCAGGGATCCAAAGGGCAGAGCTCTCAGTCTCCAGGGCGTCCTCCACCTCCTCCCTGAGTGACCCTCTATGTGTTCTTAGCAACATTAACATTAATTATGAAAACGAAACCTAGGTGGAGTCCCC
Source organism: Sciurus vulgaris (assembly GCF_902686455.1). Lineage (NCBI taxonomy): Eukaryota > Metazoa > Chordata > Mammalia > Rodentia > Sciuridae > Sciurus > Sciurus vulgaris. Next base: position 130,603,642 of record NC_136468.1, on the reverse strand, counting down.
TTGCACTGTCCCTGAGCTCAGCTCCTTTCCCTAGAATTGATGCTACGGCTGTGCCAGCATTTAGAGCGAGGAGTGTGTAAGCACTGCTTAGTCCTTAGGTGGTGACTCTTTTTGCAATCCTCCTGGCTTACCGCAGTAAATCAAAGCCTGTCTTAAAAACTTCACTTAGCATTGAGTTGCCAGCTATGATAAATCCAGTCACTGAACAAGGTAAGCTTTCTTTGCCCCTCATCACTGTTCAAATGTTTTGCTCTCACAATCCATTAAGAACTTGCTGTTTAGGATATACATTTCTTTGAGATTGTATTTAAGATTTTGAGTGGCATATGCATTAATGTTACAAAAACAAATGAGTAATAGAGTGTCTTTGCAGAGTCTGAATTTTTATATGTATATAGTACCCTGCAATGCAAGCCAGGCTGGAAATGTCCTTCACCCTGCCAGGTTTTGTTTTGTTTTTGTTTTTGTTTTTACTGAAGTAAAATGTATCAAATTAGATAAATTATTTTTTTCTCCAAACATGCTCCTCCCTTTCTACACCTTGGTAAGTGTTAATCACTGACCACCTCATTGATTAAGGCAGAAACAGGGAGTCATCTTTGACAGACCCATCCCTAACATCTTATCACATCTGTCAGCATCTCCCTTGAGCCTGCACAGGCACCTTCCACTGATGTCACCATTATTCCTGGCCATGACTGACAACATCCTCTTCAATTACTGCCTTTTGCATCATGCAGCCTGGAGCTTGAGTCCTCCTCCTGCCACATGTGAGCTGGGTGACTTCTCTGAACTTCAATTTCCTCTTTAATAAAATGAGAATACTAGTACTTATCTGAAAGGGTTGTTGTCAGAACTGGAAATCGTGTAGGGCTTTATCATCTCTTGTTTTTGCATCCTCAGGACATAGTTTAAACATCACTTCAGTTTTTTTTAAAATTCTTAATAAACAGCATTTAATATTACCACTAGAATTTTGTGTCAAAAATATACTTGTAAACTACTAGCATATTAGGACTTTATTTTCTATGTCTCACTTTAATTTGCCAGATCATTTCTGCCAGCATTGGAAATGCCCAGCTCATCTTGCAGACTGACAATTCAAGACTGCCTGATGAGGCCTTCAGAATGAAGTGAGTAGAACAGATGGGTGTCAGCTGACCTTTCCTACCAGGTTCTCTTATTCCCCATTTTCCTGCCTCCATCAAGAGCAAATATTTTGGATCTTCTGAAGTTCACATTCTCCATACATTTGATATTTTGGAAAATGCACAGAAGACATTCATTCTAAAAATAATTAGAATCAAACATAATTCACATTACATTACAAATCACATTCTTAAAATAAGTTGCTTACCCTGAAGTCTATGGATCAGCATAGTTGTAAAGACTCACAGTTCAACATGCTAATTCTACTACTATCCTAAATTTGAATTTTCAATGTATCAAAATGAACTAATAATGCTTTTGACAAGGGGTTAATTGAAACAGTTGTTTTCCTGATGGCACATACAACTAAAAGATTAACCATCCAGTTATTTTTATATTTTCATCTCCTTTTCCACATCCCATCCTTCCAGATGTAAGGAATACAGACTTTTTGCATTACAAAATTTCCACACTGGAAGTTGCAAGGGTGATGGTCCTGCTACTGTAAAATCTTGGCAAAGCTAATGAAGAAGTATGGATTTTAATTAAATAAATCATGAAAAAAATTAAGCAAGAAGAGTAACTATTATTTAATTTTCAATTGTGGTTAGGAAGTCATTAGAAACTGCACCATAGCAGATAGGGGCTGCTGTTGTTCCTAGCTGCAGCAGACAGCCAAGGGGGATGTCTTCCTGGGATGCACGGTGCTAGTAGGGTTCTTTGCTGGTACAAAAGCATCATCTCATAATTTTTCCCTTTTCTTCTTTTCAACTGAACAATTAATTCTGATACTGTAAATAGGAAGGAAGAAAGAATGGAAAGGAGTCACAGAAACATATCACACTCTAGAATGCTGCTATTTCAAAACAGTTCCAGAGATTCATGCAACAAATAGCTCTGAAGATGGCAGTGGCCTTGTCCAGATCATTGTGTTGAATCTCTAAACTAATTTTCAGGTATTAGAATGAGCTGGCTCTATGCCAGACATGGAGACTGACATCAGTGGCCTGCGCAGGGTGCAGGATAAGCTGACCCTGGCCAGAGCTGACCTGGAGGTGCAGGATGAGAAACTGACTGAGGAACTGGCCTACCTGAAAAAGAACCACGGGGTGGTCAGAAGTTGTTTTTTTTTTTGTTTTCCTCCTAGACCCCCCAAGTACATTTTCAGGTTTACAAATCTGGAGTTCAAACCTGACCTGTTAAAGTGGTCATTTGTTTGACTGTGTCTGTGTGTATACAGTGCTGCTACTGCTGCTGCTGCTATTGATTGTGGTTCCCACTGAGGTTTAACAAATTAGGGGCACTTTCTGTTTTCATCATTTTTGTTATTAGGTAATGAAATAGGTAATAAGAATTAACTATTTTGATTTAGTGAGTTCAAAAAATATATATATATAGTATTTCAAAAGATAGAAAATAAATAAGTCTACCAATAATATATAATGCTATCAATGCCACACATGGACTCTGATGGGCCACAGTGTTTATCAGAGGCTGGTGTAGAGAATGGACACCAGCAGTAAGTTTCTAAATGAGTCTCTACTCAATTTTCAATGACTCATACAAATTCTGCGGGCCTACGCACTGCTTGCAGCCCTTGGTTTGGCAACTGTAGTTGAAATCCCTCCAGCAACATCATACCAAGCCTCTGCTTCCTGTACACACAGTGGACTCCCTACAAGGAGGGTCAACTAGTTCTTCTGGTTCATAGGTACAGAATATAGGGTCCATGGCCACTTAAAGGGCGTGTGATATTATCTTAAGGTGTTTTTCTTTCAGTGTGCTCAAATAGATTTACATTTGTTCTTATAAGTTATACATGAGTATAAAATACATTTTGGCACATCATAGATAAATGGAGTAATGCTTCTCATTCTTCTGGTTGTATATGATGTAGAGTTACAGCAGTTGTATAATCACATATTCACATAGGGTATTAATGTCCAATATATTCTCCTATTCTTGCTACTCTCATACCCTTCCCTCATTTCAGTCCCCTCTCTCTAATCCAAAGTATCTCCATTTGTCCCTAACCAACTTCCCCATTGTGAATTAGCATCCACATATTAGAGAAAACATTTGGCCTTTGCTTCATTGGGATGGACTTATTTCCCTTAGCATAATATCCTCCAACCCCATCCATTTACCAGCAAATGCAATAATTTCATTATTTAAGGCTGAGTAATGTTCCATTGTATATATGCACCACAGTTGCTTTATCCATTCATCTGTTGAAGGGCATCTAGTTTGGTTCCATAGATTAGCTATTGTGAATGGAGCTGTTGTAAACATTGATGGGACTGTGTCACTGTTGTATGCTGATTTTAAATCTTTTGGGTGTAAACCGAGGATTGGGATATATGTCATATATCCCAATATATGGTGAAGATTTAGGCCTGCTTTTTCTCCCATTAGGTGCAGTGTCTGTGTTCTAGTGTCTAAGTCCTTGATCCACTTTGAGTTGAGTTCTGTGCAGGGTGAGAAATATGGGTTTAATTTCATTTTGCTACATATGAATTTACAGTTTTCCCAGCACCATTTAATGAACAGGTTGTCTTTTATCCAATATATGTTCTTGGCACCTTAGTCCAGTTTGAGATAACCATATTTATCTGAATAAATATGATTGGGATATATGTCATATATCCCAATGTGTCATATAGTGGTTCCATTCCAAGTTTTCTGAGGAATCTCCATACTGCTTTCCATAGTGTTTGTATCAACTTGCAGTCCCACCAGCAATGTGTGAGCGTACTTTTCTCCCACATAATTGTCAATATTCTTTATTGCTTATAGTTTGGATGATTGCCATTCTGACTATGGTGAGATAGAATCTCAGTGTGATTTTGATTTGCATTTTTCTAATTGTTAGAGATGTTGAACCTTTTCTCATATATTATTGATCACTTGTATTTCTTCTTCTGTGAAGTGTCTTTTAAGTTCCTTTGCCCATTTGTTGATTAGGTTATTTGGTTTTCTGCTGTGATACTTTTGGAGATTTTGATATATCCTGGAGATGAATACTGTATCTGAGGTGCAGGTGGTAAAGATTTCCCCCCATTCTTTAAGCTCTCCTTCACATTATTATTTTCTTTGCTGTGAAGAAGTTTTTTAGTTTGAATCCATCCCATTTATTGATTTGTGATTTTACTTCTTATGCTTTAGGGGCCTTGCTAAGGAAGTAGTTCCTAAGCCACCATGGTGAAGATTTAGGCCTGCTTTTTCTCCCATTAGGTGCAGTGTCTGTGTTCTAGTGTCTAAGTCCTTGATCCACTTTGAGTTGAGTTCTGTGCAGGGTGAGAAATATGGGTTTAATTTCATTTTGCTACATATGAATTTACAGTTTTCCCAGCACCATTTAATGAACAGGTTGTCTTTTATCCAATATATGTTCTTGGCACCTTAGTCCAGTTTGAGATAACCATATTTATCTGAATTTCTTTCTGTGTCTTCTATTCTGTACCATTGGAGTTCATGTCTTGGTGCCAATGCCATGTCATTTTTGTTACTATATCTCTGCAGTATAATATAAGGTTTGGTATTCTGATGACTTCTGCTTCACCTTCCTTGCTAAGGATTGCTTTAGCCTTTCTAGGCCTCTTAATTTTTCCAAATGAATTTCATGATTACTTTTTCTATTTCCATGAAGAATGTCATCAGGTTTTTAATAGTCATCCCATTCAACCTGACTGACTGTTTTTGTAGTATGGCCATGTTGACAATGTTAATTCTGCCTATTCAAGAGCATCTTCTTTTCCATCTTCTCAAATCTTCTTCTATTTCTTTTTAAGGGTTCTGTAGTTGTCATTGTAGAGGTCTTTTGCCTCTCTTGTTAGATCAATTCCCAATGTTTTATTTTTCTTGAAACTGTTCTGAATGAGCTAGTTTTTATAATTTCTCTTTCAGTGGATTCATCATTGATGTATAGAAATGCATTTGATTTATGGGTGTTAATTTTACATTCTGCTACTTTGCTGAATTTATTTATTGGTTCTAGAAGTTTTCTGGTGGAATTTCTGGGTCTTATATGGAATCATGCCATCAGTAAATAATGATAGTATGAATTCTTTTTCTATTCATATACCTTTTATTTTCTTTTCCTGTCTAATTGCTCTGGTTAGACTTTCAAAGACCATGTGGAGTAAAAGTGGTGAAATGGGCAATACAATCTTGTTTAAGTTCTTAGAGAGAATGCTTTCAGTTTTTCTCCATTTAGAATGATGTTGGCCTTGGGGTTTAGTATATACAACTTTTATAATGTTGAGGTGTGTTCTTACTATCCCTAGTTCTTCTACTATTTCAAGGATGAAGGGCTGCTGTATTTCATGGAATGTTTTTTCTACATCTATTGAGCTGATCATATGACACTTATCTTTAAGTCTATTAATGTGATGATTACATTTATTGATTTTTATATAAACATCACTTCTTTAGGGATCCCTTTTCTGCCTTGCTCAGTGCTGTCTCCCACAGGCCCCCAGACTGCTCTGCAGCATTCATCACATGAATCTGTCTTCTCACACCTGTCTTCTCCAGCAGGACATGCATTCTGGCCTTACATGCCTAATGAGGTGCCTGACATGGAGATGGAGCTCCCAATGTTATATGACTGATCCTCACACATAGTTCTTCCCAACTGCAAGTAAGGGGGCAGATGACCACATACATGAATGAATATTAAAGATGCAACACCAGAGGTTCCATTAGCCAAGGATGCTGGGGTGCTTGCTTCACCATAGCCAAAGTGTGTTTCTTACAGGAACACACTCGGACAGATAACACCAGTCCTGGCAGGCCTGCCAGAGCCAGTGAGCCAGGTTCCCAGGTCAACAGAGCCAAACACCCTACAGAATATGGGGAATGGAGCAAAGGGATGCCAGTACTGGGGAAGATGGGCAACTCAGGGGAAAGAATGAAAGTGGTATTCAATGGTTCATTGAGCCAGGGCCACCTGATGGTTTGTCCTCAGACCCTGGCAGCTCCCAACCCAGTTTTCCACACTAAGATGATCTGGGCAACACATGAGGAGGCCAGTGCCCTGAGAAGAACAGGACAGGACTGAGGGTGAGGGGTGGGTCTCTTTTTATGTGTGTGTGAACTTTCTGAAATAAAATACATATGGAAAGTACAAGAACTATATCCGTGGAAGTTGATGAATTGTACTATGAGTGTGGCTGAACCACCCACCTCCCCAGTGAGGACCTGCAGCATCCCCAGCACCATGGAATCACACACATATTCTCCCTGATCTGCTCCCTCCACACCTATGGTGATTTGGCCCTGGCTTAATATATTAGCATAATATCAGAAACAACACAAAGTGCAAACAAGGCATTCAGATTTCTCACAAAACACATTTTCCCCAGATTAAAAACTGTTTATTTGGATGTATCATTTTTATACCTTTATGTGGTATAACAGGGCAATTCAATCTATGTATACAAGTTTTACCACGCAACATTGACTAAATTCCAGAAGGTCACTAGAGTGTAATCTTCCCTTTTTTGTGTGTGTTTAATTACTTTGCATAGATTTCATATTCTGGCAGAGTCAGAGAAACTGTTTCTGTGTGCCCTTCCACAATGGGGACATTTTAGCATTTCAAGCAGTCTTTGATGTATGACAGATGAGGTTGGACAATGGAGAAACTTGCAGGAAACAGGTTTATTTAGACTCGAGCAATCCAGAGTGGCTAAGGCCAAAAAATCTCATGATTCTGGTGTAGATATAGTAGACCCAATAGTTTTAATGTAAAGGGAAGATATACATGAAAGCAAAAAATAAGTTAACAGCATAATCCCTACTATGTCAAGTCAGCTTTTTTTTTTTTTTTAGATCCCAAGTCTTGATGGCCTTTCAGAATTGAACTGGTACATATGCTAGTTTCCTGATATTGATGTGGTTGATTGTTCTCAGTCCTGTAGTGAAGACCAAGGAAAGTACAATATAGATGACAGAAGTAATGGGTGGTGATGATCACAGTGTGAGCACCATCTTAGAAGATGTAACTGTCCATTTTGTCCATTTTCCCTGTTGGTTAGTTTATCTTCCACCTTGCATTGACCAGTCAACCCCCAAGTGACTGAAGCAGGGTTGGTTGTTTCCTCAAGCTTTGGGTGTACACAGGCTGGTCAACTTCCAGAGTGACTAGAGTAGAGCTGGTGTACTTCAGATCCTCAAGCTTGTCTGGTGTTTCCTTCTTCCTGATGGTCAGCTGAAGGGGTGCAAATTAAGGGGGGAAGCTGAAAAAGAACATATGTGCAAATAAGAGATTCTGTTTTCAAATGATCCCAAAATGGACCCAAAGGGAGCAAAATAAAAATGTGTATTTGTATACATGTATATACATATATTGATATATTTGGTGACATTGTAAAGGAGAGTGACATATTTTGGACCATGTGTGTGCAAGAGGAGGGGGATATCCCAGGAGGCTTAAACTACATAGATTTAACTCAATGTAACTTTCAGCAAATTGAAATCAGCCTATGGTTTCATGAGCCTGACCTAACTTTATGCTTTCACTTATGATCTTCCACATATTATTATTTGATCTAAATATGTGAATTTCAACCCCCTAACTCACAGGTCAGTTGTCTTCCAAAAGTGCATTTCTAAGTGTGTCACCGTTAATCTCAGAATATTTTTCTGCATGGAAATAATGCTGAATGTCTACCTGGCTCCCAAGTTGAAGTGGTGCTCAACATCTTAATTCACCCCTGGCTTATCATCCTCAAAATCCTTATTTTACCATATGCAAAACCAAGGGTTTACCTAGTTCTGTACCCTGGTCAATGTCACCCAGTTAAGAGGGATTTGAATCCATCTCTACCAACCCTGAAGTCTCTGCTTCTCCTCACACTACCCTTTAGCAAGACAAAACATGCTAACTTATATTTTCTTTGTTGATAATGATAAATTTTTGGAAGAAGCCATAGTCAGTCAAAAATTTGGTAGATCTAAGAGGTTTTTTTCCCAAAAGGCAGCTTTTCTCCAAGTCCACGTGTGTAGAGTCCAGCATGTCTGGCTGTCACCAGAGTGCTTCAATGTACCTGGACCTCACACGGCTGTGCAGAGGCCCAGTGCCCAGATGGCCCTGTCTCCATAACCCAGAGTTCCTTTCAGGGAGGAGTTGGGGTGGTAGGGGAAGGGGATGGGGAGGGAAGCTCAGGAGAAAATATCAGAACTGAAGATGCTCCCAGGACTGGGCTCTCAAAGAAGCCAGCTATCCCTCTCCAGCCTGCCCCATGGATCAAGAGCCACACCTGGCCAGTAGCCCCCAGGCTCCACCCCTACTCCTCACCATGGACCCACCTAGCCCCTTCTCCCTGCTGTAAGGACTGCAGCCTTTATTTAAAGTACTCACTTGTTTTCCTTGGATGAGGTCCCTGAGTTGGCATCCCAACTCCTCAAGGGCCCAGAAGGATGGGTAGCTGGTCCTGAGTGACAAAAGGCAAGCGACATGCAGTGGACACTAGTGAGGTGACTGTGATGGAGAATGCCCATCTTTCAACTCCTATTGTCTTGGGCAGCCAACAGCAGCCCTGGGATTGAGTCACTGCAGTGACTACATCATGGGATTGCATCATGTAGTGGCATCAACAGCAACAAGAAGCTGCTTTGGGCATAGGGTGTTATGCATCCATGGTCAGGAGAGGAGCATTGGCCTCAGGGCATCTATGAAGGTGTCAGCATCCAGCTGCAGTTTGGGAGTTCAGTTGCAGCATGGTCACAGTGGCAAAGGCAACAGAAGAGACAGAAGTTATGGTGGGGACGTCAGAGGTGTCCAGACATGAGCATTTTTGCCCTGCAGTGCTGCCAGTAGCTGGCTGTAGTTTGATGATGTTTTCCTGTGCTGAGTGTCACTGTCTGGTGTTCATGTTGCAGTCTTGTGGCAACAGTGTGGTGCTCCAGAGTCTGGTGCTGGTAGCAGCAACACATAGCTGCATGGGGGTTGGCATCAGGTGTCAGGTGTGGGGTCAAGTGCATTGACATTGGGCTTTGGTGGGTAACACCAGTGTCCAGCTGTGGTTTAAAAGTCTGGTACTGGATCCAGTAGGGGCCCCAGAAGTGTCCAGAAGCAGGTTCAGTGGCTTAGAGGCATCCAGCCCTGAGCATCTTCATCCTGCTGTGGTGACAGGAGTCCAGCTACAGTGATGGTGAAGGTAGCCTCCAGCAGCCATGTGTGGAGCCAGTGGCTGTGGCGAAGAGCTACAGGCTGGCAGTGATGGCAAGGGCAAGGGTCAGTGGTCCTCAGAATCAGATGGTGACCAGGAGCTGGGGCGCCCCAGTGGTGGGAGCTCCAGGCCCTTGGGCTTGCTCCTAGTGGAGCCCACTTGCTCAGGAAGCAAGACCCAGGAGGCAAAGGAACTCAGCTGCTGAGGACCTTATGCTGCCCACACCTCAGCACCTTGCACTGGCCATGAACCCACCAGGTGGCTGCTGGACCAATCCCCCACTAAGGTCTCTGCAGAGGAACTAGGTCATCTGCCAGGTGTGGTGACTTGGCAGAGGACCCCCACACTCCCCAACCACACCCACGGGGCTGTGGAAACAGAACACCCCTACACTCATAGGCACACTCATACATTACTGGTGGGACTTAGGAGATCTCCATCCTCAAATGGCATTTCTGCAGCTGAGGTGGCAGAAGACCAAGACTGAGGGCTCCCTCCACCGCCTCTGCCCGCCACCCTCCTCCATCCACAGGGATTCAATTTGAGGGTGAGGATTTGCTAGTCACCTGGCCCACCCCCACTGCTGCTCTCCACCACAGCCCAGGGAAAATGGGTTTGGGGAGGGTGGGTGTCCTCTCCATTGCTGCCCCAGTTCTTAGCCCGTTTATTGTTTGGGTTCTTTGTATTTTTGGTGTATATTTTCATAAGTTCTTGATAATTCAAAAATATGAAGAACCCAATTAATAAATGGGCTAAGGAACTGTCAAACCCTTCACAGAAGAAGATATACAAGCGATCAACAAATATATTTTAAAAAGTTCAAAGTCTCTGGTAATTAGAGAAATACAAATCAAATTCACCCTAAGATTTCATCTCACTCTAGTCAGGATGGCAATTATCAAGACTACAAGCAACAATAAGTGTTGGTGAAGATGTGGGGAGAAAAGTACACTCATACATTGCTGGTGGGACTACAAATTGGTGCATCCACTGTAGAAGGCAGTATGGAGATCCCTCAGAAAACTTGGAATAGAACCACCATTTGACCCAGTTATCCAAATCCTAGATTTATACCCAAAGGACTGAAACTCAGCATGCTGGAGGGATGCAGCCACATCAATGTTTATAGCCACTCAGTTCACAAGAACTAATCTATGGAACCAACCCAGGTCCTCTTCAACAAATGAATGGATAAAGAAAATGAGATACACATGCACAATGGACTATTACTCAACCTTAAAGAGGCATGAAATTGTGGCATTTGCAGGTAAAGTGTGGACCTGGAGAATATCTTTTGAAGTGAAATAAGCGAATTCCAAAAAAACATACATTGAATGTTTTATCTAATAAGCAGATGCTGATCCATATTGGGGGCTGGGTAGGAAAAAATGAAGGAACTTTGGATTGTACAGAGGGGAGTGAGGGTAGGGTTGGGCCAGGTGCAGATGGGAAGAAGAGTAGATTGAGACAGACATTACCCTATATATATGTATGAAACAAATTTTTTGAATTATCTGTGAAAAGCTCACAGACAAATTTTCTTTTTGGAATTAGCATGTTGAAATAAACACTCTCTATTTAATTAAAAGAAAACTAAAAGTACAAATAACCCAATCAATAAATGGGCTAAGGAACTGACCAGAACATTCACAGAAGATGATATATAAATGATCAACAAATATATTTGAAAGTTAACATCTCTGGTAATTAGAGAAATGTAAATCAAAAATACCTTAAGATTTCACCTCACTCAAATATCAAGAAGACAAGCAACAAGTGTTGATGAGGATGTGGGGAGAAAGATACACACATACATTGCTGGTAGGACTGCAGATTGGTCTGACCACTCTTGAAAGCAGCATGTAGATCCCTGAGAAAACTTGAAATGCACTCAGCTGTCCCACTCCTCAGTTTATACTCAAAGGATTTAAAATCAGGATACTACAGTGATGCAGTCACATCCATGATTATAGCAGCTCAATTCACAATCACTAGAGTGTGGAACCCAACTAGATGCCTTTCAGTAGATGAATGGATAAAGAAACTGTGGTATATATACACAATAGAATATTACTCAGCCTTAAAGAAGAATAAAATCATGGTATTTGCTGGTAAATAAATGGAGTTGGAGAATATCATGTGAAGTGAAATAAGCCAATCCCAAAAAAAACCAAAAGCCAAATGTTTTCTCTCATACATTACAGGGGTGGGGGAGGAGGTAAGGGAAGATTGGAGGAACATTGGCTTCTGGAGAGGGAAATAAAGTGAGGACTGGGGTGGGAGTAGGAAAAATGGTGGAATGAGACAAACATTACCTGGGGATATAGATGATTATATATTGTGTGACTACATCATGTACAACCAGAGAAAGGAAAAGTCGTAGCCCATTTGTGTACAATGAATCAAAATGCAATGTATAAAAAAAAAAAAAAAAAAAAAAAAAAAAAAAAAAAAACTATTGCTCAAACAGAGACTGCAACCCAGGTAAGGGCAGGGTGAACCAAGATGTGAGGTGAGCAGCCACCCAGTGAGCTCCAGGCCAGTGTGACACTGGTATGGGCAGCATAAGGTCCTCAAAGGCTTTCTGTGTACCACTGCCTCTTGTGTCCTGCTTCCTGAGCAGGCAGGCTCTGCCAGGGGCAGGACCAGGGGCCTGAAGCAGCCACTGCAGAGGACACCCCAGCCTCCAGTCACCCTCTGACTCAGGCCCACCACCCCAAGCTGTCACTACAGTCACCAGGAGAGCTGTAGCTGCTGGAGTCCCAACATGGCCACCTGCAATACTGCCCCCACCACCACTTCACGGCAACCAGACTCTTGCACCACCAAAGGATAAGGACCCTCTCAGTCAGACACCTCTCCTCCTGCTGCTACCTCCAGAGTCATTTGCCTTCGCCACTACTGCCATGACTTGACTCTGGACACTGATACCTCCACAGATGCCCAACACCAAAGCTGGATTGCACATTGCCACTGCTGTGGCCATCCAGCCTGAGGCTGAGGCTCCATGCTGCTGCAGATACAACTGGACTAGCCAAACATCTTTGGACACTGAGGCTCACTGATCATTGCCTTCCCTGCAGATGGATGCCCCTGCATGTGGATCCACCATCCATGGTTGCTGGACACCCCCAATATGGACCTCTGCTGTGGAACCTGCTGTGGAGCTGAGGATGGCCACTATACTCTTCCACCCCTGCAACCAGACTTCTTTCACAGCCACTGGACAACTCCACAGGTGCCACCAACCCCTCCAGTCTTGGAGAGGGTGGAGGACATTTCCTTCCATGTGTGCTGCCTATCCATCCCTGCCAGGTAGTAATGCGCTGATTGAGTTCAGGCTCTCATAACCAAATCATTTCACTGTCTCACCCATGAGCTTTTTGGGGAATCCTAGTAACTCCATAGCACAACTTCATCAAACAGCTTAGCAAGAGCGTAGCTTCTCCATCAGCACTTGCTGCTTCACCTTGCACTTTTAATTTCTGGAGATGGGCCTCTTGCATTAAATGTCATGAACCAAATTGGCTGGAGCTTTCTCTCTTCTCTTCACATTAGAACAAGCTGAAGTTAGTGCCTTATCTGGATTTGACTTCAGCTTAAGGAAATGTGTGTGTTTCATCTTTTCTCCAGACAATGATAACTTTTTCCATAACAGTCATAAGCCTGTTTGACTTTCTTCTCTTTCACATATGCTCTAGAGCAGCACTTTCATTTCCTTCAGGAACATTTCCTTTGCATTCTCAGTGGACTAACTTGTGCAAGAGGCACAGCTGGTCATGTAGCATGCAATCCATGAGACTCTTCCTTTGATTTAAACCGTGCAGGCCATTACTGAGTTATCAACTGGTCTAACTTTCATATTGTGTCTTAGGGAATAAGAGGATGGCGAGACATGATCTGTGGAGAAATAAGAACACACACAGTAAGTTTGCTATATGATGTGGACAGGGCATGTAGTTCCACATGGCAGTTAACATAGTTAACATCACAGACAATAAGAGATATAATAACCTGAAATCCTCACCACCTTTTAGGCAGTCACCTGTGCCCCATATCCAGGGCCTTGAGCTCACCTCCTCATGGATGGCCTGTGTGTGTCCTCCCCCACAGGATCCATGTGCTCTATGGGGATCCGTCTTCAGCTACACAGTGCTGTTAGCAGCAGAGCCTGGTGAATGGATTGAGCACTTTTATGTCAATAAAAATGTTTGATACTAAAAACACTTACAATGCCATCCTAAACAATGGAAAAATTTAACAACATGCAAAATAAAGTGGACCAGTTCAGAGGGGAGGGTGCAGTCAACTGTAGGGATCTGGCACCGTGTAATGCTCAGGAGGTGGGAGGAGCCATAGAGGACCATAGGACTAGGGCAGAGGAAAACCTTCTAGGAGAAGTGGAGGGCTGCTGGTCTGATAGTTTCCTGACCTCCTGTCTCTGGTGTTTTGGTGCCTGAAACTTATGTTGGTGCCAGGAAAACTGACTCTCTTGGAATGGGTGAGATCACAGCTTGGATCACCATCTTTACCAAATGGAAGAAAATGTTCAGTGTCCTCTAGCTTGCTTAGTGGCAGCTGAGCTGCCTATTCTTCCTGAAGGGTCACAGTGGCCACTGGTGGCTCAATGTCTCTCTGTGCAGATGGTGCTGGAGTTGGCTCATCCTCCAGGTTTGAGGGCTATTCTTCCTCCATCACAGGAAATTTGGTGATATGTTGCCTGAAATGTAAGCAGGTAACTTGGGCCATGGCTGCTGGAGGCAGTTCTCTCACTTGAGGTGGTGCTAGAGCTGCAGGAGAAACATCCCAACATGACTGCCTTTCCCTGGACCTTTCCCAATTCACAGTTGGACCCTGCTTCTGAAAACAGCCCAGCCCCTCTCCCCACAACAGGATGCCTTCCCAGACTAGGGTCCACCAGCTACAGGACATCAGGCCTCTCTGGCTCGGGACCAAATGCCAGATCCCACTGGCACCAGCACAGATTTCCCTGCACACGCCCTCAGTTATCACCCCTGGTCCCATCATCAGAGAGCTCAGACTCACAGGGATGTCTGTTCTCCAGCTGTGTCAGGAGTCTGTGAACATGGAGGGACACCTCTGATTCAGGCATGGTGAGCAGCAGGAAGTTCCTGAGAAGCTTCAGGTTTTCCAGGTCCCAGGACCTAAAAATATCTTGTGGATAGAGGTATAGTCACATTTCAATCATGGAACAGAGAGTGCTGTGGCATTTGTAGTGTACAGGGATCCATGAAGGGCTGGGCATCTTCTTTAGCTGGTAGCTCCCATGGCCTGCTGCATGGTTGGCTTTCCAAAGAGTGGCCAAGCATGTCAAGGCCAAACTGTGAGGCCCAAGTGGATTTAGGTGACTCCCACAATTGCTGCCCAGTCTGTATACACAAAAGTGTGGGCAATCCTGGCTGGGATTGGCTGCATTGGGCCTGGCTCTATGGCCCCACCCACTCTTGTTCCTCAGGCTTCTAGAATCCCACCTCACCATGCTGTGTCCCTTTTACAGGGTAAGCCCCAGATTACCTCTGTCCTTTGCTGGAAATCACACAGGGTGGGACCTGTGGTTCACCCAGCCATCCCCTACAATAGTCCCCAAGTGGCTGCTCTGGAGAGAGAAGCCCTCCCTCTTGGCCCAAAGACCACTCACTTCTTTCCTCAAAGGTACTCCTCAAAATCTCGCTGCAGGTATCCATACCTAGAGAAGGCAAGGAGGCTGTCACCTCTAATATCCTGTGCCCCTCATTTGCTAGAAGCCTGGAGGGCTTGACTAATTTCCTGACAATCATGGGAGCTCAGGAGGGCTGGGAGGTTTGTCTGCTCTTCTTCCTAATTGGTAGGACAAGTGCCTGCCAAAGGTAGATGCTTCTCACCATTTCATCTGGACTCCTTTTGGTGACCCTTCCGTTCTCGCAGGGTGACTCTGACCCTCCAGACTTGAACATTCAGAGCAATCCATCCCACTGTGTTGAGCACAAAGGAGCAGTGACCCAGGCTGGCCCAGCCAGACCAAATCCCATGATTTTTACTATACTTATTAGGTAGGGGAAACTCTTTTCCTGCAATGCCAAGCCAGCAGATTGTGCCTCTAAAGCTTCTAGGCAACAGGCCACCTCCCCACAGAGAGGACATGAACACCAGAAGGCACTGCAAGATGGAGAGAGGCAGTGTCCTGATGACATCACTGCACCCCTGGATAGCAAGGTGCCTGAGTCTGCATCACCCCAAAATTCCCAGACACATGAACCAAGAACTCCACTTCTCAGCCTCTTTCTCCTTTCACTTTATCTTTGTTTATTGTTTTAGCTATTTCTATCAGGGTTTATGCACTTTGAAACTATGGAAGATGAATCTGCTGTGATGCTTCACAGTGTGCGGCCTTCATTCTGTTCCCTACACCTCTGGGCTTCAACGTCCTTGTTAAAAAAGAGGAGTTGCTACCTCTACCTCCACTATAGGAAGGCTGAGTTATAGATTCAATGAGATAAAGTAAAGCACTTAGGATTGAAGTTGGATAAATGGATATTACTATAATTCCAATTTACTAATTAAGTATAATTTACTGGAGAATCATTACAGGGAAATGCTTTCAAAGACTCAGGTATCATTGAGTTTCTGGCTTCTAGGGTCTGAGCTATCACATTTTTTTCAGTGGGGACTAGTGTGGAAGCCACTGTTGTATCCCTAATGAACACCCATGATCTGAATGCCTGGAACATCAGGCACAGAAAAAGCACCAAATTATTGATCTGCCCTCTTCTAATATGGCTAAAAAAAATTAAAAACACAGTGACCACATTTGCATTTAGAACACTGTAAACCCTCACCCAGGTGTTCAGGGCAAATCCATTCCAAGACAAGAGGCTCCCACTGAAAGGTTGACTCCCATTGGACATCAAGAAACCTACCTTCCATTCATCCTCTAGCACAGCTCTGCAGGCTCTAGCACCCTGAGCCCACAGCATATCCATGGGAGGCCTGTTTCTGCTCTGAGAGCATCTCAAGGTCATCTGTGATAAGAAGGCATCAAAGTGTCCCCCTGTGACTGAGTCCCTCTTCCTTCCAATGGGGCGAGGCAAGCATAGAGATGGTCCAGCTGTGATGTTCAGTAGCACAGCTGTATGGGGGCAAAGACACTGTCACCCCATAGGTCCACATGCTTAAATGGGCAAAACCAAAATTCAAACCAGGACTGTGTCATTCCAAAGTCTTCCCTTTGTCAACTCCACTATCCCAGAAGAAGTCACAACCATATTTGGGCATTGGTTTCAGCTGCAGAGCAATGAGAAGTAGGCCTTCATTCAGACCCCTGGGTGAAACACTGGTGAGTGTATCATCTCTGGGGCCTTAGGCAAGTTACCTGCCATCTCTGTGCCCAGTTTCCTAATCCACAAGAGCAGGTGTTTTCTTCACTGCACAGGCATGGGGAAAGTTAAAAGAGAGGGTCCATAGAACAGGCTCAGTTTCTGATTTGTTTTTTAAAGGCCTTTATTCCCTTAGGGTGTTTTTAGCTGAGACCTGGTTTTCCTGGAGGGGAGGAAGACTCCCAAAGCCTTGTCAGCTACCTAGTTTTCTTAAGACTTAAATGCCAATTTGGCAAATTCCAAGTAGAGGAAACAGGGAGGGCCTGGTCACAGAGGGTGGCAACAGCCAATCATGTGCGCTGAGGTGCATAGACTCCTGCAGCTGTGCAAACACCTGCTTAGAAAGCAGGAACAGGGACCTGCTAGGACACAACTGGGTTGTTAGGGATAGAGAGTTGAGAGCAAGGACTCAGGCAAGTCCTGTCCCATCAGGGTTCTGCAGTCTTAGCAATTGCAGGCCCACAGGGGTGACAAAAGTGTCCTTAAATACCTGCTAACCCATGACAAAATGCTCCCACCAGCTCAGGTAGCACCCTACAAAGCTGCCTTAGAGAGATGCAGCTGGATGGCATAGGAGACACAAGGAAGCAAGAAAGCCAGCACTCCTGCTGTCCTCACCACTGAGAACCAGGGTTGTCAAGTCTCCCAGAGATCCCGTCACTATCTCAAGCTCCCAGGAGCTGTGCTGCCAGAGCCCTGAAAGATCCTCAGAATACATCAGGATGGGACTGCCTTATTCATGAGGAGAAATTCTGCTCCAATCAGTCCACAAACATGCTGCATGCAGCTGAACTGAGTCAGTCCTACAGCCTTCAGGGGGCCCCAAAATGTCCCCTTGGAAGTTCTGCACTCATTCAATGGAGGAGCATTCTGTAACACCCCCCCTGCTGGCAGGGAGTGCAGGCTGGGGCCTGGGTTTCCCATTCCAGAATCAAAACTCTGCAAAGAACAGGCAGAAGTTTCCTCTCTTGCCTGATGACCTAGAGTCCTTGATTCCTTCCCACTCATACCCAACATGCACAAGTCCCTCCCCTTCTCAAATCTCCCCCAGGGCCCTCTTCTTACACAGAGTGAGAGCCAAAGACTTCAGCAGCCACGAGGTTCTGCATGATGGACCCTGTTCTTTCTCTGATCTCATCATCACTCTCCTTCACATCTACATCCTCTGTTCCTTCAGCTCTTTGCACAAATGGCATTCCCTCAGAGAAGCCAACTCTAACACCACCTCAGGTGAGCCCTTTCCATCTCTCTCCAGCCTTATTTCCCCCATAGCACTTGGCCCTTTTGAGATATATTATCTATCTACATCTCCCCAGACTGTATTGTACACTCAATGAAAGCTTGTAAGTAAGTGCTCAATCTGCATCTTATGGAACAGGGCCTGGAACAAAGTAGATGCTCATGAAATATTTATGGAGGTAAGAAAAGGAGGGAGAGGAAAAAGGGAAGTCTTATTTTATGATCCAGAAGACACTGTTCACCCTTATATTTGCTATCAGCTGAGACATCCTGAAGGACAGCTCTAAGCTAGCCCTCCCTTGATCTTACATATTCTATAGCTCCCTGCTACCTGTTGAAGTGAGTACCAAGACAGCAGCCTGGCTCTCACAGTCCTGCACAAACTGTGATGGAGGGACCCTCCTGCCTCTTCTCCTTCCTCTGCATGTACCTGACCCCAAGCCGTGATCCCAGGGACCTGCCTACTTCTGGATGGTGCAGTAAGAAAAAGTATGCCTTTCTTCCAGTTCTTTGCTACATCAAAGTCTGCTGGTCAGGGAGAATGCCTTTCTCTTCTTGGATCTTTACCTTAAGTTTCACAGTGGTGTCACTTGGATCCAATTCCAGGGTGGTGGTCATGCCAGGCAGGGCCTTAATGAAGATCTACATTCCCACCTCTCTGAAAAGGAATTCATGTCCCCCAAGCAGCAGTGGTTGATCTTCGCTGGCACAGAGCTGGAAGAAAGGAACACCCTGTCTGACTACAACAACCAGGGGGAGTCCACACTGCACCTCAGAGGTGGGATGCAGAATTTCATGAAGACTCTGACTAGCATGACCATCACCCTGGAGGTGGAGCCCAGTGACACCATGGAGAATGTCAAGGCAAGAATCAAGTCAAGGAAGGCATCCTCCCTGACCAGCACAGGTCAATCTTTGCTGGCAAATTGGTGGAAAACAGTAGACTCCTTCAGGATATTGTAGTGACACTGGGTGTGCCTTACAGCTGTTTTCCAGCAAAGATCAACCTATGCTTTTCAGGGATGATGCTTTCCTTGACTTGGTTCTTGCCTTGACATTCTCCGTGGTGTCACTGGGCTCCACCACTAGGGCGGTGCTCATGCCAGTCATGGTCTTCATGAAGATCTGTATCCCACCTCTGAGATGCAGCACCAGGTGCAGTGTAGACTCCTGGATGATGAAATCTGACAGGCTACTGTCTCCAGCTCTTTGGGATATAAATCTTTACTGGTCAGGAAGATTGCCTTCCTTGTCTTGGATCTTTACCTTGCCATTCTGTATGATGTTACTGGGCTCCACCTCCAGGGTGCTGGTTTTGATCTCTGGATTTCATGAAGATATGCATCCCATCTCTGCAGCACAACATAAAGTACAGGGTGGACTCTGCTGAGATGTTGGAGTAAGACAGGGTGCTGTCTTCTTGATCTTTGCCTTGATATTCTCAATAGTGTCACAGAGGTCCACCTCCAGAGTGATGGTCATGCCTTTCAGGGTCTTCATGAAGATCTGCATCCCATCGTCAGTTGCACCACCAGGTGCAGGGTGGACTCCTGAATATTGGAATCCTACAGGCTTCTATCTTGCAGCTCATTGTGAGCTCACTCTCTGCTGGTCGGGAACATTACCTTGTTTTTACTTAGATATTTGCCTTGCCATTCTCAATGGTGTCACTAGGCTCCACTTCCAGAGTGAGATCAGCCCAGTCAGGGTCTTCATGAAGATCTGCATCACAGCTATGAGACAAAGCACCAGGTACACACCCTGTCTCACTACAACATCTGGTAGGGGTTGAATGTCATCCCGCTGTTTGGCAGAAAATATCAACCTGTGCTGGTCAGGGACGATGTCTTCCTTGATTTGGTTCTTGCCTTGACATTCTCTATGGTGTCACTGGGCTCCACCTCCAGAACAATGTTTTTGCCATCCAGAATCTTCATGAAGATCTGCATCGCACATCGGAGATGCAGCACCGGGTGCAGGGTGGACTCCTGGATGTTGAAATCTGACAGGCTACACTCTTCCAGATCTTTGTGAGATAAATCTTTAATGGATTGAGAAAATTGCATTCCTAGTCTTGGATTTTTGCCTTGACGTTCTCAATATTGTCACTGGGCTGCACATCCAGCGTGATGGTCATGCCAGTCAGCGTCTTCATGAAGATCTGCATCCCACCTTGGAGGCAAAGCACTAGGTGCGGGGTGGACTCCTTTTGGAAGTTGTAGTCAGGCAGGGTGCACCAGTCTTCTAGCTGTTACCAGCAAAGGTCACCCTCTGCTGGTCAGGAAATGAGTTTCTTGACTGGGATATTTTCCTTGCCATTCTCAGTGGTGTTCCTGGACTCCACCACCAGGATGATGGTCAAGCCAGAGAGGGTCTTCATGAAGATCTGCATCCCACCTCTGTGGCGAGCACCAGGTGCAGTTTGGGCTCCTGGATGTTGTAGTCAGACAGTGTGCTGTCTACTAGTTCTTTTCTAGATCAACCTCCACTGGTTTCAATAATTCCTTCCTTGTGTTGGATATTTGCCTTGACATTTTCATTGGTGTAACTGAGGTCCACCTCCAGGCTGACGGTCATGCCAGTCAGATTATTCATTAAGATCTGCATCCCACCTCTGAGGTGTAGAACCAGGTGCCAGTGGACTCCTGGATGTTCATATAAGACAGGGTTCACCAGTCTTCCAAATGTTATCAGCAAACATCAACCTCTGCTGCTTAAGGGAGTTGCCATCCTCATCTGGGTCATTACCTTGACATTCTCAATGGTGTCACTGGGCTCCACATATTGGGTAAAGGTCATGCCAGTCAGGATCTTCATGAAAATCAGCATCCCCGCTCTGAGATGCAGCACCAGGTGCAGGGTAGACCCCTGGATGTTGAAATCTGACAGACTACAGTCTTCCAGTTCTCTGTGAGATCAATCTCTGTTGGTAGGGAAGATTGCCTTCCTTGATTTGGATTTTTGCCATGCCATTCTCCATGGTGTTTCTGGGCTATACCTCCAGGGTGCTGGTTGTGCCAGTCAGGATCGTCTTGAAAATCAGCACCCCACCTCTGAGGCACAACATAAGGTGCAGGGTGGACTCTTCTGAGATGTTGTAGTCAGACAGGGTGCTGTGTTTCAGCTCTTTGCTAGATCAACTTCTGCTGCTTGGAAGAATGTATTCCTTGTCTTGGATCATTGCATTGACATTCTCAATGTTGTCACTGAGGTCCACCTCCAGGGTGATGGTCGTGCCTGTCAGGGTCTTCATGATGATCTATATCCCACCTCTGAGATGCAGCATCAGGTGCAGGGTAGGCTCCTGGATGTTGGAAATTCTACAGGCTACTGTCTTAAAGCACTTTGTGACATCAATCTCTGCTGGTTGGGAAGATTGCATTCTTTGTCTTGGGTTTTTTCCTTGCCATTCTCAATGGTGTCACTGGGCTCCACCTCCATGGTGAGGTCATGCCAGTCAGGGTCTTCATGAAGATCTGCCTTGCACCTCTGAGTTGCAGCACCAGATGTAGGGTGGACTCCTTCTGGATGTCGTAGTCAGGCAGGGTGAGCCAGTCTTCTAGGTGTTGCCAGCAAAGGTCAACCTTTTCTGGTCAGGGAGTATGCCTTCCTTGTCTGGGATATTTGCCTTGACATTCTCATTGGTGTCACTGAGGTCCATCTTTAGGGACATGGTAATTTTAGTCAGGGTCGTCATGAAGATCTGCATCCCCCTGAGTTGCAGGATCAGGTATAACATGGACTCCTGCATGTTGTACTCAGGGTGTTGTTTTCCAGCTCTTTGCTAGATCAACCTCTGCTGGTCAGAAGAATCCATTCCTTGTCTTGGAACATTGCCTCGACATCTCACTGGAGTAACTGAGCTCCACCTCCAAGATGATGTTCATGCCAGTCAGATTCTTCATGATAAACCGCATGCCACCTCTGAAGTATAGCACCAGGTGCTGCTGGACTCCTTCTGGATATTCAAGAAAGATAGGTACACCAATTTTCCAGCCTTTGCCAGCAAACATCAACTTTTGCTGGTTAGGGGAATTGCCATCCACATCCTGGATCATTACCTTGACAGTCTCAACGGTGTCATTGGGGTTCATCTCCAGGTAATGGTCTTACTCGTAAGGGTCCTCATGAAGATCCACGTCCCACCTCTGATACAAGGAATTCATCTCTCCCTAGCAGCAGTGGATGATCTTTTCTGGCACAGTGCTGGAAGACAGGCACACCCTGTCTGACTACAACATCGAGGAGGTGTCTACCATACACATGATGCTGTACCTCAGAGCTGGGATGCAGATCTTTGTGAAGACCCTGACTGGCAGGACCATCACCCTGGAGGTGGAGCCCCGTGACACCATGGAGAATGTCAAGGCAAGAACCAAATCAAGGAAGGCATCCTCCCTGACCAGCACAGCTTGATCTTTTTTGGAAAACAGCTGTAAGACAGACACACCATGTCTCACTACAACATGCACAAGGCATCTAGTGTCATCCAGCTGTTTGGTAGCAAAGATCAAGCTGTGCTGGTCAGGGAGGATGCCTTCCTTGACTTGGTTCTTGACTTGCCATTCTCCATGGTGTTACTGGGCTCCTCCTCCAGGGCGATGCTCATGCCAGTCAGGGTCTTCAGGAAGATCTGCATCCCACAACTGAGATGTGCACCAGGTGTAGGGTAGAATCCTGGATGTTGAAATCTGACAGGCTACTGTCTTCCAGCTCTTTGTGAGAGAAATCTTTACTGTTGAGAAAGATTGCTTTCCTTTTCTTGCTTCTTTACCTTGCCATTCTCAATGGTGTCCCTGGGATCCACCTCCAGGATGAAGGTCATGCCAGTCAGTGTCTTCACGAAGATCTGCATCCCACCTTGGAGATGCAGCACCAGGTGCAGGGTGAACTCCTTCTGGATGTTTTAGTCAGGAAGGGTGCACCAGTCTTCTAACTGTTGCCAGCAAAAGTTACCCTCTGTTGGTCAAGGGGTAGGCATTTCATGCCTGAGATCTTTTCTTGCCATTCTCTGTAGTTTTACTGGGCTGTACTGCCAGCATGATGGTCGTGCCTGTCAGGGTTTCATGAAGATCTGCATTCCACCTCTGATGCACCACACAAGGTGCAAGTTGACTCCTACTAGACGTTGTAGTGAGACATGGTGCTGTCTTCAGTTCTTTTCTAGATCAATTTCAACTGATCTTGAATAATGCCTTCCTTGTCTTGGATTTTTGCCTTGACAGTCTCTGGTTATTGTCTTGTGTATCAGTGTCCTTATGAAGATCTACATCCTACCTCTGAGGCAAGGAATTCACCTCCCCAAGGAGAAGGGTTTGATCTTTGCAGGCATAGATCTGGAAGACAGGCACACCCTATCTGACTACAACATCCAGGAGGAGTCCACCCTACACCTGGTGCTGCACCTCAGAGGTGGGATGCAGATATTTATGAATAACCTGACTGGCATGACCATCGCCCTGGAGGTAGAGCCCAGTGACACCATGGAGAATGTGAAGGTAAGAACCAAGTCAAGGAAGACATCCTCCCTGACAAGCATGGGTTGATCTTTGCTGGAAAAAGCTCTAAGACAGACATACCTTTTTTCACTACACATCCAGTAGGAGTCTAGTGTCATCCAGATGTTTGTCAGTAAAGATCAACCTGTGCTGGTCAGGGAGGTGCCTTCCTTTCCTTGGTTCTTGCCTTGACATTCTCCATGATGTCAGTGAGGTCCACCTGTAGGATGATGGTCATGCCAGTCAGGGTTTTCATGAAGGTCTGCATCCACACCTTACGAACTGCACCAGGTACAGAGTGTACAACTCCTAGATGTTTTAGCCAGACAGGTTGCAACATCTCCGGCTGTTTGCTATCAAAGATCAACCTCTGTTGCTCAGGGAGGATGCCTTCCTTTTCCTGGATCCCTGCCTTGCCATTCTCTATTTTGTCACTGGTCCCTATCTCCAGGATATGGTTGTGCCTGTCAGTTTCATGAAGATATGCATCCCCGCTGCTAGGCACAAAAAAAGGTGCAGGGTGGGCTCTTCCGAGATGTAGTCAAACAGGTTGCTGTCTTCTTCCTCTTTGCTAGATCAACCTATGCGGATCAGAATGATGCCTTCCTTGACTTGTATCTTTGCCTTGACATTTTCGATGGTATCACTGAGGTCCACCTCCAGGTTGATGGTCTGCCTGTCAGGTTCTTCATGAAGATCTGCATCCCACCTCTGAGATGCAGAACCAGGTACAGGGTGGACTCCTGGATGTTGGAATCCTACAGGGTACTGTCTTAAAGCTCTTTGTGAGAACAATCTCTGCTGATCAGCAAGATTGCCTTCCTTGTCTTGGATATTTGCCTTGTCATTCTCAATGGTGTCATTGTGGTCCACATCCAGTGTTATGGTCATGCCAGTCAAGGTCTTCATGATGATCTGCATCTCACCTCTGAGGTTCAGCACCAGTTGCAGGGTGGATTCCTTCTGGATATTTAGGCATCAGGGTGCACCAGTCTTCTAGCTGTTGCCAGCAAAAGGCAACCTCTGCTGGTCAGGGAGGATACCTTCATTGACTGGCATCTTTGCCTTGACATTCTCAGTGAGGTCACTAATTCCACCTCTAGGGTGATGGTCATGTGGGTCAGGGTCTTCATGAAGATCTGCATCCCACCTCTGAGGTACAGGACCAGGTACAGGGTAGACTCCTGGATATTGTAGTCAGATAGCGTGCTGTCTTCCCTCTCTTTGCTAGATCAAACTCTGCTGGTCAGAAGAATGCCTTCCTTGTCTTGGATCTTTGCCTTGACATCTCATTGGTGTCACTGAGCTCCACCTCCAAGCTGGTGGTCATGCCAGTCAGATTTATAAAGATCTGCTTCCCACATATGAAGTGTAGCACCAGGTGGCAGTTGACTACTTGTAGATATTCAAATAAAAAAGGGTGCACCACTCATCCAGTTGTTGCAGGAAACATCAACCTCTGCTGGTTAGGGGAGATGCCAATCTGTCTTGAATCATTACCTTGACATTCTCAATGGTGTCAATGGGTTCCACCAACAGATTGGTGGTCTTGCTAGTTAGGGTCCTCATGAAGAACTACATCCCACCTCTGAGACAAGGAATTCATCTCCCCCAAACAACAGTGCTTGATCTTTCCTGGCACAAAGCTGTAAGATAGGCACACCGTGTGTGACTACAACATTCAGGAGGAGTCCACACTGCTCCTAGTTCTGCACCTCAGAAGTGGGATGCAGATCTTCATGAAGACCCTGACTGGCAGGACCATCACCCTGGAGGTGGAGCCCAGTGACACCATGGAGAATGTCAAGGCAAGAACCAAATCAAGGAAGGCATCCTACCTGACCAGAACAGCTTGATCTTTGCTGCAAAACAGCTGTTAGACAGACACACCCTGTCTCACTGCAACATCCAGAAGGCATCTAGTGTTGTCCAGCTGTTTGGCAGCAAAGATCAAACTGTGGTGGTCAGGGAGGATGCCTTCTTTGACTTGGTTCTTGCCTTGACATTCTCCATGGTGTCACTGGGCTCCTCCTCCAGGGCGATGCTCATGCCAGTCAGGGTCTTCATGAAGATCTGCATCCCACCTCTGAGATGTAGCACCAAGTGCAGGTTGAACTCATGAATATTGAAATCTGACAGGCTACTGTCTTCCAGCCTT
Organism: Sciurus vulgaris; assembly: GCF_902686455.1. Taxonomy (NCBI): domain Eukaryota; kingdom Metazoa; phylum Chordata; class Mammalia; order Rodentia; family Sciuridae; genus Sciurus; species Sciurus vulgaris. Next base: position 130,578,048 of record NC_136468.1, on the reverse strand, counting down.
TTGTGAGATCAATCTGTGTGGGTAACAAAATTTTCCTTCCTTGTCTCGGATCATTGCCTTGCCTTTATCAATGGTGTCACTGGCCTCCACTTCCGGGGTGATGGTCATGCCAGTCAGGGTCTTCAAGATGATCTGCATCCCACCTCTGAGGTGCAATACCAGGTGCAGGGTGCACTACTTCTGGATGCTGTAGTCAGACATGGTGCACCAGTCTTGTAGCTGTTGCCACCAGTTCAACCTCTCCTCATCAGAGAGTTGCCTTCCTTCACTGGTATCTTTGCCTTGACATACTCAATGGTGTCACTGAGGTGCACCCTCAGGGTGATGGTCCTGCCAGTCAGGGTCTTCATGAATATCTGCATTCCACTTCTGAGGTGCAGCACCAGGTGTAGTGTTGACTCCTGGATTGAAATTAAGTAGGCTACTGTCTTCTGGCTCTTTGTGAGATCATCTCTGCTGGTCGGGAATCTCGCCTTCTTGTCTTAGATCTTTGCATTGCCATTCTCAATTGTCTCTCTCGCTCCACCTCCAGGGTGATGGTAATGCCACTCAGGGTCTTCATGAAGATCTGCATTCCCACTCTTAGGTGCAACACCAGATTCAGTGTGGATTCCTCTTAGATGTTGTATTCAGACAGGTTACAGCCATTTTCCAGTGTTTTCCAGCAAAGATCAACCTCTGATAGTCAGGTAAGATGCCTTACTTTTCTTGAATCCCTGCCTTGCCATTCTCTATGCTTTTACTGGGCTCCACCTCCAGGGTGATGGTCGTGCCTGTTGTTTTCATGAAGATCTTCATCCCACCTCTGAGGCACAACACAAGGTGCAGGGTGGACTCCTCCCAGATGTTGTAGTCACACATGGTGCTGTCTTCCCTTTCTTTGCTAGATCATCCTCAACTGTTCGGGAAGAATCCCTTCCTTCTGTTGGGTATTTGCCTTCACATTCTCAATGGTGTCACTGGGCTCCAACTCGAGCATGCTGGTCGTGTTGGTCAGGGTATTCATGAAGATCTGCACCCCATCTCTGAGGTGAAGCACCAGGTACAGGGTGGACTCCTTCTGTGTGTTGTAGTCAGACAGAGTGCATCCTTCTTCCAGGTATTTGTCAGCAAAGATCAACCTCTGTTGGTCAGGGAGGATGCCTTCCTTTTCTTGCATTCCTGCTTTGACATTCTCACTGGTGTCCCTGGGCTCAAACTCCTCGGTGATCATCATGCCTTTCAGGGTCTTCATGATGATCTGCATTCCACCTCTGAGATGCAGCACCAGGGGCAGTGTGGACTCCTGGATGTTGTAGTCAGAGAGGGTGCTATCTTCCAGCTCTTTGCTAGATCTACGTCTGCTGGTCGGAAAAATGCCTTCCTTGTCTTGTATCTTTGCCTTGACATTCTCATTTGAGTCACTGAGCTCCTCCTCCAGGGTGGTGGTCATGCCTTTCAGGGTCTTCATGAAGCACTGCATCCCACCTCTGTGGCACTGCACCATGTGCAAAGTGAACTCCTCCTGGATATTCAAGTACGACTGGGTGCACCAGTTGTCCACCTGTTGCCAGCAAACATCAACCCCTTCTGGGTATGGCGTTTGCCATCCTGGTCTTGATTCATTACCTTGACTTTCTCAGTGGGGTCAGTGGTCTCCACCTCCAGCTGATGGTCTTGATGGTCAGGGTCCTCATGAAGATCTACATCCCAGCTGAGACCAGGATTTCATCTGCCCCAAGCAGCAGTGGGTGATCTTTGGTGGTACAGAGGTATAATACAGGCACACCTTAACTACAACATCCAGGAGGAGTCCACACTGCACCAGGTGCTGCACTTCAGAGGTGCGATGCAGATCTTCATGAAGACTCTGACTGGCATAATCATCACCCTGGAGGTGGAGACCAGTAAAATCATTGAGGATGTTAAGGCCAAAATCCACGAAAAGGAAGGCATTCTTCCTGACCAGCAGACATTGATCTAGCAAAGAGCTGGAAGACAGGCACACCCTGTCTGTCTGCACCATCAAGAAGAAGTACATCCTTCACCTGGTTCTGCATGTCTGCAGTGGGACACCATCATCTGGATGTGGAGCCCAGTGACACCACTGAGAATGTAAAGGCAAGAACCAAGTCAAGGAAGGCATCTTCCCAACCTGTGCAGGTTGATCTTTTCTGCCAAACAGCTAGAAGACAGACACACTCTGTCACTACAACATCCAGAAAAAGTCCACGCTGAACCTGGTACTGCATCTCTTCATGTTTTCAACATGAAGAATGCATCCTTCTTTGTGTGGTCTGAAAGAGTCTCCCATGTGTGGACTCGTGATGCCTCAATTTTGGAATCTTCCATTACTGTAGCCGGGCAGTAGTTAATATCATTTCCCATGTCAGTCTAGTGTACTGACATATTTCTTCTAAAGGCATTTTGCAGCACACATGATGGAGTGAGTCGGTTCTTTGTTTTGTGAATTCAATGAATAAATCTCACAGACTCAGTAGTGGACAGATGAGGGTTAATTATCAGAATTTAGGAAAATAATGGAATGACAGGAGATGTCTTTCATGGGTGGGGTTCCAATGAGGGTGACCAGTGAGGGAGTGTTGTCTTGGGATTTATATACATCTACAGGGTAAGGAAAATCTGCCCCCAGTCCAGTCCTTGGCATGGTATTCAGTGACAATATCCTCTACACGTACCATTTGTTACAGTCAGTTTAAGGTCACTGTGTTGCAGTTGGTCCCTTTTCAGAAAGTTCTGGGCTCTGGGCCACAGATGTCTCACTCTCAACTTAAGCTGAGCCTTGCAGGCATGGTCTTTCTATTCTGTTTCACTGTGGTCTTACTTTTCAAAGAAATCTGAACTTGGTGGGGCCCTAGTCTCCTATCTGCATACCCCAGCTCTTTTCTTACTTTCATCTCAGGGCCTGTGTCACCTTTCCTGTCTTCCATACTGATGGAAATGTACACAGCACACAGTCTCCAGAGAAGTCCTCAAGATTTACTCAGTTTGTCAATTACTTTGGAGACAAATGGAGGAACATAATTATTTGAATGAAGTCAGGTATACTCTTCCTTGGGACATCCTGAAGGCATTTCTGAGCCCCTTTCCATGATGGGGCTTTGCCTCAAGCCAACTGGAGAAAAAGATCCTGAAAGTTTATAATATTTAAATTTTCTACCAGTCTTGGGCATTTAGGTGAAGTTCATTGCCAATCTTCAAAAGGATATTGCCTGCAAATTGGGCCCCACCATTTTTGACAACTCTTTTATATTCAGACTGATTTCAGCACAGAATTGGCATCTTTGGTCCCCTTTGTGATTGCCAGGAGCAAATCCAATCCTCTGAGGAATGGTCTGGTAAATGATGTAAACACGTCTTGATCATAATGAGTGCCATGGTGAAGAGAATCAACTATGAAAGACCCAAGCTTTCTGGTAATAAAATGACTCTGTAGGGATTTTCCTTGAATTCACAGGATGTTCCCAATTCCTGGAAACCTCAGTGATGAGCTCTCTTAGCATTTGCACCCAAATATTCAGGGGAAAATGCTGCAATTGAATTCAAATTCAGACAAGAGGGGCAGGATGGTGTATTAGAGGCACCCAGCACTTGTCTGTAGTCAAGAGAGAGAATCTAAAGGCCACACTGAGGTTTGTGGCCATGGGAGAATGCTCAAGATCAACAGAGGAGAGACATAGACCTGATGATTCCTGAGTATTGGGCTGGATTGTGAAAGTGAGTGCACAGTACTGATCCCAGGGCAGGCATCAGGGCTAGGGCAGACCTCCAAGGCAAGTGTTGGGGTGGAGGCAGGAGAGTCCCAGTGAGCAGCAGAGGCACAGGACTCAGCACTGTGCAGCAGTGTCATCTGAACACATGACAGATCTAGGACATGCATGGTGAACAGGCTCTGGAGGTGTGCTCTGCCCTTCACTGCATATTCTCTTAGTGCGCTAACTGGGAGTGACAGCTTCCCAAGGGGGGTTAAAAACTTTCTTAACTTGTGTCTTCATGTTTCACACACAATGTTGATTTAGGTTAACATTTCTATTCATCCAAAACATTATATGTGAAAATCTATGGAATAGATAATATGGATATAATCATGGATATATGGTTATATAATATGGATATAGATAATATGGAATAGAGAATAGAGAATAGATAAGAAACTAAGATGCATTTAAAAATTAAAAGATCTTTCCTTAGTTTTGTCAAGAGACACATTTCAGAAAAATTAAGAAGTATACATAAAAATCTTAAAATTCTACTATTCATATATAACTACTATTAACATTAAACACATAACTTATAGATATATGCATTTTATATAAATACAAAATCATATTAATAGTTTTAAAACTTCTAAATTATTTCAAATTGCATCCACTTAAGAGTGGCCCCCTCAGCCCCAGGAACAGAGTTGATTTTTCTCCCTTTCAAGGTGGTCACTATATAGATGGTCTGGTTAGTGGGACTGAAGGTGTTGAAGCCCAAGTTGCCCCATTAGCTCTGTCTTGGGCTTCTTGTTCCTCCAATTTGGGAGGAGAGGAACATGGCCCCAAAGGCAGATATGAAATTTGAGTCTAGTCTGGGCTCCCAGATTCCTTTGAATGCATGAGGACAAACTCACGAGTAGAGGTGGCCTTTCTGTATGTGGTGCTAGTTCTCCCAGGAGAGTTTAAGGGGTTCTGCTTGGACAGACTTTGTGGGATGGCAGTAAATGTAGGAATGTTGCTTGCCCTTGTTTGCACTTTACCTTCTGTCCCTTTGCCCGATGGTGGTCATCTGCCTATGGACACTGGAGGTGCTCTGTCCCAAGCTTGCCCCAGGTTGCTGTCTGTCGCTTGGGGTCCATCCTCTTTAAGAAGAGATGCACAAGGCCCCAAACGCTGATATGAGATCTGGGAGCAAGACTGGGATCCCAGATCCCCTGATGTCACGGAGACAGACGAGCTACCAGAGGTTGCCTTAATGGGGGTGGTGTTGTTCCCCTGAGATGAGCATGGGTGTACCTTGGTGGGCAGGTGTTGGGGGGTGGCACTCAGGGTAGGAACTCCAGTGTTTCCTTGTTTTTGTTTTCTTTTGTTCTTTTGTTTTTTGGGGACAGTGGTAGTGCTCTGGCCAGGGACACTCTTAGTGTTCTGTCCCAAACTTGCCTCATTTTGCTCTCCAGTTTTGGGGGTTCCTCTACTTTTTGAGCAGGTGTTTATTGCTGCCCTGGGAGATGTCAAACCTGGGACCAAGTCTGGGCTCCCAGATCCCATTGGTGACATGGGAGCAGACCTAAAAGTAAAGGAGATCTTTCTCGGGGTGGTCCTTGTTCCCCCAGGAAAGCCTAAGTGTTTCTGCATGGGCAGGCTTTGGGGGGTGGCAGTAAGTGTAAGAACACCAGTGTTTGCTTTCCCTGACTTGCACTTTCCCTTCTGCCTCTTGGTCCCCATGGTGGTGCTCTGCCTATGGACATTGGCATTACTGTGTCCCAAGCTTGCCCCAGGTTGCTCTCTGTTGTTTGGGGTCCCTCCTCTTTGGGAAGAGATACACATGTTCCCAAAGGCTGATATGAGATCTGGGAGCAAGTCTGGGCTCCCAGATCCCATTGATGTGAAAGGGACAGATGAGCTACTAGAAGTAGCCTTTCTGGGGGTGGTGTTGGTCCCCTGAGATGAGCCTAGGTGTTCCTGGGTGGGCAGGTGTTGGGGCCTGGCATTCAGGGTAGGAGCTCCAGTGCTTCCTTGCCCCCGTTTGCTCTTGCTTTTGCATTTTCTGGGTGCAGTGGTAGTGCTCAGGCCAGGGTCACTGCTGCTGTTCTGTCCCAAGCTTGCCCCATGGTGCTCTCCGGGTTTGGCAGTCCCTCTACTTTCTGAGTAAATGCTCATTGCTGTTGTGGGAGCAGTCAGGCCTGGGGACAAGTCTGTCTTTCCAGTGGCCTTTGATGTAACTAACCCTGTCAGCCTGGAAGGGGATGGAACTTGTTTCTCACAGGTTGACTGGGGCTGCCTGTTGTCAGGACAAATTCTGGCCACAGTCCCTGTCCTCTGGGGGGCAGCTGCAGAGGGAGAGGCCAATGCATTTGATGTCCCAGCAGGCCTTGCAGCCTGGGAGCTGGCATGGGAACCCATGGGGGGGTTTCTACGTGTATCAGCCCCAAGGGCTGAGTGCTTTGGACTGGCGAAGGCTGGGGGGCCTGCACTCAATGGTGGGATTGGGGCTGCCCCTGGACCTGGAGCTTCCAGGTGTCCAGATTGAGGGCTGGCAAAGGAGAGGGCCATGGGCATCTTCCCATGAGGAACCCCAGGGATTTGTGGAATGGTGGCTCCACAGATGACAGCCTGCTTCCCAAGCAGAGCCTTTTGCCGCACCCTTGGAGCTGGCCTGCTGGTGCTGTCCACAGGTGAGGCCCTGTGGGCCCTGGTGAGAGGGGAGGAAGCTCCTACCCGAGCTGGATGGAGGCCCCACATGGAGGGACTTGGAAGGCAAACTGGTATTCATGAGGGTGGCCCCAAAGGGAGCCACTGGCTGTGGAGCCAAGCCTGCCAGCGTGCTGGGAGAGGGCCTGGGAGGAAGGGCCAAAGCAGCAATTGGCAGGCTGTGGGGGAAGAGGACACTAAGGTTGGAGGTGGGAGAGTGTCTCTGGGATGAGACAGCAGAGCCCACCCACATAGGGGTGGAGGCTGCCACAGTGGTGATACTGGGATGGTGGAGCAAGTTCTGACTAAGACCCAGGGATGCCACAGGCCTGGCCCCTCCTCCCAATGCAGCGGGGTCCCATGCATGGGCTTGGGGGGCCATGGTAGTGCTGTCACACATGGCCTGGGTCTCACCCATCAGAAGGCGGTTGATGCGCTGCAGAACTTTCTCCTTCTCCCAGTCTAAGTCCTCAGTGGTTACTGGACAGGCCAGTTCTAGAGGTGGTGGCAGCCTCAGAGGTTCCCCTCGGTGGTGAGGCAGCAAAGGAAACTTCCGTTTCCGTGGCCTGCTGGCATCCCCAGTACATGAACACTTCTTCCTTGCCAATGGCTGTCCCACCCGCCCTTCTGCCACCTTCTCAGTATGGGCCTTCTTTGGTGGAATCCCTGGGGATGAAGAGCATCCCAGGGGCAGCTTACAGTTAGAAGGGACTGGAGCCCTCCTCTTCAAGCCTGGGAGACCTCGACTGGAGCTGTATGAACTGCTGATGGCATTTCTTTTCTGGCAGGAACTCATACAGGTGGCCTGGGAGATGCCAGCTCTGTCTTGGGAGCTCTGGGTGCAGACGTTTACCTGCAGAGCCCCAGGTCTGGGCACAAAGGAAGGCAGGCAGCCGTGGGACACCAGGGGCCTGAAGGCAGATTGTGCTCCTCCAGTCACATGGGAGCTCCCCCTCTGATATTTTTTTTCTTCAGGGTCTTCTGCCTTCTCAGGCTCCCCTTGGCCACTGTCTCCAGGGGCTCTGTGTACAGTCTTCTCTGGACAGTGATCTTGGACTGGCCTGAGTCCTGCAAGCTGGCAAGCAGCTCCTTCCTGCTCCTGTGCCATAGGAGGCATGTGCTTGATGATTTGATGGTCTGTTTTGCAGGAATCAGTGGAAGGTGCAGCAGACAGCAGCATCTTCCTCAGCAGACCTGGCATGCGGAGGATGGAGGACATGTCCACGTCTCCCAGGAAGTGTAGAACAGTCTTCAGGACCCTGGACATGCATCTAGGAGGTGTTCGACTCAACCGCCAATGTGCCCTTGCAAGCCAGCGGCAGGATGACCTGTGAGTGTCCCCGTGGGACCAGGCAGCCCGGAGTGTCCAACCAGAATAGGGAAGTCTGCGGGAGCTCTGATAGGGCTTCATGGGGGATGCCACTGGCCGGTCCCCGGTGGCCACTGGTGAGGGACAAAGCTTTCCCTGGGACATACCCATGGCAGAAATTAGTATGGCGCAATTCAGAAATACAGCAGTGAGCCCAAAAAGTCCTTCTAGTGTGGAGAACCGGTTTCAGGAGAAACAGCAGTTAGACCTGTTACCACGTCGCAGCTAGGGAAGGTAATGATTATAGAACTCTGGGCACGTGCAGAAAACCGTTGACACAGGGCACGTGGCAGGGTCGTGCCAGGAACAGACATGCACGTGCAAAGGTGCACGTGCAAAGGTGCGCATGCAAAGGTCTGCCAGGGCATGAGCAGGGTCCTGCCAGGAACAGACATGCACGTGCAAAGGTGCACGTGCAAAGGTGCACGTGCAAATGTCCGTGTGCAGAGGACCGCGTGCATGCACCATATGCAAGAAGGATAGTCACAGAAACCGCGTGTCTGTAGCATACTTCCATCCTGGGGGGACTGTGGAGTGGAGGCACTGGGGTTTTGGATCCAGAGCCTGCTGGTCCACCAGCTGACACATTGATGTTTCCTGATCCTCTGGGAAGGGTTGTAGATGTTGATTGAAGGGCAGCAGTTGTGGCAATGGCAGGGATCCTTCATCTTGCGCTGGTGCAGCGCACGTGCCCCTCCTCAGAGGTGTCCAGAATGGCTGCCCAGCTGAGCTGGAGTCAGTGGAGGTGGTGGGTGGTGGGAGGGCTGAGCAGACTCTGGCTGGGAGGTAGAGGGCAGCTCTTGGGGCATGCAGCAGGTGGGTACTAGGGTGACACATGGGGGTTTTTGCTGGTGGTACCTATGCTTCCAGTACAGGGACAGGCCCGTGCCTCCTTGACGGCACTCTTCTCTGGAAAGGTGGGCCATGGCTCAGGTCCCAATATGCACACTCCACATGCCACCAAGGGTGGAGGAGGGTGGTGGGTTGGAGCAGGGCTGCCAGCAGGAGATGCCATGGGCCTCTGAAAGGGGAAGCAAGGACAGGAAATAGGTGGTGCACAAGCACAGGACTGGTCCTGCAGGTGTGCAGCAAGTGAGCAAGTGGGGATGGCGTCACCAGGATATCACTCACTGGGCCTGGGACAGGACACTGTCCTCTGCTGTCACAGTGAAGGTGTGATCCAGCGTTTGTATCTGGTGAGCGCAGGCGGTGGTGGGTTTGACAACTAGGTGCTCTTGCAAAGGCAGGAATCCCTCTGCCCATGCCCCGCCCCAGAGCTGTCAGAGAGCTGTCCATGGTCCTGCAAGCGCTTGACCAGAGAGCTGTCCTGGTCCTGCAAGAGTCTGGCCAGACAGAAGGGGAACTTCTGGGGAGCAAGTTTTCTGCTGGTGGTAGCTTGGGATCAGGGACTGTCTTCCTGCACTTCCTCTGGGAACACTGGAGGGGACAGCTGCTGAAAACAGAGCATGAGTGCCCCCAGTCTCTGACTAAGGGCTTCAGCAGGGCAGGCTGGGAGGGACTGGTACCCTGGAATACTGTCCTTTCCCTCTGTAGGGAAGACAGAATACCCCAGCTTGTGTGCTCACAAAGTCTGGTTTTATTTATTTTTGGGCTGCTTTCTTCAAATTCGGTATGAAGATTCTCCAATTGTTTGAGTGTGTCTTTGCTTAGCTGTTCTGGGGACACTAGTAGGCCTCCTACTGATTCCACAGTGGAAGACCTGTTCACCTCTGACCAATTCAATCCAACAGAGACATCTTGCAGACTTAGAGATCCCCTCAGCATTCACTGTTGGGAGGTTCGATCTGTCAAGCGTATTGGTGTCCTGCAGATGGAAGGACACCCTGCCAGAGTTAGGTGTGAGTTTTGGACCTCAAGCTTCCCATAACTTACTGAGCAGCTGTGCATTCTCCTCTGCCCTCAGCTGTGAAGATCTGCCACTCTTCATTGCAGGTGGAGTGCTGGGTGGGTTTCTGGACTGGGAAAATTATTGTGAGCAGTGCCTGGAGGAGCCAGGCAGGAGGGAGCCTCAGCTGGGACCACTGTCCAAAATGGATGCTCCTCAGGTCATCTCACTGCCCGTGGGTTCTCCCAGGTGCAGTCTGCAGGGTGAAGGTGTTGCTGGTGCTCATGGTGCCTGGTGCTGTTACTCCCAGAGGTGAATCCTCCTGACCCCTTTTGGTGGTACTGCATGGCAGGCTGCAGTGGGGACCAGGACCCTGGATGGAGAGGGATCACCCATAGCCCAGGTGAGCAGTGTGCAACCACAGACTAGCACTCCTCTTCCAGTGGTGAAAAAGTTGGGGTGGGGTTGACAAGAACGTGAGCCTGAGACTCGGTGTGCAGGACCTCCCTGTGACAGCACAGCTGAGCTGGTACATGTCTTGAATCTTCCTCTGGGGTGGCCAGGACCACTACTTGCCCAAGTGTAGTGAATTCGTAGCACTGTCAGGAAAGTGGCTTTGAGATGTGATGTGTCCCTCACCATAGGCCTCCCCCCAGGCTCTCATGCAGGGAATTTCTCAGTGTCCTCTTTCAGACCCCTTTTCTTGCTGCATAGGGCACAAATATGGACACCCTTCTAGTCATGCCTGCCTCTGGTGTCAGGGTTGCTGACTGCATGAAGGGGGTAAGGGAACTTGGCCACACCCAGGAGGTCCTGGAGCCTGAGATTGGTCAAGCTCTTTAATTTATAATAAGAAATGTAAACACAGTCTTTATTTCTCATTTAAAACAGCTATTATAAAAATTATATAAACAGCCTATAAAGAAGGATTCCAGCACCCAAGGGGCCCTCATCATTGTTATTGGGGTGCACCATCTTCATGTTTTACTTCTAGATAGACACCCCTTCCCATGAGAAAGAGGGAGTCATTAGAAATGCTTAATGTAGGGGTTTCTCAAGAAGGTCATTTTGACATACTATGTACAGTTAGTGTGGGGACATATTGACTTAAGAGGTGACATAGTGGAATCAGGAAAACAAATATTAAAGAACTTGAACTCAGATTTGACCAGGATTCCTTACCTTTTTGATTGTATATCCATATGTTGTATGCATGTGTTGTGCAGTCATTCAAAAGGAATGTACATTGTGGTGACCACAGATACACACCTAGAGGATGAACTTGCACATATACTAAGCCACACGAAGTCTTTGCTGTGGTTGTCAACAAAGTCCTGATTCACAAAGACCTTTCTCTCCCTCTTCTTAAATGGAACAGAACATGGAGTCCTGGAAGTTGCCTTTGAAGATTCAAAATTTTGCTTTGGACATAAGAAAACATCGATGTTGGAAATGACTGTGAAAAAATTTAGTTAACAATTGATTTCTAAATGTGGAAGCACAATATAGTAATACATAGTTCTTCTATTATGTATAATATAAATATATAATTGCTTCCACATTATCAAGTTAAATTTCATGAGTATGTATTTGATCTCCTTTGAAGTTTATATCATCAGGACAAAATCCCATTTTTATTCTCTCACTGGGAATTATTTATTCCCACACTGAAAATTTTTCTTAGAATTGGGTTCAGTTTATATTTGCACACTTAGGGTTCTAAATTCATGTTCTAAAAACATCTAGAGTCCCTTGCACATATTGTCTAGTAATTTGTTTTTAAATTGAATGTAATATGTATGTATGCACACACACATACACATGTACGTGTGTGTTAGGTGTTAATATCGCCTAACGTGTATTAGGTGTTAATATCGCCCTTTTCTGCAAGAGGAAACAGAAGCTACAAAACATGCCCAGGATCCCATATGGCTTCCCTACTGAATATTTGTGTCTTCTTCTAATTTATATCTTCAATCTCAAATGCCAGTGCAATGCCAAGACAAGTGGGGCCTGTGGGAGTTAAATTAGATTTAGATAAGGACATGGGAACATGGCTGCCAAGTTGAGTTGGGTGTTCTTAGAAGGTGAGGAAGAGATCAGACTTCCTTAACAGGACTCCCATAGCACAAGAAATAAAAGCAAGAATCAACCACTGGGATAGATTCAAACTAAAAAGCTTTCTCTCAGCAAAGGAAACTATCAGCAATGCGAAGAAAGAGCCTACAGAGTGGGAGAATATCTTTGCCAATCATACTTCAGATAGAGCACTAATCTACAGAATCTATAAAGAACTCAAAAAACTCTACTCCAAGAATTCAAATAATCCAGTCGACAAATGGGCTAAGGAAATGAATAGACACTTCACAGAAGAAGATCTACAAGCAATCAACAAACATATGGAAAAATGTTCACCATCTCTAGTAATAAGAGAAATGCAAATCAAAACCACCCTAAGATTCCATCTCACCCCAATTAGAATGGCGATTATCAAGAATACGAGCAACAACAGGTGTTGGCAAGGATGTGGGGAGAAAGGTACACTCATACATTGCTGGTGGAGCTGCAAATTAGTGCAGCCACTCTGGAAAGCAGTGTGGAGATTCCTTAGAAAACTTGGAATGGACCCTCCATTTGACCCAGCTATCCCACTCCTTGGCCTATACCCAAAGGACTTAAAATCAGCATACTACAGAGATACAGCCACATCAATGTTCATAGCTGCTCAATTCACAATAGCCAGACTGTAGAACCAACCTAGATGCCCTTCAATTGATGAGTGGATAAAGAAACTGTGGTATATATATATACAATGGAATATTACTCAGCCATAAAGAATGATAAAATTATGGCATTTGCAGGCAAATGGATGAAATTGGAGAATATCATGCTAAGTGAGATAAGCCAATCTCAAAAAGCCAAAGGATGAATGATATCGCTAATAAGTGGGTGATGACACAGAATGGGGGGGAGGGAAGGGTTAGTGTTAGGGTTAGAGTTAGGGTTAGGGAGGGGGGCAAGTATGGAGGAAGGAAGTACTGTATAGAGGGTAAAGAAGGGTGGGAGGGGTGGGGGGAAGGGAAAAATAACAGAATGAATCAAACAACATTATGTAAATTTATGATTACACAAATGGTATGCCTTTATGCCATGTACAAGCAGAGAAACAACATGTATCCCATTTGTTTACAATAAAAAAAAATAAATAAAAAAAAAGAAGGTGAGGAAGAGACCAGGGCTCATGTGTTCTCTGCCAAGTGAGGACACATTGAGAAGGCAGCCAGCTGTGAGCAAGAAGCTCAATCTGCTAGAACCTTGACATTGAACTCCCACCCTCCCAAATGGAGAGAAAAAAAAATAAATGTTTTTTTTTTTTAACATTCCCAGGTTCACGTATTTTGGTTAGCACCTGCAGCTGAGTAGAACAGCTAGTGAAGAGACTTTGTGAATATCAAAATGAAGTGATGTATTCAAAGTGGTCTATGAATATTAGCTATTGCATTATTATCTTCATCATCATAACTATTTTTCATAACCAAATGGCATAGGGGCTATTTTCACACCTGATCCAATTCCAAAGGAAGTCACTGGACTTTGATCCAGCAGACAGAGGCTATGGACTGCTCTAGATGAGCAGTACCCAGATTTACAGGTAGTTTTTGGCCACTTTAAGGATCCACATAGACATTTGGCTGCTCTGTAATTGAGTTTTTCTGGGCCATCATGAGAATTATAACCCTGGTCAAGTCAATACCATCCCCTTTTTGGGTGGCCAAGTTAATCATGACCAGTCATTTACATCTTGAGTCATTCTAAAATCAATATGAATTTTCCCTTCCTCAGACACCTGTAAAAACATGAATGACAGGTGATGTCGCTGAAAAACTGACACAGGAGTAGAGAGCTCGAAGAGCCTGAAAAGGAGCCAGGCAATCAGAGGAGAGATGATAGCAAGGCTAGAGGAGGCCAATCTCTGCCCAGGGGGCTGTGGTCAGAGCCAGCAGAGTTCCTTCTGGGACCTTCTCAGGATGGAGCCTTTGTAAGAGAATAGATATGACCAGCCATGAGCTGTGTGGAAGGAGGATGGATTTTGGATCCTGGTGGAACTAGATTGGTATTTTAGCTTTATAAATTTATAGCTAAGAAATTCTGAAGAATTAGGTTCAATTACCTGAGATTCAGTTTTCTCATCCACCAATTGGGCACTGTAAATTAACCTTCTCTACAAAGATGGAGTGTAGATGTATGAGGTTATATTTGCAAAGCAATAATTTTTTGGCAATAGGAGACTGAGAAGTGCAAGAGGAAAGGATTGTGAAGCCAGGAGAAGCTGGTTGACATCCTGTCTTTTCATCCTCCTACGTAGCTGACTTCAGGTAAATCACTTTGCTACTCTGAGTATTAGTTTCCTTGTATTGGAATAGTAACTGAACATCCAGCACAGACTGTTTATAGTAACTATATGAGCTCACACATGCAAAGATTTGAGTGCAGGGCACACAGCAGTGTATGAACTCAGTGAAGAGAGGGTGCTACTTTTGTAAATATGGTTTTTATCCACCCCAAACTGGGCTTAGAGGAAGTGTTCAGTTCCATGATGGATTCTTCAGGGTCCAAGCAAGAACCTGTTTACATCCCCACAGTAGGTAAGCTGAGGAGGGTTGGTAAGTGATAGAAACACCAAAAATATATTAAAGTAATGAAATAACAAATAAAATAACACATGCATGAATTATTTACAGATGCAGGCAGACCCCAACTGAAGACAGTTTGATGTAGGATTCTTTTTTATAAGCAGTTTTTATTATACTCAAGGTATTAAGGTAAGTACCAAATAACCTTGTAATCGGGATACTGTATTCATCACTAAAAAAGGAGAAACCACTGCAGTATGAAGAGATATACAAATGACTAAAGTATACAGCTATGACAGTTAACAAGCAACATGAACTGGGGAGGTTGCTTTCTTTTAGAAATGCTAAATTTTCTTGTAATGGGACAAAAAATATAGTGTTATAAATATGCATAATCATGAAAATAAAAAGAGCAGACTTAATACTTATAGTATGAGCATAACAGACTCCATTGTTTCTATTTAACAGCCTTAAGCAACACATGCATACTCCATTTCCTAGCTTTAAGGACAATCTCCTCTAAGGAATTATAGTGCAACATGCCCTTAAATAATTTGTTTTTAAAGTAACACCTTTACAGACAAATCAACACCTTGTCAAGCTAGATATAACAATGGTAACAATTCATCACAGGCAATTCTCTTAGAATAAATCTCCTTGACTGGCAGGATAAGGTTGTGCTGTAGAACCTCCTTCCCAAAGTTACAAATCACCTTCTATGACCTGTCCCTACTACCCTCTTCCCCCTTCCCCACACTCATATTCACCTTCCCCCACAAAAAAAAGTGCAGTTCATGGAGTCTTTCTTGAAAATGGTTTTGATGAATGTCCCAGCATGCACATTTAAAAAAAAAAAAAAAAGCACCTCTGAACACCAGAGATAATGGAGATGAATTGTGTTCTTGCATTTCATTTTAAGCCTTCACTAGGTCAAAAATGTGTGTTCTGAGTATTTAGAATTTTTTAAAAATTTAGATGCTCTGGGACATAATGAGAGAGAACATCTTGCTGTCCCCAAACTGGGGTAAGAAGGAAAATAGACGTAAGTTGGCACTCCAAGTTTCATCAAGCTTCCAGCCCTCTTCCTCGCTCGGTTCTTTCACAGGAGCTAATTATTGATTCCTCAGCACTGTTACAGGGACTGCTCTGCAAAGGCTGTGACCCTGGTCACAGTCCACCTGCAACAACCCTGCTCTGTAAACCCAGCTCAAGAGCTCTTACCAGATGGAAATCCTTCAGCCCTCAAGGTCACTGAAACTTCATTAGTGTAGTTTAGAGTAGATGCTTAAGATTTGGCATATATTATTTAATATATTATTAGCACAACATTCTCCATTTTCATGTATAAATACTGATTTGAACATGGGCCAGGGCCCTGGATGCCACCATTTTTTTAGGTCAGCAAAAATTCCATCTCTTTCCTTGGAGACCTGAAAGGAGAGATGCTTCACCTGGTCTCCAAGGCCTGGCCCTCAGGGGAGGTGTCGCTGTTGCTCTTGGCCCTGCTACCACCGCCACTCCGGTTGCTGTGACCTCAATTGTTGTTGGCTTTGCACTGTTTTTTTTCTCTGCCCCTTCTGCCCTGTCTCCTCATTCTCCCTCACATTCAGGGAAGGATGCCCTGCTGCATTTACTTCAAGGACCCAGCACTGGGAACATCTTTCCAAACTCTGACAGGGACACTGGGTTGGACAGATCCAGGCTGCCAGATCCTTTGACTGCAGTGAACTGGTTGGATATCTCAGATGGGCTCAGTGGTCCTGAACTAAACGTGACTCAAACTGTTTTTGAGTCATCTTCAAACACAAAGTTACTACAGAAACAGCATCTGGCTCAGGCTGGCTCCCCACCTGTTCCTCCAATGACCTGCTACTGCCCTTGGTGACCACCACAGCCCCCAGACCCCTTGGCACTGAAGCATGGCTGAGGCTGGTGAAGGATCTCATTGAAGATCCTCCCCAAGTTTTTCAGGGCTGCCTAGCACTCGCCCTTTGCCAGTGTCAGTGTGGCTTGCAGTTCATCGCAGTCTTCTTCAGCTTCTCAAGCTTCAAACAGTACTTTCCCTTGAGTTCATAATAAGCTCTGGACTTGTTGATGGCCCACATGAGTTTCTTTTCCAGCTGTCACATGCCACCTATGGCAGCATTGTACCTGGAACCTGGCTGCAGCCTCCTTAAGAACCAGCTTGCTCCTCCTCTTGGTCTGCCCCAGTTCTAGACTCTCCATCTCCTGCCAGGTCAACTGCAGCCTGTTATCCTCCAGTAGCCTGAGGTCACTTTGACAGCATAGAGCATGTCTGTGGCCCTCTGGAAATCCTGAGTGGCTTTCTGAGCCTGCCGCTCCCATGCCCCGCTCCATGCCTCCCAGTAGGGCTTCCAGTCCTCCAAGGCTTTGCCAATTTTTCTCACCAGTTCGTCCAGTTTCACTGTTGCCTCAACCAGAACCAAGAGGAACTTGTGATGAGCATTCTCAGGTTCAGTCTCCTGTCTGTTGATAGCATCTGTGGATTGATTTAACTTCTCCAGTTCTCCCTGTATCCAGGGGCCCACCTCTTCCCCCTGCCACTCCCTATCATCTCTTCACAAGCCCAGCAAGATCAGGGAATGGCTGTGGCTTGCACCAGGGAGGTTCCCCTGGCCAATTGACTTGGGATTTTTTGACTTTACAATGATGCAGAAATGACATGCATTCAGTAAAAACCATATTTTGAATTTGCATCCTTTCCTGGACCCATTATAAATAGTACGATGATCTCTCACGATGCTGGACTGTGGCTGGAGCCCTGCTCCCAGCCAGCCTCAGGATCAGGAGAGGAAACATCTGACTCTCTACAGTGGGCTGTGGCCCTCTTAAGTGGGCTGTGACCCTGTACACTGGGCTGTGACTCTACAGTGGGCTGTGCTGCAGAGCGAGGATATGTGGTAGGTTGGCTGCATTGGTGCATTTTTGACATTTATTGTTTTCTGATGGGTTTATTACAACATAGCCCCATGTAGGTAGAGAAGTATAGGGCCAGGCAGGGTCCAGGATCAACAACATGCAATAGTGTTTTATTCCAGAGACAGCAGCAGCAGAGATGTCAGTCATTTGGGATGGAGAGAACTGCTGTTCTAGTGTTTCTTTCTGAACCATGTGACCTTGAGGTGTCTCCCAGAATAGAGAGTCCCTCTCCACCTTACTGGTTTAGGACAGGGATGATGGACTTGCTCAGAGCAATAGAATACAGTGGAGGGTGGGATACCAGCAAGTGCCAGACCTGGCCTTGCCTGCCATGCTCTTCCTTTTGTGCTTCTGTCATTTTCCAACAGAAGAATGTGTTCTGATGGATCCAGAAAAAGGAGACCCATGGGGGAAATCTGAACCCAGCTGGCAGCCTGGACCAAGTTTAGCCAAGACCAGGAGAACAAAGTCACGAATGTTTGTTCTAGTAGCCACTGAAATGTTGAGGGTGTTGGCTACCCCATGAAACTGACAATACATCCCTCTGGGTCAAAGGGGACAAGAAGAGGTATGTTTTTGGACTGGGCTGTTTGACAGGAGTGGTGACATCAGCATAAGAAGTTCAGCCTTATTCCCCTACTTTCCTATTCTCCCTTGCAGGTGACTGACTCTCTGGCTTATCCCAATTAGAACTCAAGAGCAAATAAGGCACTTACCGAGTCAGGAAAGGTCAGCACTCACCTTCAGGACCCCAGGTAGGATGCAGCAGTGTGGCCAGAGGGTACAGAAGGGCAAATGGAATTTACCCAAGCACAATTAAGAAGGAAGTCAGAAACCCAAGGCTCTTGGGCCAGTGACACCCCTTTGGATATGTTCTTCCCAAATATTTTCTCAGTGTTCCTGGTTTACCTTCCTCTGCCTGTGCTTGGGAATATTTGGGGAAAATGAAGTTCAGTGGAGTTAGCCAGTATGGCCTCCTCAAACACTCCTATAATTACTTTGTAAGTAAATCACAGATTTTCTTTAAAACTGCAGTGGAATACATGGTGCTCGTTACAGACTGAATATGTGTCCTCCCACAAAGCTCATATTTGGAAGCCCTAATTCCCTGCTGGGTCTAGGAGGTGGGGCCCTTGGGAAGTGATTAGGTCACAAGGGTGGGGCCTCATGAGCAGGATTTGTTCCCTTGGAAAAGAAACCATAGACAGCTCTCTGGCCCTCTTTCCACCATAGGAAGATGCAAGGAGAAACTGGGAGTCTGCAACCCAAAACAGGGACTTCCCCAGAATCCACATCCCAGCATCTTGATGGTGGACCCCCAGGTTGCAAAACTCTGAGAAATAAATTCCTGTTGTTACTGGCTGCCCAGTTAATTGTACCTTGTGGGAGTCTGAACCCAAGTAAGACAGTGCTGATCCATACTTTATCCCTATATGTAAATACACACAATCCCTTGGGCACATAAATTGAAAATTAACTGATATTCCTTTTCACATAAAAACAAACATTTCTCATGCCAACCAAAAGATCTATATCATTAATTTTTATGTCCACAAAAGGACTTTCTGAGTATGAATGCTCTGTAACTTATATGATCTTCTTTTACTGAATATTTGGGTAGATTTCAATTGTGCTTTTAAGGATAATTTTGCTTCTTAACATTCTTGATTTCCTTAAGATGTAATCCTATTAGTGTCTGGTTTAAAATGGTATTAGAATAAGTGGTGGTGATGATAAGCAATGCATTAAGTTGGTTAGGAGTCACACATGTTAGTATATACATAGACCCCATCACAAAACTACACATTGCAATCTATCACAACATGGGCATGCCTGGAGGAGAATGGAGAGGTGCAGGTGGTGAGGGCCTGAAAACAGGGATGGGCGAATGACAGAGCTGAATGTGTGCTGTTCCTTGGCAGATTCTTTGGACAAGGATTGAGTCCTAGGGGACATGATAGGAATGATCAGAAGTTGATGGTCTCTTGATCATTTTGTCAGTATGACAATTAATGACACTCAGTCTCAAAGCAGAGCCGCTCCTGGACCCTGACAGAAAAGTATGATACAGAGCAGTGGAGGGAAAAGCTCTTCTCACATGCTGCAAGCAGGAGTGCTCTGGAAATGAGTCTAAACAAATAAAGGTTTGTTACACCATCTAAATCTGGAGGCTGACATTAGGGGACTGCATTATGACTTACAAGGAACTTAGGCACATTTTTTGTTTTAGGGCTCTTCTTCCACAAATTAAGATTATAATTTATAAGTATGCTGGTGTGAGAAAGAATATATTAAGATTATACAGTGAATTATTTTCTGTAACCAAACAATCCAGAGGTGGAATTAATGGATCATAAAATTATATTTTCAATTTTTTGAGGAACTTGCATACTATTTTCTGCAATGGCTGCAACAACTCACTTCCCACCAAAAGTATACAGAGAATGGCCTGGGAAGCCAGGCAGTGCATGGCAAGGTTGGAGCCCCTGCAAGATAGCCCCTTCCAGGGTAATGTGTGGCACTGTGGGAGTGAAGCTGAAGCTGCAGTGAGACCCCAGGAAGGCAGAGATGCTGCGGCAGGCATGACTGCTGAGGAAAAGTACAGGTAGCATGCAACACCTGCCCAAGATAGTGGCCATGTGACTGCAACCAGCAAGACTGTACAGGCAGGACTGCCTGGGCCCTTGGATCCCACATCCACGGATCATAGTGAGCCTGGGTACTGAAAGCTTCAAAACTCTAAACCAAAATAAACCTTTCCTCTTTTTACATTGATAATCTCAGAAAATTTTTTATACTAATGAAAGAATGGCCAAATGTCTCACTATCCCTCTGCCCTTTAGTAAGCCTCAAGGAACCCAATTCTAGAGAGTAAAGAATTCTCTCCATTCTTCTGGTCAGGAGACCCGTCTGTATCCATCACCCTTTCTCTCAGATTGCCCACTGATATTAAGTTTAAGAGAAGAAGAAAGATCTTTTGAGAAGGCACAGAAGAGCACAATTTTGACAGAATCTTATGCACTGATAAGGTCACAAATTATTTCAGGCATTTGGGATCAAAGGGTAGCTTTCAGCTCATGTGTGGATACAGGATGGGGTGGGCCTTGCATGCTCCACACAGTCCTAAGAAAGCAGTAGCAAAATAAACTGCTCAGATGAAATTCAAGTTCAACGTCCTGATCATGGTTGTTCAGGAAATCACACTGGCCAGATTCTTGCCCAATTGCCATTAGTGCCCCTTAGTGTATAGACCAAGCATCAGCACATCTATTGAGGAAGCTCATGTTTAGTACCACTGTGTATGAAATCCAGGGCTGCCACCATATGCTTCAGAGAAGGCAGCTCTTCTGATAAAATGGAGGCGAGAAGAAAACAAGAACACATCCTTCTTTCCAGGGTTTCCTTTGTTCTTACACACACAGAAGAAATTTATTTCAAGGATCCTGTGACACCCTGACCACCAGGCCACACCTTGAGCAGCCAGGAAGTCTCCAACAGTGCTCTGACAGGACCTCAGCCTTACCTCAGCAGAAGGGAAGATGCCCAAGAGGTTAAATCACAGGGGATGCACCCAACATGCTCCTGGTGCTCTGGCCATGAGGCTGACATGCAGAGAAACAGTCCTGAAGATAGTGATTCACAGTCCTAAAAAATGGCTTCAAAAATTGTAACTTTATTTTAAAAATGAGACCTGGAACATTCAGTCTTTGGTTTTGGGGGGTTGGCTTATTTTGCTTAGCATGATATTCTCCAATTGCCATAACTTCATTCTTTAAGGCTCAGTAATATTCCAACATATGTATATAGACCACATTTTTTTTTATCAATTCATCTTTTCAAGGGCACCTAGGTTGTTTCCATAGGTTAGCTATTGTGAGTCGAGCTGCTATAGACATTAAAACTGATACATATAAATCAAATCAACTTTGTGGTTTTATGTATCAGTTTTAAAAAAGCCATTTTTCAAAGGAAATGGGAGCTGTGAATAAGTAATATGTCATTATATATAACAACTGAGCATTAGTGGTATCTGCAAGGGGTCCTGGAGTCAATACTCCATGGATACTGAGGGAGAACTATGTATTTATTATCTTACTGGTTTGTTTTCTCTGGACTACTGTGACTAACAGAGACACACAGACATGGGGGCAGTTTCCTAATTGTCCTCCAAAGGGTCCCTAACCCTTGGTGTTCACACTATGTGCAACCTCCTCTCACGCTGAAATGGGATTGGCATGTGTGGCCAGTACAGCACGGCAGGATTATTGTGCAGCACTTCCTAGATCAGGTTGTAGCAGTGTTTTTATCTTAGTTGTTTCTTGGCACTCAGCTGAAAGAGCTCCATCTCTGGATCTGGAACTAGGAAGAGCAGGATATGGAATCTGTACCTAAGGCTTCTAGGTAATTGTTATTATTACAATTATTGTGTATTAAAGTCAGAGATCTATTGAAATAAGCTCGTCACATTATCCTCAACAGCTTTTCTGTGATCAGAACAGCAGTGCACTGCCTGATATTT
This sequence comes from Sciurus vulgaris, assembly GCF_902686455.1. Taxonomy (NCBI): domain Eukaryota; kingdom Metazoa; phylum Chordata; class Mammalia; order Rodentia; family Sciuridae; genus Sciurus; species Sciurus vulgaris. The sequence continues at coordinate 130,556,348 of NC_136468.1, read as the reverse complement.
GAGGGTTGGCTGTCAAACTGTGAGGTCCAGAGTCAGGTTTGTGGCAGGTACCTCTGACCTATCCATAAAAATGGATTCATCACATTTTCAATCACAGGTGCATCCCCTGTGATTTACACTAAATTCAATTTTTTCCCTTTGGGCCACTGTCAGTGCTCTGATCTTGTCAGGCTTCAGAATCATCAGAGGAGCTCCACAATTAAAAGTGTCTGGGCTTCACCTGAGGCAAGTTTTGAAAGCAGGAGCTCTGCAGACTGGGTGCTGAGAGTGGTTTTCATTACAAGTACAAAATTTTTTGTGGGTATAGTAGATATAATGTTGATATGTATTTGACACATGAATATGTCATATTCAGTCATCTGCCATTTGTTTCTGTGTATTCCTACTTTTTCCAACTTGAATGACACTTTTGCTCCCACTACCCCTTCCCCACCGGTTTTTTTTTTTTCTTTTTTCTTTCTTTCTTTTTTTTTTTTTTGAGCCAACAGAGGAGAACAGTTATGGGTTGGTTGGTTGTTAATTGCATTTTATTTCTTCAGAATAGTGATAATAAGAATTGTGTGACATATAGGGCTGTTGAGAGAGATAATGTAAACTGATTTCCTATTGGATTCCATATTGAGTTTAATCATCCATCCATCCATCCATCCATCCATTTATTCTCTCTAAACATATTAATGGAGTACCTATTGCTTGCCAAGAACCATTGTATCTAAGTACTGTGAGAGGACAGACCAGGTCCCCTCCCAGGTGACCCTCACAACCTAAAAGTGAAAGACTGATGATAAACAGATATGGAAATGATGTGGTTCCCAGGGATGACTCTCATGACATGAAATACCAGTAGGCAGCAAAACTATACCATTTTCTAAAAGGCATTAAGTAAGACTCACTGGAGACTGTCCAAGGTATCATAGGGTATAGGTACTTGCTGAGGGATGCAGACTAGTTGTGATTAATGCAGATTCTGGCAAAACATACTGAGAACTGGCTCCATATGAGCCCTGGGCTGGACAATTGGATGGATGCTACAATGGACACCATGATGTCTGGGAGCAGCTCACCCAGTCTAATGCACTAGCATTTCTCCTCTTCTCATCCTCCTTTTCCCAATTCCATCTTTCTGGCATACTATCCACCAGATGAATCAGAATTCTAAATTAGAACATTCATTGAGAAATGTCACTACCCAGCAGACTCCCAAGGCTGGTTTCCATGACTAACTCTCAGCAGCAACTTGACACCACAGGCGTCTTCCTTGTAATCGCTTATGAGAACAAGGACTTTTCTGGAAAAATCAGAAAGAGGACTCCAAAACTTGGAGGAAGAAAACCAATATCTAAATTTAACAGAGCCCCAAATTAAAAGGATAACATAGTTGATTGCACTTTGCAATCCAGTGCAACAATTCTGACGTCATTTTGAGGAAGAGGAGTTAGGTTTTTCTAGTTTTTAGAATATTTTCAAGATATGATAAATAGAACAATGTGTTATGGACATATGTGTGCATGGACAGTGCACAGATGACATTACATTTAGACCCTGACAGTGCAAGAGGTTTTCTATAGGACATAGATGGAATCTCAAATATTATTTTTAAAAAATAACAAATGCTAGAGAGGACTTGGAGATAAGGGAATTCATACTGTAGGCAGAAATGTAAATTAGCACAGCCATTGTGGAAAACAATATGTTGATTCTTCAAAAAACTAAAAATAGAGCCACCATATGATCCAGCAATCCAACTACTAAAAGTATATATCCAAAGGAGAGGGACTTGTGATACCAAAAATAAAATACCTGCACACACGTTTATTGCAGGACTACTGGTAACAGGTAAACAGGGCATCCACTCAGATGCCCTGAAGTGTCTAAAAGGATCAAGGATAGGTTATATATTTATATATACACACACACATATATACATATACACAATGAACTATTACTCAGCCATGAAAAGAATGAAATCCTGTCATTTTCATTAAAGTGGGTGGAACTGGAGATGATTGTGTTAAATGTAATAAGCCAGACACTGAGAGAGAAATGCCACACATTCTTAGTCATTTGTGGAAACTAATGAGTCAGTATCACAGAAGAACAAAATGGAAGCAGGGTACCAGAGACTGGGAAGAGCAGGAGATGGTAGGACCCAGAGAAGTTGAAGTACGGGGTCCCAAAACACAGGAAGGATTAGTTCTGGTTATTCTTTAACACAGTAGGGTAATTTTAGGTTAAAACAATCTGATACACTTAAAAATGAGTAGAAGAACACACAATTCCCCACACAGAAAAAAGTAATGGTTGAAGAGTTGGTGTCGTACAACTACTCAATACCAGGGAGCCTCAAGAAGACACACTGCCACAGGAAGACCTGGCATGCCTTTATTCGAAGGGTGAGTGGGCAGCCCATGCAGTGAGAAGTCCTACTTAGCATATATTCAGGATTAAAATAAAGCCAGCAGGATGCCAAGTGTGATATCAGGGATTATATATGAAAACAGATGCTTCATTGTTCCTAACTTAATATCTTCTTCATTGCTTCCTGCATATCGGAGTGAGGGAGCCTGACAATCCATTTTCCCTATAGATGGAAGTGGGTATTATCCTAATTATTATGCATTCTGTATAGGTACTGAATTACCACAATGTACCACATAGAGATACAGAAATACTGTGTCTCAATAAAAGATAAATAAAATGCTTGCCTTAATAATGTGTCTCTGGGGTATGTGTGTATGTGTGTGTGTGTGTCTGTCAAGGATTTAAATGCACAACAATGTAACTATAATATTAAAAGAAAGAATTGGTGGTTTTTACAAAAGTAGCAATGCCAAAGAATGACAGAAACCTGGAAACAATGAAGACTGATACTACTTACTTACTTACGTACTTACTTACTTTATTTATTTATTTATTTTCAGATTTAAGTGATGCAAAATACTCAAAAGCTTACAAATTGCAGTGAATCCACTCACAGGGATCAGTGGCAAAGAGTGGATTTGGGATGTCTTCATTTGAATCCAAGGTGACAGTAGCTGCATTTCCTTAAGCTGGACACTGCAGTGATTTGGTTAAAAGCTCTTCAGGGCTAAGGGCTAAGATTCTGGGGCCCAAGTACATATCGCTTCATAACATCAGCTGGCACTTAAATCTGGGGATGTTTAATAGGTAGAGCAGGAAAGCAGGTAGAGTCGATCCTTCTTCCATCCCACTAGGCTTAGCATCTCAGAGTCTACCAGGTGCAGCCCCACTGCCAGCTTCATTTGGAGGCGCTCAGAAGAAGTCGGTCCAGCAGGGTTGAAACTGAAATGGGGCAAGCGAGCAAGGGCCAATGGTTGACCTGCTGAGTGGTGCATCTCACGGGGAGGCCAGGTAGGTCCTCCAATTTCCCCCAGCCATTTCTCTGACCACTGCCTGGAACAGGCTGTCCCTGCAAAGGTGGGGAGCCAAGTTTGCACCCCTCTTGGAAAGGAGTTTTTTGCGTCCCACTCAACCGAGAATCATGTTGCTCAAGCACTGTGGGTTCAGAGAATGGGACCTGGGTGGATTTGTATAGCTCGAAGAACCCAGGTGAGTTGCAGGGTGAGGCCCAGAAGGAGGATGCCTAGGCAGAGGGTGCAGCAGCTCAGGTGTATGGGTGGGATGCATTAGGGGTCCAGGACATGTTGTGCTATGCAAATGTGCAGCAGGTGGGAAGAACCTGGTACTCACTAGTAGGAACAAGCCTACTAAGCAGCACTGTATTAGGAGTCTAAATGAGAAAAAGGATTCTGTTGATTTTCTATTTTTTTTTTCTTGTCAGGGATTGAACTCAGAGGCATTTAACTATTGAACCACATCCCCAGTCCTCCTTTTTTTTTTAATTTGAGACAGTGTCTTACTAAATTACTTAGGGCCTCCTAAATTGATGAGGCTAGCTTTGAACTTGTGATCTTCCTGCCTCGACTCCTGAGCTGCTGGGATCACAGACATGTGCAACTATGCCTGGTTTGATTCTTAAATTTCTAACAATATTTTACCAGGTGCCCCGTCACTTCTTTGTCAACTCAGGAGCAATTCATCTTATTGGCATGATTGGAAAATGTGTGTAGTTAGTAACTAACCCCAGGCTTGAATTTACCTAATAGTTTAAGTTACCAGGAGACTTCACAAAGTTATCTGATACAATCATGTTCTTTAAGGTTTTCTGTCCTTCAGGGTCATTGCCTTGAGGACCACAATGACTTGCAAGGCCAGGACACAAGCCTGAGGCAGAGCACAGCATCAGCGCATCCCCCAACCTGAGGCACCTGGAGCTGGTGCAGTGAGCCCTGTTAATGTTGAAGGTTTCCTTGATGCAAAAGATCTGTGCCTGAGGCTAAAAGAGAAAGCCTGTTCTTGTGCCACTATAGTCCACTATAGCATTCTCTCCTGCTGAGCACTGATCAATTTCTAAGAAAAGTGGTTTCATGGAGGGGATGGGGAGCCATTATGCACCTGGACATACGGCTGCTTCCCTGCCTGGTTTTCAATATAGGCAAATGGGTTATCTCCTTTCACCCTAGAGCGATCCCAAAGACTTCTAAATTTCTTGACTTTAACCAAGGACTCCTCTTAGGAAATTACTTGGAAATAGCAACTTCATTAAAATCTTTAACAACCTGAAGCAGACAATTTTCAGTCTTGTTTAATATGTGATATTTCTGATACATGGGTATGCTCTGTTGTCTTTTAGTGCATATGGGCTTTGCACTGGTGAAGCAGAACCCTAGACTATTGATGGAGCCCAGCCTGGTGTCCAGGTACTGCTTGGCCTGTCCATTCTGCTATTACTCCTCTCCTCCTCTGCCCACCTCAAGACTCACCATCTCCGCTCTAGTCCTAATTTCAAGACTTCGACACTGATGCCTGAAGGTCACTGAGACAGCATTGACCCCAATGTCAATGGCTTTCTCACCTTGTCTCTTCACCCAGGAGCATCAAAACCCCTAATCTTGGCCACTTGCCCAAGGCCCCTGGCACTAGCTCTGCTTACATCAGGGATCCTCAGATGTCCTGGATCCCAGGCATCACTTCTGCAGTTCGCCACTCAGCCACACATGGCAGCAGGATTTTGCTCATCTGAATAATTTGCATACAAATGAGGGTCCTTCCATTCAGCAGATCATCTCCCCCAACAGTACTGCCATCAGTGACCCCTTCCCACTGCAAAATCATCTCTACTCTCACCCCCACTTCTCTCTTCTTCTGGCACTCTCCAGGGTTCTACCAAGACTACTCTTAGGCTCCATGGTGCCCTCCACCTTGCTGAATCCACAGATTGGTTCTCTGTCCTCCCTGCACTTGCCCTCCTTGATGAACTCCCTCTGGTCACCACACACACACTTCTTTTCTCCATCATGGCCACCCCTGCTAAACTGTTCTTTGCTGGCTTCTCCTTGCTCTCATGATATGTCTTTGGGCCTACTCTCTTTAGACACATTGATGTTAGCCAGTGTCATGGCTTAAAATATCTGAGTCAGGCACAGGTGCTTATATCTAGTTCTCCAGTTAAAATCTCTCCTGCACTGTGGGACAATCTCTCAGATATCCAGGGACACTTCACATTCCCAATTTACCCTCCCAAACATGTCATTTCCATTTCATTCAAAGAAGTTCCATTCATCCATTTGCTCAGGCCAATATCTTTGGATTCCCTACACTCTATGACAAACCTGGCCCATAAATGACCAGGAAATACTGTCTCTCACCCCCACCCAATGTTGGGAGTGGAAAGCTATCCAGTATCTGCCAACTTCTCAGCACCTCTATCCCTCCCTCTGGTCCAAGTTACTGACATCCCTCCCTGGACACTGCAGTGGCCTGACTGGTCTTCCTGCCTCTGCCCTTGTCTCCCATTCCATCTGCTCCTAACAAGGACCCAGGCAAACCAGTTCCTGCAGCACCTCTGCCCAACACCCTGGAATGGCTCCCACATTCAAGGTGAAAGGCTAATTCCTTCAAATGGCCTCCTTTCTTCTACCCCAATATCTTCTCCTGTCTCCCCCCTTGCTCACCATTCCAGCCACACTGGCTCTTCATTCCTTCTTGAACATTCCCTCCTGTGTTTGCTGGGAACTCTGCCTTCTCACCTCCACCTGTGGCTCATGGGGCTTTGCTCATTCACTCACCTCCTTTAAGTTGGATTCTGTGTCAGTGTCCCCTGAGGTTCTCCACTGCTTCCTGTTAGTTGGTACAGACTTCCCCTTTCCAACCAGCTTCCCACTGCCCCCCTTCTCTGTTTTCCTCTACTTTTTCATTCCATAGGAATTGCAAGATACAATAGAAGTTATCATTCAACATTCACTTCTTACTGAAATGTGAGCTGTTCCAGTGAAGCAGCTTTTACATCCCGAACGTATCATCTGGATGATGAACGAACACCCAAGGCAACACTACTTTTATTTCTATATCCAAATTCCTGCAGGCCCCACAGGCTGCTGGAATGCACCTCACCCCCAGCTACCATGAGAGGAAGTCCAAGCAGCTGCATCCAAGCAGCCAAGGGGTATAGGAGGGGGTCTAGTTTCCAGATGAGATGAGGGAAGGGGGCAGGGGACAGTTGTCAGTGGACGGTAAACACAACAACAGAAAACCTCCTCAACATTTCCATGATGCCAGCAGGAGGGGAAGCATGTGCAGTTTTCAAATTTCTCCCTTCCTGCAGTGAGTGATTTTACTATCAGTTATTTATTTGCCTCACATTTTAAAAGCTAATGAAAAAGAAATCGAGTTCAGCCAACTCAATATTCTTCTTAAAGTCATATAATGCATTTGTACAGATAACCCTAAGTTAGCCAGCAGTTCTGGAAACATGATTCCCTTGGCTATTTAAATTGTTGCATTGAGAAGGCTGAGCAGCCCCTTGACCATCTGGGTGTTTCCCTACCTTGCAGCATCTTCACAGTTGACAGACAGGTTTTATACAGGTGAGCTCTCAGGCTCAGCTGTCATCATTTGCCAAGGATGTGGCCTTATGCAATCAAAAGTCAGATTCCATCCTCTGCTGTGTCTCACAGCAAAATAATGTGTGATGGGCCAAAGCTGGGAACATCAAATAATAAATGTAGAGAAATATTTTAATATACTGATACAAAATCCATAACCCAAAATTGAAGTTTGAATACATAACATTAAAACACACTTGTATCCCTGATGGGATTTCTACAGGTGTGAATAGATATCATGTGTAAAGTACATGGTGTGTAGCAAATGCTAATAATTGATGACTGTTGTTTTCTTCCACTGAAATTTTAATGAGTTGATTGCTAGATGTGTCAGGAGCTAGTTCTAAATTTTACACAAAAAATATTGCTAAATAGTCTTTCTCCTGCAGAAAGACACTTAATAGCATGTAAGGGTACAATAAACTAAGAACAATACCTTCCAGAAGTAACATTTTAAGTAAAATCACTTTTGTAACCCAAAGCATGCACTCTTGGCCATTCAGTGATAAAGGATTTACAGATATCTTTCACGATGCACTATTTGCACTTTCATTCACATCTTGCCTTTGTAGAATATTTAAATAAAAAAATCCCAGACTGTAATGAAAGAGATCCTTTCCCAGTTTTTCTGCATAGAAAGATCAGTCCCTCGGTACCAAAAGCGAACTGCCTGGATTTGTTAGTTGGTTCATTCATGTGGCACTTCCTGATGACCAGTAGAGGGCAGCACGCAGTGGCAGGAGCTGAGCTGTGAAGCTCTGTCACCAGAAAACAAGGTATTTTCAGAATCTTGTGTGGAAAACTCCTGAAATAGTAATACATCAAGTGCCAATAGACAAGATTAATGGGAAACTTTCTTGGTAAACTTCTTGCAACCTGTCACTGAAATGATCCTTCTCAGTGGCATCTTTCCTATCTCAAATTTTGATTATTGTACTTGATGGCTGGGGTTACATTGTACTTCTCCCTTTATAAATTCTCTTCTCCCTGTATAAATTTGTGTTCTTTGCATGTATGCATATGTAGAAGTTCCAATGGCAGCTGGGCTGCAGGCGTAATTGGTGAGGCCAAGGAGGCATGCTGGAGTTTTTTCAGGCTTTGTGGTGAATACCAGGCAGAACCTGGAGCATGTTCACCCTAAAACAAGTATACTGGAACAGGGAAACTGGAAAGGAGCGGCCAGTGCTGGAACAGGCACCATGGTGACCTCTTCTTTGAGCCCTGAAGTAGCCTGGATGACCCAGGGCTCCCCATACCACTGTGGCTCTATAGGGGCTGGTGCTGCTACATGGGGGTGGTGGGGTGGCGACAGACCACACCTGGCCAGCCAGGTAGAGGGAGCAGGATCTGGAGCAGACTCCCTGGTAGACCAGGTTATGGTGGCCCTGGTCCCAGTACAGCCTTCGGATGCGGAGCACCTTCCACTGTCTCAGACCTCTCCAGGCCTCTCTTTGGAGCCCGGGTGGGTGGAAACCATCCAACAATTCCCCTGCCATGGCCAGATAGCAAAGCGGGGAGTGCACTGTGCCCCTAGTCCACAAACCTGGGCTTCAGAGCTAAGGAGCAGCAGCTCCACCTGCTCCAGGCACAAAGGAGTAGGATGGACTAGGCAGCTGCTATGCTTTGGGGGAGAAGAGTTGGACTCCTGGCCCTGTGGCCCCGTGGGAGGCTTCATTAGGAAGCCCAGGCTTCTGAGGATCATGATTTGTATCCCAGGCTGAGATGTTGGCTCATGACTATGATGAAAGAATGCCTGAAGGAGAAAAATGATGGATGAGGCATTTTAATGAAAATTGCTTTGAAGGGTTAATGCAGTAGTACATTTACTGCAAAATTTAATTTAGCACAGTAGACAAAAATTTTTAACAACCTGAAATCAGTCTAATTTATCCATCTGAAGTCTAGCATTCCTGAATGCAACACAGTAACTAATGGGTAGCCCTGGCTCTGTGTTGCTTTCTGACATTTTTATCCAAGTTGTCAGCTGCCTATTGCTGTATTGTGCTAAACTTTGATCCTTCTTTCTTATGTTAAAAATTCATACACTTAGGGTTAGGGAGGGTTAGGGTTAGGGAGGGGGGCAAGTATGGAGGAAGGAAGTACTGTATAGAAGGTAAAGAGGGGTGGGAGGGGTGGGAGGGAAGGGAAAAATAACAGAATGAATCAAACAACATTACTCTATGTAAATTTATGATTATAAAAAAAGAAAAAAATGTAAACTGAAGTTATTTCTTGAGTCTTCAGAAAAAAAATAAATATTGAATGAATTAGCAAATGGGAAAAAAAATTCATACACTTTTATTTAGTAAGATACTGGCCATAATCTTCCATTTTTATAATTTTCACTCTGGGTTTACAGTGGCTAGTCTGTATAAATAATTTACACAAAGGTGACTGAATGCTAATACCAGGTGCTCTTAAATGAACGTGCCCATTCTCATTAGCTGATGCAATAACATATTCAGTTTATCTGTGCATTGCTGGGCTCTTGATGGAAGATGGAAACAGAGCTTCTTAACTAAAGTTTGATTACCAGCAAGTAGAATGAACACTTTAGGTATGTTTTGCCAAGATTCAAAAAATTATATGAGAGAAAAATAAATTCCAGCTAGTTTATTTGATTTTTAAATGCCAATCTGATTTTAGCCACTTAGAAAGTGCTAACCAGCTGGTAATATTTACTTTTAATTCTTTGTTAAAAGGAGGCAAAAATTTGCATGGCGATTTTATTTATGTGTAAATCCTTCATATCTTTTTAGATCTATTTCAATATTTTCTGACTACTTCTGTCATGTATAATGCCATTTTTGTGCATGTGTGATGTGACATTCATAAATTGTACCACTATGACTTTTTCCATGTAAAATAGCAACTTACAGAATTTTCCTTTAAAAGCTAGTTTTACTGCTTTCTCCTCTCCATTTAAGCTTCTAAACAAAGAATTTATTACTCTTTATTAAAAGAATTGTGTTTGAAAGCATGCAAATATCTGATTTGCAATCATATGAACAACACCTTTATAAAGTGTTAAAAGCACGATTCTTATAACAAATTGTGATAAATTCTTTTCTTTTGCTGCATTATTTTCATATGAACAAACCAAACATTCATGGTGACCAGTTGGAGTGTTGGCTGATGTATCTTTTTTGTATGGGGAATTTGAAGAGGACAGTGGATTCATTTAGAAGTGTAATTGGTGCTGTGATGATAACAACTTTACTCTTGTTAGTCATACTTCATCTTTTCCATGCTGGCTTTGAATGTGTTCCTCTTGTCATGGTCAACTACTGAATTTACTTCAAAGATGTAGAATACTGTTAAAAAATACTAAAGTCTGTACAATTAGGTCAAAGAATTATGCAATCATTTCCTTTATAATTTTTAAAATTGAGGGAGGGTCAGAAATATTTGAGGTCAGATCCAATAGAGCATAGCGACACTATTTAATTTAACCAGTCTCTATTAAATACTTCAACTTTGAATGTTAACTAACAAATAAATGGGACCACCATGGAGATGATTTGCCCAGAGTTTCAAAGCACATTGTCTACAAATGGTAATTTTAATAATTTATAAAATTATTGACATGACTAGTCTTTAAAAAGTTCCTATATTTTTCACTAAAAGAAAACTGTTAGTTTTATTGCTAAATATGATGAATATTAATATTACTCTTAGATGACCAGTGATTCCAATTGTCCCAGTTTGAAAATAAGTATAATGTGCATATGCAATAAATTAGTGATGATCAGAACAAGTTTTAGTATCCAATGTTCAAGAGGAAGTTGTTATTGTTGCATTGATTATAGCCACACATAAATGCTAATTTTTTTTCTTTTAAGCATTCAAAGAAAAACCAAAAAATCAGGTATGCTGGCCTATGATCATTTTATTTTATGGAGCTGTTCATTCTAAGCTCTTGATTACCAATAATGTGCGTTTAAGAGATTCTATACAGCTTCACAAGGACACTCTATGGAGATACTTAATTTTGGCTGGCACTGGTCTTTGTAATGACATTGGCTTTTGTAGAAATGGCAGTTCACTACAGTTTGGGTGAACTATTTTTCTTTTCCTCTTATAGCCCCTAACAGAGAATGACCCAGTTCTTTGTACTGAGCTTAAAGAAAAATTAAACATTGTTACACATCGTGGCTTATTTTTCCTTTTGGAAGCTATAGAGATTTGGTTTGGGTTTTGATTTAGTGTAGTGTTATTAAATATTCTAATCTTATCAGAGATAAATTCTATAAATTCATACTTACATCAATTCTCACCAAATTGACAGGCATTCTGGAAGTCAGGCATGCATAAATGTTTATTTACCATTCATCTCCCTGTTTGACCTAACTTTGGTTTTCAATTTCATAGTTTCCAGACCATTTGAGGTCTAATCAGTCACTCATTATTAACATGTGCCTCATTTTTTTCTTGTTCAGAAGGTGAAGTGGTAATTCTACAAATGAACCATTTCCAAATGACATGACCCCAGTGAATTGCATGTAAGTACAACCTTGACTACAAACCACACATAGACTATGTAAATCTGCATTAATAGCTACTTTATCAACATGAACCAATTCTTGGCAACTGTCACATATTTGATAGAAACTCTATTATTATCTAGAAGGCTACAAAGTCTGGTTAAATAATATCTGATGTTTTCTTTGCTTTACTTTCTCTTGCATTTATACTTTGTTATAACAAAACGGTTTCTGTATAAGAGTGGGTGGAGAAGGTGAGGATCTCTTCCCCATAGAACTTGTTACTAACTTGCATGTCACATTTGATCATCATGGATCATCAGTAATGCTTCTGCATTGAGTGCTTAAGGGAAATTTAGATGGAACAGAAGCACAATGAAACTGGAAAATGCTGATAAAAATTAAAATTATTTTATCATTTCCTCTCAAACTTCAGCCAAAAAAAGTTTGAATAAGGACATATTTTTCTCTATACATTTTTATTATCTTGTTTGAACTTTATCTTCAATAAATTTTGGTATTAGTTAACCAAATAAATTATTTACAGGAGCTTAGGTTAAAAATTCTTTTAAAAATTCTGATGCTTGGTTTTGTCAATCATGTTTTCTACATGCATGTCCCTCTGTGAGAAAGGTGCATCACCATGGTGTGTTGGATGAACAAGTGACATGTTGGTTTATCATTCAATGAACTTTAGCTTCTTGAAAGACACCTGGACCTTTTTTGTTTCTTATACTTAGCAGGTGGAACTGGTCAGCCAGACCTTCAGCTGTAGCACTGTGAAGATTACACTCCAGTCTTCCAAGGAACTGCAGCCCACCCACCCTGACTGCATGCACTATTACAACATTCTCTTTAGAAGGCGCGCTAGCAAGATTGAGTTCCCTTGAGCTGCATTTGTTATTTGCTTAGTTGTAAGTACTGGTGAACAGCTGCACTCCATGCACTGAGACAGGAAGAAGTCTTGGGGAGGAAGTGACACTAGGGCCTCACAGCAGGCAAGCTCTGTGGCTCATCCCCAAAATTCATTCTCCCTGCCCACCTCCACTTCCCATGTTTGGTTCAGTCTGCAAGAGCAACAGACACACAGTATGTATTTTCTCTGGAGCACCTGCTTGCTCTCTACTCGAGATTCACTGTGACAACCAGAGGGGCAAAACTTGGGACACACAGTCTGTAAGAGATGTTTAAGCTCTGTTGTGGAAATGAAGGACATTCTGCTGAGATTACTATATAATTTATAAATTATTATATAATTTGTCTTATGAAAAAGAGCCAGAAAAATTGAGGTTAAATGAGCCTTTATATATTCACTGGTGCAGTCACCCACACCTGTAATTCCAACAGCCCTGGAGGCTGAGGCAGGAGAATTTGAGTTCAAAGTCAGTCTCAGCAATTTAGCGAGGCCCTGTCCCTAAATAAAATAATAAAAAGGGCTTGGAATGTGGTTCGATCGTTAAGCATCCTGGGTTCAATCTCTGGTACCAAAAAAAATTATATATATATAAATAATTGGGTATACACATATACACAACCTGTGCATATATACACACACGTACCCATGTAATTTATTTTGTACTTTCTATTGATAATAGAACCAAAACTATTGACAGACTGCTTCCTAATGTATCTTAGGTGAGACTAAATGCTTAGTAAACACTGTTTTCAACAAATTCTGTTTTTTTTCAATTTCTAGAACTCTGAGACAGATGAATTTGAAACAAATTGGCTGCGAATTATGATGACAGGAACAAAAGTGATTTCTGCAACTATAAGTCTATATAAAGTGAAAAATATAATGTTGTACAGACTTTATATATGTATTTTTTAGAAAGTTGCTCTATTTGAACTGATATGATTTAAACGTGATCCCCTTTTAAATAGTACCACTTACCCACCATAAACAACTAAAGTTCAGTTTAGTATAAATTAAAGTGAAAAGATTAACCTTAAAAACCCCAGCATGAGGCTCTGCCACTGAGGCTTTTTTTTTTTTTTTTTGAGGCTTATTTTAAACTGAACATTTTTTTTCTCTTCTCCCTCTCTCCCTCCCTAACCTGGGGTGTGAAAGAGGATGGGATTACTCTTCTTCCCCATCCAGTTATCTGTCCTTGTGAACACACCCACCACAGGAGTGAACAAATTCAGACTGGCAATGGTACCAGAAGATCTAAGAAATTATTATCTCCCAAATTAATAAGTGAAGTAGGACCAGGCACACCTGTTAGCGCCTCTTTAAATACCCTCTGTTTCCCCTGATGGGCAGAATTGCAGCCACTGAAACAGGAGTCCCCTGTGTTTCTACTTTGCTAGCAAAACAATTGAACTTTTGTGTTTTTGCTTGTTTGTTTGTTTAAGAAAAAAAACTCTAGCATGAAAAACATAAGCCTAAAAGTGTTTAATTGTTGTATAAACAATGTAGAAAACCTAAGTCAAATACTGAGTGGTAAATTTCTCTCTGAAAAAAAATTTATAGTAATTATATCCATTATATGTATCCATTATTTGACAGGGTATACATATGTATACATAAATATTTTAAAAGTTAGAGATGATGAGTTAAGCCTGTGTGTGGTAATAAGTTACCAAAGAGATGTACTACTTATAAGTAATCTTTATTTGAGTGTCCTTGGAAAGACCAATTTTTGCTAAAATTAAGGAATCAAAACCAGTTGACTTGTATCTATTTTAGATCCAGAGCTCAGGCCCTGACACACTCTGCTACCTGTGCAGAGCTTGACCTTTTCACTCTGATGCAGTTTCTTCTGCCTGCAGGTTGGAAGTCTTGCCTAGTTTTGTTACTTCCATTCTTCCTTATGAAAACTGCCTTACTCTGTGTGCAGATCTGAACCATAAACTACTCTAAATGAAAATTGCTCATGATTTAATAATGAAGATATTTGAAAGCAATGGAAGAAATTTCAAAGAGAAATTGGAGAAAGAACTAGTTGGGTTAATTGTTTTTACAAACTAAGTCTACTTTTTAGGAACAGATGCAATCATCAATTTGATTACTCCCCCACACTGACCCCAAAGGAAAGCTCTTCCTTTATTTCTTGAACTACTGAAGGTTGAAGTGTAGGGCTAGAAATAGCATGAAAATCATGAGTCACTGGCTGCTCTGCTCATCTGGTTGCACAGCCTGGGGCCTCCCAGCTCTCTGGGCTCAGCTGTCCTGCAGTCCCTGATGCTGTTCATTTGGCCTCCTTGTCCAGAGCAGCATGATTTTTCTGCACTTCTTTTCCTCTATTTTTTGGGTGGATGTCAGACTATTTTAAAAATCAGCACTTAAGTATAATCCATTTGCTACTTTTTAATTGAAGGAAGGTTTTATCCTTCATTTCCCTTCTACACCACAAGTGTTAACTTCATAAGACAGTGAATTTTAATAACCAGTTACTTCACCCAAGCAATCTTAAAAGAACAAAGATGGAGAACTCACATTTCCCAACTACAAACCTTATTACAAAGTGATGGTAACTGAGATAGGGCGATACTGGCATAAAGATAGACAAGGCAGACACTGTAATAGAGCTGAGGGAAGAAGTTGATCACCCTAAACTAAGCAGTAGCTTAGTTTTTTTGACAGGGATGTCAAGATAATTCAAAAGGGGAAAAAGTCTTCAGTAATGTGCTCAGGTGATTGGATATTCACCTGCCCCCACACCCAATATGCAGAGTTCACCCAAATTTAATTCAATAACTCTAAATAGAGCTATGTGTAAGAGCTAAAAGCAAAATTTTATTACAATGTAAGAGTGAGTAAAATTTGACTTTTAGGCAAACCCTTCTTGGATAGGACATTCATAGCACAAAGATAAAGAATAATATAGGTCAATTGGACTTCAAGTTAACAACTGTTGTTCTAAGTACATTGCCAAAACATGAAAGGACAGCTGACAGACAAGAAGAAAATGCTTACAATCACACATCTTATAAGAAACCCAAATCTAGAATATATAAAAAATTCAACTCAATAATTAAGGCAACCAATTATTTGAAAATGAACAGTGCATCTGAGTAGACCTTTCTCTAGAGACCTTTCTCCAAAGGATATTCTCATGGCCAACGAGCACATGAAAAAATGCTCAAAACCATCAGCCAGTGACTCAAAATAAGGTACCTCTTCATGTCCATGGGGATGGCTAAAATGAAAGCAGATATTAAGAACTTGGTAAGGATTTGGGTAATGTAGAACCAACCTTCCTACCTTGTGGTAGGAATGTAAAATAATAGTTTCTTTCATAAATAACATTTGAGGAAATGACAGACTAGAGATAGTAAACCAGATGACCAGAAATCTCACTCCCAGCTGTATCTAAGAGAATTGAAAACTTGTACCTGCTAAAATTGGTACTTGAATGTCAATCACATTATTCTATTAACTCAAAGTGTAAACAAACCTAATGTCCATCAACTGGTATTTGGGTAAATCCATCCAGGAGAAAATGTGTATTTGTATGTACACATCTGTATTGTGTGTATATAAAATCTTGGTATGAGGGATGGAATCCAGGGTCCCACACATGCTAGAAAGTGCTCTACTACTGAGCTACAGCCCCAGCAGTTTGTTTTACTTTGTGCCAGAGTCTTGCTAAGTTGCCCAGGCTGACCTGGAACCTGACATCATCCTGCCTCAGCCTAGTAGCTGGGATTACAGACATGGGCCACTGCTCCTGGTTTCAAAAGAACATTATTTGGAAATAAAAAAGAAATCAATTACCAACATTTGCTGCAGCCTAAATGAACCTTGAAAATTTTAAATTGAGCAAAAGTCAGGAAAGATTACATGTTGGATAATTCCATTCACATGACCGATGAGAAGGCAACTGTGCAGAGGCAAGAAGTTGATTTCTGGCTGGCTGGGGGATGGGAGACTGGGGTTGTAATGAGTGGTTGCTTATGGTTATGTGCTCTTTTGGGGGGAGCAGAAATGTCCTATGAGTGTTGATTGTACAACTCTGCAGATACACTGGAAGAAATTTGTTCATTCACTTAAGTGGGTGAGTTGTACAGTATATGAATCACATCTCGTAGAACTGATATGTCCTATGGTAACTTGGAGGATTCCAGATACTTCTGCATGCAGTGCCTAGGTCAGAAATAACTTCCTGTGTTGTGATTACACCACAGATACAATAAAATCTACAAGGTGGATGCTGTCAGCTGGGATCAGAAACCAAGAGCTACATTTAAAAACAGATGGCAGCCAAATCACCTAGGTGGAGTACTACTGGCAGGTAGCAAATTTTATTTAAAAATATATTGGAATCTTAAAATTTTTCAAGCTTAGTAGAATCAACTTCTCTTAAATCTTATTTAGGAACCTTCTATATAGTATTAAGAGTCTCCTCTGGGGAATAGGGCTGCCTCATCTGTTACTCATGTGTTCAAGGGCCTCTGTATGGGGCTGTGTGGCATCATTAGACTGGTTCTTCCAGGACCATTCTGTCAGTCTTAGAAGTGACTACCGTGGTTTTAAACGTGTAGATGAAATACTATATAACAATAAAATAAGTTCAGTCTTCAGATAGAAAAATTTACTTGTCTAGAAATATTAGCTGTATAGAACTTGGTCCAAAAAGAATAAAAATGACCGACTACATCTGACATTATATCAGTAACATGCTAAGGCTTATAACTCACAGTTCCTCAATCTCAAATTTGAGTATTCACAAAGAAATAAGTAAATTTAGTTCAGTAAACTAAGAAGCACCAGTTTACGTGATTAACCTTCCAGTTTTGGCAGAGGAAAGAATGATCATTTAAAGAATGCCAGATACTTGTAGCAACTAGAAACAAGTTGTAAATGGGTGATAAAAGAAAGAGTTTATTTTTTTATGTAAGAACCTGTAATAAAGCTACATGGAGCTATTAAAAAGCCACTGCACTCTGATGGGTGTCCAAGGGACTATAGCCTAGTGAAAATGTCACCCTGGTGTGTGTGCCACCCTTGATGCTTGTTAGTGCCTCAATTGCTAGGCCAGTCGATTCTGCTCATCTTGAGGAACTTGGGTTCTCACAGCAGGCAGACAAGAAGAAACTATTCTGACAGTATCACGTGTTATAGGGGTTCTCTCATAGTTATTTAGATTGAGTGGTCCTGGGAAGCCCCTGAGAAGATGAAATGCGCATGTCAGGAATAAGCTGTGTGCAGATGAGAAGAGAATGAAGGGAATGACAAAGCACACTTGTTGGGATGAGCCTGGCATGTCCTTATCTCAGACAGAGCTGGTGTGTTCCCTGGAGAAGTAAGGTGGGTTCAGGGCAGGAGCTATGTGAACAGGCAGAGGCTGCACCATTATTGTAGAGTGAGGCAGGGGACACCTTTATAGAATTTTGTGCTCTGGGGCAAATTGAACTTTACTGTGATCAAGTGGTATTATGTAGCTGGATCAAGTGATCTGGGTTTTGTTTTGTTGTTTTTTTATGGTGCTGGTGATTGAAACGAGGGCCTTGAGCACACTAAGCAAGAACTCTACCACAGAGCCACATCCCCAGCCCATATCCCCAGCCCAAGTGGTCTGTTTTTAAATACTGTTTTGTGTAGATGTACAGAACATGGGAAGTGGCTAGGTAAAAATAGAGGCAAGGAACCCAGTGAGGAAGTTGTTAAAGGGACTTGGGTAAATGGTAGTCCCTGGCTTGGAGAGGTGGGTAGGAATGGGAAGGACATGTGGATCTTATGGGTGCCAGAAAAAGGAGAGGACATGTGTGGACAATGGCATCACCCTCTGTAATGGGGGCACCTGGAAGAAGTTGACTGGGGTGGACTGGAGATCTGAGATGCTCTGAGGGAGTTACAAACTGAAAAATCAGTGAACACACCATGAGAAAGTTTAGGACAGGGAAACAGGTGAATCCCAGCTGCTTTCTAAATATCTGTAGACCACTTTAAGGAAAAGAAATCTAGATTCCCTGCATCAGTATCTTAAGAATTGGAACTAGGAGCCTATCTTAAGAATAGTCACAAATGCTGGATTTGAAGTTGTCTTCTTTGGGGGTATGAGAACTCTCTTGAAATGCTTGAGAAACTACTGAAGACAGAATCCGCATAACAGGTTATCATCGGCAAGGACCTTGTTGATAAGTGATATGAAAGGCTCTAGCAGAATCACTCTTTGTTTTTGGGAGGAAAGGCACTTTGCCATTGGAGAGTTACAATATTGGTGTAGGAAGTTCTGTTTGTGATGTCTTGTTCTGAAAATGTCTTTTCTGACTGGAAATGGGATCTATGAGCTTAGGAGAAATGACTGAGAACAAATGTTGGGTGTAGATATGTAATTAAAATTTTAAAAAGGTCAGGGTTTGCCCTTCTCCATTAGGAAGAGTCTTCTTAAAAGTTCTTGGTGTACTTTAGGACTTTTCAAGGCAAGATCAGTGTGCACTATAGACTCTTAAGAGTCTCAGTCATCTCTGTATACAAGGACAGAAAAGAGAACAGTGACTTCAATATAATGCTTGGTGGGGGCCCTACTCTTTGGACATGTATGCTTATAGGAACCATAGTGATGGTTCTTGGGACATCAACTTTAAGAGAATTTAAAAAGTACTTATCATGTATTCTTAAACCTAATGGAGAAACTATCACTAGCATGCCTCCAGGCATTCACGTGAACCAAACCATGCACTTTGTACCTCTTCATGTCATGTTACTATGGTTTTTCTGGTAATCATGCCAGTCTCCCTTGCTTCTCTTGAGCAGAAACACAATAAACATGTCACTGACTTATCTAAGCCACTCTTGGTCAGCCAAGGCAGATGAAAAAAGGGCCAGAGGCTTATGCCACATTCACTTGTACATCTGGTTCCTGAGCTGTGCTACCTGACAGGTAATGCTGACTGATGTGGTCTCTGTAGAAGACAACCCTGTCTTTAAAAGTGAGATATAGCTGAGGCCATGGTATGCACCTATAATCCCAGCTATTCAGACCAAGGCAGGAGGATGACAAACCTGAGGCCAGTCAAGACAACTCAATGAAACCTGTCTAAAAATAAAATGAGTAGGGGTGTAGCACAGTGGTAGAACACTTGCCAGTTGAGCCTGTGGGCTCACTCTCTAAGTTTTTAATATCAACAAGCAAAAGACACTGATTTAATTATGATGTAGAAAGTTTTTTTGCAGAAGTATATGACTCAGAATTGCAACCCCTAAGTTGGTTGGTTGGGGTTCTCCCTACTCCAGTACCACAGTCTTCTCTAATATAAATTTATTCTTGCTTGCATAGTTGTATTTTTAACTTTTTAAAAAGGTTTAACAGATGAAATGCTTAAAACTATACAAAGATGAAATCCTTGTCTAAAAATAAGACCAGTCCATGAGAAGCACAACAGTATTGAAGGATTTTGTCAAGTTTGCATGAGTGTAAATTCTAGTTTTCAGGCTGTGCTTGTGCCCACGTGTTGTGTGCATTGAGGCTGAGCACTGTGTATATCCCATGGCATCTCAGATTCTTCTATTTAAAAATGACTATTGTAAATAAAATGATATTCTTTTGGGGAAAAAGGGAACAATTTCAGTTTTTTTCTGACTCATGGAAGTTAGAGGAATAAGATACAGAATGATGAAAGAGAGGCTATAAATTGCCTGTACAAATGTGAGCCCAGGGGAAAGATTATTTCAGTTCTACCTACAAAATTGCTTCCAGAGTTAAGATCCCGTTGCTTACCCCATGAGTGAACAACCAAGTTGACAGATAATGAGTTGAGGCAAGGAAAGTGACTTTATTCAGAAAATGGCTCTATGCAGGCTGGGATTATGGCTCAGTGATAGAGCAATTGCCTAGCATGTGTTTGTTCATGTCTCAGCACCATATAAAAATAAATATAATAAAGGTATTGTGTATACACACACACGCACACACATGCACACACATTTTTTAATGAAGCTCAATGAGAACAAAGGGGGAATTATGTATCCAAGCCTCTTAGGAAACTGATCTAAGGGGGCTTGTGTTAGTGATTGATGGGTGTTCCCAGACAGGTGGGCATCCTGCAAAGGGAAAACTGGATGACGGATATCCAAGTCATAATGTTTTCCAGTTTCTAAAATCTTAAAAATAAAGATCATGATTTTTCCCATAATGGATTAGCCGCATATTATACAATGATAGAGTTAGGGAAGGGGAAGGTAACTCTCCCTTGACCCTCTTGCTGAGCTGTCAGCTGAACTCCCTGTGATGAGGGACAACATCCTTCCTCAATTAGTTACATACTGTAAACACCGGGCAGTGAACACAGAGCATCCTTCCCCAGCTAGCAACTCCCAAAATGAACAGAAATATCTCCACTGCTGAATTTCAGTACTCCAACACTGAGGAAAGCAGTAATGGTTCAAGAAAATAGTCCTGATTTGCAAATATCTAATTGTCATTGCTTATTTTCCTTGGTTTGATCACAATGGGAATATTTTAATTTTCAGAAACCAGAACACACAAAGGGAACTTAAACACTGGCATTTCAGGCTTGACCCAGACTTTTTGTCTGTCTCAGGAAGAACTTTGAAAGAAGACTCTTCCAACATGATGAATTGGTAGGACAGATTTTCATGTCATGGTGGGGTCAAATAAAGAGTAATGCACAAAGGAACAAATTTAGTTGGGTTTATAACAATGAGTATTGCTCTTTTTAGTACATCTGTCTTTTCTGTGAAATAACAGCAAACATGAATAAGAATTATGTAAAGCACTTGTCTTTGTCATCATTTTATCTAATATTGTGAAAATTTGCTCATTACAGTTGGAAAACTGATCTTCCAAGTCTATTCTTAAGAACCAGTTACTAGAATCAAAATGATACCATGGAACCTAGGTTAAAAGACAAGACTGAATGTTGAACAGTAGTTGAGCAAAGAAGGCTTAATGGGCAACCCTCAGGAGAACCATGAGAGGTTCAGAGTTTCATGGCAGCAGTGTGGGTGGCAAGCTTCCATAGGCTGATATGCTAGTTCAATGAAAAGCAGTCTATTGGACTAGAGTAGAAAGACCCTACATAGGGGTTGGATGGCAGTTTCTGGTTGGTAAGGTTTCTAGTTTTGCTGGAATTTTTCCATCAGGTCTCCTGTGTACTTGTGGAGGAAGTTGAAGCCCTGGAATCAGCTCAGTCTAATGAACTCTCAATGAAATTTTACAGCACCCACTATAGAATCCAAGTCTTACTAACCTATATCTTATAAATATAATCCAGTCATTATTAAGATTTGAATTGAGGTTTCAATAGGAAATAGCATGGAAATGTTTTGAGATAATGTTGGTTCATTTTAGGAAAAAAAGTAATTTATGTCTTGTATTTCTTTTCCAATTCAAGGCTGATCCACTAGCAGACTGTTTAAGAGGGTCAAAAAATACATCTTTACTTAGAGTAACATCACTAAATGATTGGGTATTACTTTATTCTATGAGCTGTGTTGAAATAGCCCATTCCTTAGTTTGTAGTCTAAAGAAAGTCACCCCCACCATGAACATGACTATGGAAAGAGCAAATATGTAAGTAGAGTAGAAATTATTTCCAATCTAAAAATCAGTTGTTAACAATCTGAGAGTCCCTGAAATATCAACATGTAGGAGTCATTTTCTTTATCAAAACTCTGAATCCTTGTAAACATTAATTTCATCCAGTCAACACTAGAACAGGTTTTGTGACATGGTTTATGTCTGTTAGGATACGTGTTGAGTAAGGCATGGGAATCAGCAACTTAGTGTGAATGGATGGGGAATACTTCTTTAATTTGTTTAGTTATATATGACTGTAGGCTGTATTTTGGCAGAATATACATACATAGAGCATAACTTATTCTATTTAGGATCCCACTCTTGGGATTGTACCTGATGTGGAGTTACTCTGGTCATGTATACAAATACAAGGTTAGCAAAGTTATGACTGATTAACTTTTCTATTTTTTCCTATTCTCCTATTGCCTCCTTTCCCTACATTTCCCTGTCTAATCAAATGGATTTCTATTATTCCCCTCCCCAACTTCCTTTGTTTGGGGTTAGCATTCACAAATCAGAATGTGCAGCCTTTGCTTTTTGAGGGGATTGGCTTATTTCACTTAGCATGATATTATCCAGTTCTGGATGGGGAATATTAATAGCTAAATCCTGCTGAGCACAGGGGCACAAGCATGTGGCTCAGGAAGCTGAGGCAGGAGGTTCACAAATTTGAAACTAGCCTCAGAACTTAGCAAGGCTCTGAGCAATTAAGCAAGGCCCTGTCTCTAAGTAAAATATAAAAAGGGTTGGGGATGTGGCTCAGGTGATGAGTGCTCCTGGGTTCAATTCCCAGTATCAAAAAAAAAAAAAAAAAAAAAAAAACAACAACAAGAAGGAGGTCTCAATCATGTTTCCAAAAACTGAACTAATTAAGAGATTTAATCTTGTTAGAGCAATTTTGGGTTCACAGAAAAAAGGAGAAGGCACAGTGACTTCCTATGTACTCCATGCCTCCTCCATTATCAATACTTCCTACCAAAACAGCACATTTATTATAATTGATGAACCTACATTAATACATTGCAATCACTCAAAATCTATAGTTTTACATTGGGGCTCATTTTTGATGTAGTACATTCTATGTATTTGGACAAATGTATGTGACATATTCACCATTATAATAGCAAGTGGAGTAGTTTCAACTAATATTTTTTACTATCTCCATAGGTTTTCCTTTTCCAGAATGTCATATAGTTGAAGCATACAATATGTAAACATTTTAGATTGGATTCTTCAAGTTAGTAATTTGCATTTAAAGCTCTTCTTTTGTTTTCTAGCTCCATAGCTCATGTCTTTTTGGTGCTGAATGCTATTACGTTGTTTAGATGTGCCACAGTTCACATATACATTCCCCTATGGAAGGACATCTTGGTTGCTTCCAAGTTTTGACAATTATGTATAAAGCTGCTCTGAATATTCATGTGCCAGTTTTTGTGTGAACAGGCACAAGTGTTTAACACCTTTGAGTAGATACAAAGGAACACAACTGCTGGATCATATCATAAAAATGTTAGTTTTTCACAAACCATCAACCTGTTTTCCAAAGTAGCCTCCCTTTTTGCATTCCCACTGGCAGTAACCAGAGTTCTTGCTGCTCTGTATCCTCACCAGCATTTGGTGTTACAAGTGTTCTAGGTTCAGGTCATTCTAAAAGATAACACAGTCATATATTTTAATTTGCATACCCTCAATAGCATGTGATATAATATGGAGCATCTTTTCACATTCTTGTTTTATCTTTCCATATTTATCTTCCTTGGTGAGGTGCTCACATGTTTGTCTCATTTTTCAAATTGGCTTGTTTTCTCATTGTTGAATTCAAAGAGTTCTTGGTATATTTGGGACAATATCCCTTTATTAGATGTCTTTTGCAATTACTTTTTCTTAGACTGTGTCTTGTCTTTTCATGTCTTGGCAGTATCCTTCACAGAGCAGAAGTTCTTAATTTTAATGAAGTCCTACTAATCTATTTCTTTTTTCATGGATTTTTGCTCTTGATAATGTTGTCAAGTCACTGTCATAATCAAGGTCATGGAATTTTTCTCCTTTAAAACTCTAGGAGTTCGTAACTTTTGTGTTGTGCAGTTAGGTCTGTGATCTATTTTTGCATTAGCTTTGTGAAGGGTGTAAGGTCTGTGTCTAGATTTACTTTCTTCCCGGCATGCAGATGTCTAGTTGTTACAGGATCATTTATTGAAAAGATTGTCTTTATTGTATTGCCTTTGTTCCTCTGATTACTGACATAAGCCTATTTCTGGTTATATATTCTTCTCCATTGGCCAATTTGTCTATGCTTTCCCCAAAATCACTGTCTTTATTATTGTAGTTTTCTAATAACCTTGACATTGGTTAGTTCATTCCTCCACATTTATTCTTCAACGTTGTATTGGCTAGCTGTAATACACAAATTAAAAATGTGAAAAGAGAAAAAAATGTGTTGGTTATAGTGGTTCTTTTGCTTCTCGTTTTAACTTTGAAAAATTATTTTGCCAATATTCACAAAATATTGTAAATATTCACTGATTTTGATTTCCTTTGCATTGTATTAACTCAGTAAGAGGGAAAGAAGTGACATCTTCACAGTATTTGAGTCTTTCTATCCATGAACATGAAATAGTGCTCCATTTGATTGTTTGATTCCTTGGAATCTGTTTCCCTCAGATAGGTAAAATCTGACAATGTGTGTACAACAGCGAAGTAGTTCATTTTGGGATCCTAATATTGTTGTGCTTTTAATTTTATTGATTTGTAAAAATCATTTAGCTTTTATATGTTAATCCTTATATCCTGAAACCTTACTATAGTCTCTTATTCATTCCAGGATTTTGTTGATTCAGATTTTCTTCAGACATGTCATCTGCAAACAAAGATAGGTTCACTGCTTTGACTTTCTTGTGTAAGTACATTAGTGAGAAACTTTGAGTAAAATGTTAAAGAAGTTGATGAGCAGGGACACCTTTGATTTTTAAAAGCTCAAAAATTTTTTTTTAATCAATCCTTTTAGTTAAGAGTGAAAGTTGAGATAAACTGATCTGAGGGTTCTGCTACCCTCCATTGTTTTGATGTTTGCTGTCTCTTGTCATTGTTTTTGCCTTTTGGTATGCCTTGTAATTTTCCTTGATGGCTGAATAAGATGTGTTGGGTGTTACAGGGTGTGCTATAAATGGTCATGTGGTAGTAAGGTGAAGGAAAGTTAGACTCCTGTAATTAGGTCTCATTCTTTCATGGGATTATGCCTGTGGACTGTGAACTTCACAGATTTTTAGGTTCTTTTGGGTTAGGTGGGACCAGATGGCTAGAGTGTACTAGAGTTGCTATTTCCCTTACCTCATGCAGTTTACTGTACACAAAAGAAGTATCTGTGCTCCTACATTAACTGCAGCACTGTTAACAATAGCCAAGATATGGTATCAACCTACACATCCAAGAGATGAATGGACAAAGAAAGTGGTGTGCACACCTACAATGACTGCTACGCAGCTATAAAAAGAAGGAAATCTGATCATTTGTGATGACATGGATCAACCTGGAAGATACTACATGAAGTGAAATAAGCCAGGAACAGAAAGAAAAGCATCATATAAACCCCATTTGTGTAATCTAAAAAATCTGATCTCAGAAGTGGAAAGTAGGACAGCGTTTACCACAGGCAGGCGTGGTTAGTGGGGGTGGGCAGCCTGTAGAGTTGTTGGTCAAATGACACATAATTATAGTGAGGTAGGAGGAGTAAGTTCCAAAAATCTAGTGTTCAGCATGGCAACTATAATTAATACACATACTATATTCTTGAATACAATGTCATGAGAGTGTATGTTAAGTGTTCTCAACATGAACATGACTACTGAGATAATTAATGCATGTTCACTAGCTAAATTTAACCATTCCACAATGGATATATACTTTAAAACATGTTGCATTCAATAATTTTATATATACACACACACACACATATTTATATATATATATATATATATATATAGATTTACCTTTTTTCTGAAGCTGAGACATTTCATTTGAAAATGAATATGGCTTAGAAAAAGTGTTTCTCAATGTAACCACCCAGGATTCCCTGCAGCAACTAATAAAGGCAAGAGTAGACAGAAATCAATGAAATTGAAAACAGAAAAATGAGAGAAAACTCAACAGAATAAGGAGCTTGTGTTTTAAAAATATCAAGTTGCCAATTTTATTTATGTTAAGATTGTAAAAGAGAGAAGAAATAAAAGTATCAGCATCAGGAATGAAATACGAAATAATATGAACCCTGAAAATATCAAAAGAATAATAAAGGAATACTATGAATTACTTTCCATACATAAACTTGACAGTTCATATGAAATAGATTACTTGAAAAAAAACAAACTACCATAAACTACCCAATATGAAATAGATAATTTGGACAGCTGTGTAACTACTCAGGAAGTAGAATTTGTAATTTGAAAACCCCCAAAGCAGAAACCTCCAGTCCCATATATTTTTACTGCAGATTGCTACCAAGTGTTTTGAGAATAATTAACATCAGTTCTATATGGTCTCTTCCAAATCATAAAAGAGAAGGCAACACATCTCAATAATTCCTGATGCTTTACTCTGATAGCAAAACCTGAAAAGATAGCATTTTAATAAATAAGACTACAGATAAATATTGTTCATGAATAGAAATACAGAAATCCTTAACATGATATTGGCAAATAAAATTCACCTATATATAAAAATAACTATGCACCATGATTGGATTGAACTAATGTCAGGAGTGAAAAGTTACCTCACTATTTTAAAATCAATTGGTGTGTGCCTGCCCCTCATGCTGGAGGCCTGGGTTCGAGTCCCCAGCACGCTCAGATTGTGGAAATAACCTAAAATCAATTGATGTAATCCACAAAGACAGAAAAATTATATTATCATATCCATTGATAAAAAAATGTTTGAGCAAATTCAACCACCCATTTATGATTTTTAAAAACTCAGAAAAATAGGATCAAGGGAACTACCAACTTGATAAAGAACATCTATCATAAACCTCCAGGTAACATTATATTTATGGATGAAAGATTAAATGCTTTCCCCTAAGATCAGGAACAAGTCAAGGATCATATTCAACCTACTGCTAGAATTTTTAACTACTGTAATAAGGCAAGAAAAGCAAATGAAAGGCACATGGATTGGAAAGGAAGAAATAAAACCATCCCTGCAACCATAGAGGATGACATAATTGTCTACATAGAACATCCCAAGGAATCTACAAAATATCCCCTAAATCAAATATATGGTTTCAGTAAGGTTATAGAATATAAAATAAATAAGCAAAAAATATTATTTCTATATACTAGCAATACACCAAATCTAAAAATTTTTACTATTGTTTATTTATGTTCATTTCAAATAACAAAGTACATAACTATAAAATATGTACAAGATTCATATGCTACAAACACAATGCTGATGAAAGAAATCATAGATCTAAATAGTGAGACATATCCTATGCAGATTACAAGACTCACTATAGTAAAAATGGTAATTCTGCCCAAATTGATGTATACAGGTTTATCATAATTCATATAAAAATCTCAAGATTTTCATATACATAGGCAATATTATTCTTAAAATTTGTGTGGGAAAGTAAAGGGACTACCATAGTTAAAATAAACTTGAAAAAGAATGAAAATAAACTTGAATCAGTCTGCCTGACTTCAAAGCATATTATATACCTATTGTAATAAAGATGGTGTGGTACTGGCAGAGAATAAATTCACAGATTTATAGGACAGAGTAGAGAAGACAGAATAACCCATATAGCCACTTGATTTTTTACGAAGTTGAAAAAAACAATTCAGAGGATGGAAGAAAGCCTTTTGAACAACTGGAACTGGAACAACTAGACCCCATTGGGGGAGAGTAATTAATTTTGACCTGAGCCACACACCTTATCCAGAAGTTAACTCAAAATGGTCACCAACTTAAATGAAAGTGGTAAAAACAAAACTTCTAGGGGGGAAAAAACCCAGAAAATCTCCAGAATTTAAAATTAGGCAGCATATACTAAATGACCTCAAATTCACATGCCACTAAAGAAAAATGTGATAAATTATACTACCTTAAAATTTAAAGTCTTTAAGTTTCTTTCCCTGGGATTTAAGATAGCCTCCTTGACTGCTTTGACAAATGAAGAAGTGATATCGTGTCATTTTCTAGCCCAGGTCTTAAGCAACTGACAATCTCTGCTTCCTGGCTTTTGCAGTGCTCACTCTGAGGGAAGCCAACTGCCAATATAGGAAGACTTGCTCCTATGAGACCACCATTCTTTGAGGAAGCCCAATGGAGTCCTGTGGAAAGACTGAGTGAAGAAAGAGGTTCCTGGCCAGCCCCATCTCTTCTAGCCATCTTAGCCTAGAGCCAGTCACATGAGTATAAAAAGCCATTTTGAACACTTTGTGCCAAAAATAACAATGTGAAGAGGTGCGAAGAAACACACCCAACAGTCAGAAGCAACCAAGTCATTCTGAGCAGACAACTCATCTCTCCTGAACCCTAGTAAATTCCAGACTCACAAAATCATGAGCATAATAAAATGAACACTGTTTCACACCACTAATTTTGGAGTGATGTGTTATGGAGCAATAGATAACTAGAACATGGATATATTTAGCTATATTAACTGAAGCTTTCTCATGACAATTAAGGCGCTAAATTTGGGATCAGACTGACCAGAGTTAGAGACTAGTGTCTGCCTTTACTAATTTATAATAAGAGCATTCCTTGCTCTGTTGAAGAGGAAGAGGAATCATACCTAACGCATGATTTTTTCCCAAACCCTTATAGCTAGTTTTCTCTCTCAGATTCAGGCAGCAAGTTAGGCTTGAGTTTTGTTTTTTATTGAAGGTTTCACTTCCATTAACTATTGTCTCACTCTTCTACATGAGAGTAATGAAACACATATCTACCATCTTCACAACCGAACAACATATTTCTAACACAAATGATGACTAAAAGAAGTTTCTTGTTTGTTTACAGCACTTTTTTCATTCAAAGACACAGAATGATCCCATGCAAATAATGGGGATGAAAGAGCACTACCCCAAGAACAGCAGGCCCCAAGACTGAATTCAGTAGTTCATTTGTTTAGTACATGCTCATCTATGATGATGAAGAGCCAGGCCCTGGGCCAGGCTGCAAGATTTCAGGGTTGTAGCAATGCAGATACGGTCCCCTGACCACCCAGAACATGCAGCTTCTGGGGAGACCAGCACTGACCAACGAAGCCTGAAAGAAAATGTGAAATTCCAATTGTGGAAAGGCCACCCAGGAAGGGTGGCATGTGCCATAACAATGGACCCTTGCCAGTTCTGTGACAGCAGAAAAGGTTTCCCTCAGAAATGATGCTCATTGGTGATTTTAACCAAGTGAGCTGTTGGGACCAGACATGGGGTTAGACTAATAGAAAAGGAGGGCTTAGAGACAGTGAATTGAGATGGTTCTTTGAAAGGTGTGGTGATTGAGAGAGCAGTTGATAACTGGTGAGAAGTTGGGAACCAAGGCAAGAGTCCTTTCTGTGAAAACAAACCTTTTTAAAAGCCAATAGGAAAGACCTATTTGAGGAAATGATGGAATGAGAGGAAATGAGTAAGTAGGTAAAAAGCAGGTTTGCTGAGAGGAAAGGGAAAGGTGGCCTCAAAAGCACCCATGCAGGACTTGGGACTGGAGCAGGAGAGATAGCTTCACTGTACAACAGGACAGGAGGTGAAAGCAGATGTGGAGTGTAGAGCTTGAGAAATGGGGACATCTCAGCTGAAGGAGTCTAGTTTTTCTGTGAATTTGGGGGAAATATGTGGTGAGGGTTTAGGGACATTTGCTGTTGGGGATACACAATTTCACCCAAGTGAAAAAAGCCACTCCAGCCATTGGAACAGACATAATTTGTCATAAAAGATCATTAACACAAGTCTGTTAACTAACTGAAAGGTTCTGAAAGAGCATTCTAAAGCATCACAAGGGCAGTTGCTGCAGAAGGCAACCACCATCCCAGGGCTGGAGGAACCAAAGGAAGAGGTTGAGTTTAACTTGGTCACCACAGGAGGGACCAATGGGTGGTTAGGGCCCAGACCACTGAGGGAGATGCACCGCCAGACTATGAGTCTCTCAGGTGACACCAGGAGAAAGCTCTACAAGTGTTGGGAAAGTTGCAAACTGGATTCAACTATCACTGAAAGAAACTGTAGCTGCCTTAGCAAATGGCCAGGCTGGGATGCTCAGATGCAGAAGATGGAAGGAGGACCTTTCTCCCAATATACAGAGCTGCCAGTGAAGCAGTACCAGGGCATGCAGACCCACCCTAGTGACAGGCTGAGTACTGATAGGGAGCAAGCAGACAGTGAAGAGAAGGGTCAGTCTTGGAAGGCTAAGTTTCTAAATGGATCTTGATTTAGATAAACGATTTTGTCCTCTCCAGTAAGATATGTTGGGTACGTGAAGGGTGCTCCGTAGATTCTTATGGATTCAACATAGGCAAACCACATTTCTGAACACAGAAAAGCACGGTTTTCTTAGACCCTACTGCTCTGATTGGAGGGAGCATCAACTGCTAGAGGCACAGTAGGGATGTTAGCCTTGTGCATCCAGAGCCAGCTGAGACAGGCTATGTTTTCACCTGCAGGAGAGGTGGGATGGGCTTTTTTTCTCTTCTTCCCTTCCTCCCTCCCTCTCTGCCTTTTAAAAGTATTTAAGATTTACTCCCTTTTTATGAAATGTCTTATATTCAGAAAAGTAGAAAAAATATAATTTTCAAAACTACCCAGTTCTACTACCTAAAGACAAAGGTTAGTAGCACTTAGTTACATGTCCTTCCAGACTTTTATGCATATTTCAGTGCCACTTTAATCATTTAAATATAAAATTTTTTATTCCTAATATTTTAACTTAATTTTTTGTGATAAACATTTTCTGCATTCCTACAAGTGCTCTGTAAACACATTTTTAATGGCTGTGCACTAAGCTTTTGAGGGAACAGTCCATAATGTACCTGATCATTTCATAATGGTTGAACATGCAGATGATTTCTGATTTCTCACTATTCTAAATGATGCCTCAATAAGCATCTTTCTCTATAATATCTTGTCTATACTCAAAATTATATCCCTAGAAAGAAATGACTGTGATGGAATTGTTGAATCAACAGATATAACTGGTAAAAAAGTGATGGTGGTAGGAGTT
The DNA here is from genome assembly GCF_902686455.1 of Sciurus vulgaris. NCBI lineage: Eukaryota > Metazoa > Chordata > Mammalia > Rodentia > Sciuridae > Sciurus > Sciurus vulgaris. The sequence continues at coordinate 130,525,202 of NC_136468.1, read as the reverse complement.
GGAAAATGCCAACAAGAACGGCACTGGATTCACACCTGAATGGCAGATCTGGTTGTCTGTGAAGGGGTGGTACTGGGAGACAGTTGAGCCCTCACTCCTCAGCCAGGGAGGACAAGGGACAGTGTTTATCTATCCCAGATGTTCATACTTTGGCCAAGCTCCTTGACTGAATCTCAGTTTCACAGAGACAGGAGTCTGAGGGACAGAGGACCGAGAGAAAGGGGCCCTTCTCACTTTTCAAGAGGACATTAGCATGTGGAGCAATCTGACAAACATAGCTCTGCTGCAGGCCCTGGGTTTGCCTCTTTGGAACTGATACCACTGTTTACTAGGGACGAGTTCTGCGTCCTCTAATGCTGAAGTCTCAACACTAGAGAAGCATGCCAAGGCAAACATATTAAACAGGTTTTATTTAAAGGTATAATACAGTCTTCTCCCAGGAGGGAGAAGGAGCCATGGCTGATATTCTAGAATGCCCAGAAGTGAGCACACCCTACATCTTTTATAGGTTAAGGTCTCTTTTGTTCTCCAGCTCTCTTCTCTCTTATCTCTCCTTTCTATGTGACTAGGCCTGGTTTTGCTGGTGAGATGCAAAAAGTGAGAAGGGGATGGGGCAAGGAGAGGGCCAAAGTGATAGAGCCAGGCAAGGGCCCAGGGGGCATTAATTAGCAGCTCCTTGCCTGCAGTCCTTGATAAGGGCAGGTAAACTTGGTAATAAATGGGCTCCAGAGATCCTTGACATTCCATTCTCCCAGGGGCAGTCTCCAACTTCCAGAGGCAGATGGCTCTCATGGCCTCCATTTCCTCAATTTGACCCAATCCCCTATTTCTACACTAACTGCCTGTCCCCAATTCTGGCTTCAAAATCATCTGCAACCAGTACTCCAGTCAGGGAATGTTTGTCACTGTGGGTTCCAGTAGCAGGAGTGGTGGTAAATTTCTCTCCCACATGGCTCCTTGGGGAGGGAAATCAGGGTAATTATCTGACTCTGAGAGCATTTTGTATTCATGTTTAAAGGTTTGATTCATAGCTCTGGAGGTCCAACATTGGCGGGGGGCAGGCATTGGGTAGTGGCCTTCTTGCCAGCAGGGTTCCAGGCACTGCAGGATATCACATGGCAAGGTGCAAGACAGAGCATGCTTTGCGTCCTCTGGCCTCTCTCCCTCTCCCTCTTCTTCCCATTTTTTAAATATTTTTTTTTCTTTTTTTTTGTACCAGGGATAAACCCAGGGGCGCTTAACCACTGAGTAACATCCACGGCCTTTTTTTACTAGAGACAGGATCTTGCTGAGTTGTTTAGGGCTTGGCTGAGTTGCTGAGGCTGGCTTTGAACTTGTGATTCTCCTGTCTCAGCCTCCTGAGTTGCTGGGATTTCAGGCATGCACCACCATGCCTGGCACTCTCCCTCTTCTTATAAAGCCAACACTGTCAATCACAGAGCTCTACCCTGATGACCTTATTTAATCCTTAAATCCTTAATTCCTCACAATGGAGATAGAGTCCACCCTAAATTTTGCAAGGGCCAAACCAGAGCAGAGGGTTCCTATTATTACATGAGCAGAAGCAAGAGTCAGGATGTATGGTTCATTAAGGTGGAGCCATTTACCCACTCAAGCTGGTAAAGCCTGAGAGAATTAGAGCTTATCAACATAATTTACTCCATTAAATTATTGTTATGAAAAATTTACCCTAGTAGGATATAAAGTGATAAAACCAGCTTTCTAAAACTCCTTTTAAAATGCTCTCTGAGACTGGAAGATGAAGGTGGAAGTGGAGAGTTAAAGCTGGAGAGTTAGAATTTAAAAATCTTTTTTGACTTTTTTTAAGGGTAGTATGAAAAAACATGGCAAAAATGCAGAATCGCAGGCCAGAGTAATCTCACATCTACTCGATTGAAAACAAAATGTGGCAGACTGCTCCACAGTTCTTGGGGGAAATCTTCATCTACCAGCTACAGAGGCCAATAGATGGAACTTTCTAGCAAGAGAAGAAAACATGGAGGATATTTTCTACTTCCCTTTCCCCTAGGAACTGGAGCATTCTTCTGCTGACCCCTGGGGTCTTTCCTGAGCCTGCTGGATGCAACTGGGAATTACATTTGGCTAGAAAGGCCTGAACCCTCTTGATCCTCCACAAGTACTTAACAGGATGCTGCATGGACCTCCCATTAGTCTCTGCTGAACAAAATGACTTGAAAATGACCCAGCCAATGACAAAGTACTGTTGGCAACAGAGCCCTTGCAAGGCCATTGAAAACAGACTCCTCATCCTCTGAGACAAACCCTTGGCCACCTGGGTCAATACTTACAGAGTGGTTTGGCCTGGAAGGTACTTGACCTGGGTCATTTAGTCCATTACCAGCACTGTGGTGGGATCAAGTTCATTACTCTAAACAACCTCCAATAAAGAGGTCCCTCCTCTTTCTCAGATGGAAATTTTCAGGGATGGAAATTCCACTTTCTTGGCAGTTCATTCCCTTGTTTTGCTTGTTGTCTTGTTCTGCACAATCCCTATTTCTTTCTCTCTTTTTTTTTTAACTTCTCCAAGCTCTGAGTACATTTTCCCTCCTGTAACTTAAGCCATTGAAAACAATTTCCTCAATTACATCTTCTCACCTACAGTGAAACTGGCTGCTTCCCTGGCTTCTGTGTCTTCCTAAGACAGAACATGGTTCAGGCTCTTAACAGTTCTGTCTTTCAAGTCCTGAGTGGCTTGCTTCTGTTTGTTTGGTGTTTTCTCCAACCCTTAGCCAAACTCTGTAAAATCACTGCATCTTAAACAAAACACCTCACAGAAGCATTTGTTGGAAGGAATTGACACAGATGCCTCCCTCCCCACTTCTTGAACTTCTGGCTCCCATGAAATTTTAGTGCCAGTCCTTGAAGTAGCATGCAGGAGGGGATTCCAGATGGAATGATCATGGAACAGTTTTTCTGTGTGAATCCTCAAGGGATAATCAGGGCAGTTTTACTACTGATCTTTGATCAAAACACAAAAGTGGAAGACAATCTCAAGGATATTCATCTTTCCTCAGATAAAGCTCAACCCTGATGTTACTCATTTCCTCCCCAAAATTCTTCCTCCTTCCCTCTTTCTCTCTCATTTTCCAGTCCTTTCCTCAGCTCCCAGCCACCCACACACCCACAGCTTTCCTTAGGAAAACACTGTGCTTCTTTTGAAGTTCAGCTGTTTCCATATCAGTAGCTGGACACAAAGCAAGTGAGACACCCCTCCTGACTGGGCAGGGCCCTGAGCTGCACCAGGGGTCTCAGAGCTGATCAGAGACTCCTTGCATCTTCCCAGGAGTCAGCTTCCAGGGCAGGGTATGTGACTTGGTCTTGTCTCTGCATCTCCTTCAAGGGATCCAATTCTGAAGAACAGTGTTTTGGTTCTCAGAAGTGTGTGGTTGTTATCAAGTCAGGGCCCACTCAGCATCTACCCCAGACTTTCTGGGAAAGCCCAACAGCACCCTATACACTCAGAACCCTCTATCAATTTTTTTCTCAGCAGGAGGTCCATGGGCCCCCAGCATCAGGATGCCTAGGGAACTTGGTAAGAATGCCAGTTCCCTGCAGGCCTTCTCCCTGAAGGCTGGTCCTGGCTGTTCTTCCCAGGGCTTATTGTGTGGCAAGCACTGTTACGACCAGCACTTAGTGAGAACAGAGATTTCACCTCACAGGGTGAAGCACAGGCAAAGCACTTAGAACAATGCCTTTTACCCATACCTTAGTTTCTACCACTGCTAGGATGGAGATGCAGTTGGTAATGATGACAATGATGATGATGGTGACAACTATCCCACTGAATCTTCAGAGGATGTTATCCTAGGACTTGCTGGTGGTATGACAGACTGGGGCAGTGCCAAAAACTAAATCAGGATTCTGGCTTCTCCCACCCCAGTGAATAGAGACAACCATCCCTGCACAGAGTGGGAGGGCGCAGGAAGAGTGATGGCGACCATACACACAGACTGGGTGTGGCCCTTCCCTATCCCCTGCTGGAGCACCGCTCTCTACCTAGCCACTCCCCTACTTGTCAATTCTGTCTCATTTTCTCACCATACCCTGATAAGCTTTGCTTTTGACTAATTGCCAACTCAATCCTCACCCACTTCCCATCCTCGAGGTCCCAAGTTTCCTTGCTAATATAGCTAGTAAAGGCCTATGGTATTACCCTCCTCCAGGTGATTCTTGGGCTCACTGAGCAATAAGGACACTGTTAAATTCCCAGAGTGTATTTCTGATGGTGCACTTTGGTAGTTACTATTTTTATGTCTTTATGCATTAATGTTAAATTTATACATTTATGGCCCATCTTCTATGTCCTGAAAGAGACTTACTAAAGGACATATTCAGAAACACTTTAAAAATAAACCATATGACAGGTGTGGTAGCACACACCTATAATCCCAGTGGCTGGGGAGGCTGAGGCCCAAGGATTGTGAGTTCAAAGCCAGCCTCAGCAACTTAGTGAGGCCATAAGCAACTTAGGAGACCCTGTCTCAAAATAAAGGATAAAAGAGGACTGGGGATATGGCTCAGTGGTCAGGTAACCCTGGGATCAATCCCTGGATTGGCCCTGGGTACAAACCACAATGTAAGCCTGCATCACAAGTACAAAGCCAGCCTAAGAAACTTAGCTAGACACTGTCTGAATATAAAATTTTTTAAAGGTTGGGGATGTAATTCACAGATACAACACTTGCCTAGCATGCATAAGGCCCTGGACTCAATCCTCAGTATTGGAAAATAATGATAAAAGATTATGGCCTTTTAGTGATCAGAGGGGAAGGTGAGAGGCAGGGGAGACCCTACTCCCTAATCAGCCTGGGAAATGCAGCACTTGGGAAGGAGATAGTTCCTGAACACACAGTCATTGTCTCCTAGCAGACGTGGCTCTGAGCCTTTAGATTAGGCATGAGGCAGCACAGTATTAATCACTTTCACCTTCCCTTGCTGAATGATGCTGGGGAATGAAATTCTGAAATCATTGCTCCATTTTCAGAGTGGTAACTGCTTCTGTGAGTCCAGACAGATGTAACCATGAGAAAGTTCATCAGAGGCACATCAGGGCAGTTTGACTGGATTGAGAGGGACCTTGTCTGTCTGAGAAGGATGGCACCCATCCCTTTGGTGGGGAGAGTGCCTGTGTGCACATGCACTGGCTCATGTCCAGGTGTTCTTTCTGCTATTAAAGGAAGAACCGATTTTAATTCTGAAGGTGACCCGTGCCCTTACTCAAAAGCCTGACTGGCCCTGGTTGCAAGACACTGTCCTCCTCATTGCAGACATGCAAGACAAAAGCCACAAACAGCTGAGAAAGGTGAAATGCCTTTTAAACATTAGACAACATCTTAGAGGGTTTATTTCCTTTATCATTAGACCTACATCCATGTACCCACACTTGGAGACAATAGGAGCCACTGTTCAGGAAAGCAACTCAAATGGGTCAAGACTGCCATTGTATATCCAGGAAAGACAGAGACAGGACACAGATTTAAATAAAACAAAACAAACAAACAAAAAAAATGTTGGTTTCCAAGGAACAAGTTCCTCTAAATGTGACCTGATAGAAATTCAAGATAAAACTCTGGTGGACTCTGCCAAACCACAGAGCACCCTCTCAGACCTCTCAGACTGCACAGCCTGTGAACTGCTCCCACTTGGGAATCTTCTTTCTCAGCTGTTGTGAACTCTAGCTCAACAAACCCTTTTCTCTTAACTACACAGAGCTGCATTTTGAGTGATGAATTTCAGGGAAGACAGTGCTACATGAACAACCTGGACCAGACAATAGCTGGGGAGATGTATTTCTCATGAAGATAAGGCCCAGTCCCAAGCCATGGCTTAATCTGGACCTGTCTGCCTTCCTGATTTCAATAAGGTCTCTCACTTCTAGGACACTTTCCCAAAGTGAGTCCTGGTTTCCTTTCTAGGCATCCTACTGAGTCTCATTTTCTTCAACAGTGCCTGTCTCTTTAAACTGTTAGAATAAGCATGGATTTTTCTTTCTGGCTCTTATTGCATTGCTACCTATCAAAAGGGAGAGAGACTTGTCTTCCAGAGGTGGTTGTTTGTTTACCTCTGTTGTTTAACAATCATCTTCTGTATTCTGAGGAAAACCCAAAGCTCTCAGCTCCCCTGGACTCATGTCTCTAGCAAGCTCCCCTCCCCATAGTTCTGCCTCACACCCACTTGTTTATAATTTAATGCTCTGTAGTTTTAATCATTTCATTAGGGATGTCCTTATTTTGAAATGCAACTAATTCTTTAGATCAAACAGCCAGTAATTCTATAAAGGAGACCATAATTTTCTATTTTGAGAGTGAAAGAATTGGAATGCTCCTGATCTTTCTAAATATTTGACTTTTAAAGTGAAAAGGGTCTTAGGGATTTCTCATTCTCTCTACAATTATAGAGCTAATTTTTTAAAGAAGTATTCTCAAGTTTTTCTGAATACTTTGTGATAGAGATATTATTATTAGGGTTTAGATTAAATAAGCTTTAAAATTAATGTCATGAAAGACCCATTACTATACCTGCTGACAGTGTACACAAAAGAGAAAACTAACTCCACTACAGAAATTGTCTATTTTATTAATCTGTTTTATTTATAGAAGTTTACATTTCCTTAGGCATGAGAAATATATTTTGCTGTAAGAGGGAGAGAATTTATACAGTACTTCATGGTATTGTTTTTGTTCCTGACATTCAGATTGATTTTATAACAAGCGATGAATAGCAGCCAGGGAAATGCAAATCAAAACTACCCTGAAATTTCATCTCACTCTATAGTTAAAATGGCCATCACCAAAATACAAGTAATAATAAATGCTGGTGAGAATGTGGGGCACAGGTACATTTATACATTGTTGGTGAGACTGCAAATTAGTACAGTCACTTTGGAAGCAGAATGGAAATTCCTCAGAAGACTACGAATGGACCCACCATATAATTCGGTGATTTTACTATGAGGTATTTATCCAAAAGAAGTAAAATCACATTCTACAGTGATACAGATGTAGCAATGTTTATATAGAAGTGCAATTCATAACATCCAAGTTATGGAACCAGCCCAGGCACCCGTCAACAAATGAATGGATTAAGAAAATGTGTAAACACACAATGGAATTACTTAGCCATAAAAAAGAAGGAAATTATCTCATTTTCTGGTAAATGGATGAAACTGGAGAACATCGCGCTGAGGGAAATAAGCCAGATTCAGAAAGTCAAGGGTCAAATGTTTTTCTCTTACATGCAAACACTAGAGAGAAGTAACAAATTAAAAAGGAAGAGGGGCCAATTTCATTGAAAATAGAAGGGAGAAGAGTGGAGTAGAGAAAGGGGATGGAAGGGGAGGAACAGCAGAATGAAATTAGCCAACTACATGTGCATGTAGGAACATATAGAAAATCCACTCTCACGTGTAACTATATATCTGTGACCCAAATGGACAAGATGAAATTGATGTCTTTATTTTCTTATACTCGTCCTCATTTCTAGTAATAAAAGATTCTTTTAACATTTTAGAAACATGACTGATATTTGCAAAAAGTATACACTTAATAAACATTTGGGGAAGCCTTGGTAGATGAATGGGTAGATACACATTGGTGCTTACTATTTATGTCTTAATTCAGCTTTAAGGGTCAATGCTTATTAATGGCAATGTGGAGATACAGTGGTGTAAAACCTGATAAAGGTTCTTCCAGTGCAACTTCCCCTATGTTCAAATGTAAACCAGGACCCCTTAGCTTCTGTTTAAAGACTGAAATGACAGTAATAATCTAGTAGTGAAATTGTCTTGGAGGAAATGTTTAGAATCCAATGGTACCCTATGAGAAACAGACTAGGACAGATGCCCTCCCAAGTGACTGACAGAAATGGTTGTCATGTGCCATCTAGTGGCCATTTGTGAAACTGCTCATTCTCTGTGAAAGGCTTTTGGAAGAAGTCTTCCTGCTCCAAATTTCAGTGCCTGTTGGGCAGCCACAGTACACTTGTTCATCTCTAAGGCTCTCAGCTGAGAGGAACTACTGCAGAAAGCATGCACAGAATTTTCCAAAATCCCTTGCTCCTAAGGAGCACCTAAATGACTGGTCAGGGAAAATGATTCTTCCTGGATGCAGATTGAATAAACCCGAGAAGCAGTCGGAGACACTCTTGCCTGCAACAGTTGTGGTCTAAAACAAGGAAAGTAGTATGACATTGGAGCCTTTTTCCCATGGAAACCATCACTGCATACAGAAGCCCATGCCCTGGCCATGACTTCTATGCCCCTGGGGACTTTCTGGGCATTGTTGAATAAATAGCACAGGGAGAAGATTCTGTGGCAGATGCTTCATTTTACTCAGTGTTCTGTGCTGCTTCATAAGATATATTAATTCTTGCAAATATGCAGTTGTGATGTTTGGCAATGGACTGCAATATCACATTTTACAATTATGAAACATTTGATTTTTAACCTAATTTGGGATTTTTGTGGTGAAAGAATAAATAAATCCAAAGCAGTACTGGAAAATATCTCCAGATTTATTCTTATAACATCAATTAGTTCAAAATAGAGCAAGGACTTAAAGAGTTCTTGAATGAAATATCAGTGTTAAGCATCTTTGAGACAGTCAAAGTGAGACAGGACGTCATTTAGCTATGGTTTTCACACACACAGAAAATTAAACAGTGCATGTGAATAGCAGAGTGGTGGGATGAGCATTCAGTATTTGAACACGTATAACTAAAATTAAGATGAGCTGTTCAGAATCTCGCAGAAAGAAAATTTTGCTTTTTACTAGTTTTCAACATTAGTGTTTACCATCCTTGAAAAATGCTGTTTTCAAAGTCTCTATGACCATCAACTCTGAAATGATTTAGCATATTAGTTCCAAAACAGAAAATCCCATAAGATCATTCTCCCTTCATGTTAAGGTGAAAAGAAAACTTTCTGTATTTACTGCTCAGCCTGCAAAGATATCACCTTTTGAACTATGATCCTGATTCACAAGTTGTGATGAAGCTTCGACAACATCTATTTTCCGTCTTCTTTTTCAAAGGATTATTTGTTTTTAAGGGGAACACAGATCAATTTAAGATGTCTGCAGCATTCATTTTTTAGAAAATAGCTACCAACAAGTAGCAACATGAAGAATTATACAGGTGAAATCATGTATCAAAAAATTCTAAAACTTTTTATCACTATTCTTAATCTTAAAAATCCACAGTCCAAAAACCAGATGTATAAAAATATGCCGATATATCTAAATAAATCAGATTTGTGGACTTAGGTTTCCATTGTTGCCTACACATTTACACTTTTTAAAATTCAACTCCTCCTGTTTTCCTTAAGTAAACGTTTGAAGTGACTGCAGTTTCTGGAATACATACCTGTTAACTGACACCACACTTGTAAAGGAAATCAGTCTAATTTTCAGCAGTCCTGTGCCTCATTATAAAACCAACTGTTTATTCTGAGATGGAAGAAAAATAAAATTTGTGAAATCCCAGTCTGGCCCTTGTTATTTTCCTGGCTTTCTTATTTTCTATGTGTCAAGTCCTGTGTGTGTATGCCACAGCTCAGCTGGGGCGAAAGCAATCTCTTTTTCCCATGCACCAACATGAAACCTTTAAAAATATATCTAAAATTAAAAATGATCTTTAAAAAATGAAAACAAATAACCTTGAAAGACTTCTTCATCCTTAGTAGAGGAGGAGGATGCCTTTCCAATAGAGCCATCTGTGGCTACCTCAAGGTTCTGTCCAGGCCTGCAAAAATCGTAAGGTTCTCTCCAATATCTTAACTCTCTCCCCTGTGTGCTTTATAGAGGTGTCACTAGGATAGCTGAGCCAACCCTGGGAGGTGTGGGACTCAGATGTAAGTGTCCTGCATTGTGCTGCAGTCTGGTTGGAAGGGTGTTGCACTAAGTAAAATTCAGCTCTCCTCCTGCATCATGCTGCACCATTGGGCTGTGATCCCGGGTCCTCTGGAAATTGGAGTCTACCCAGCCTGAAGACTTGGGTCAGCCATGCAGCTTGCCCCAGTCCAGAGTCGAGCCTGCCTGTCCCAGGTGCATTCTGCATGGGAACAGTCTGCGCATGCTCTGCTCTATACACTGGTGTGGGCATTGCTTCAAAGCTGAGAAAATGATGATAAGGGATCTGAAATGTGTAGAGACATGCTTAAGCAGCTCTAAGATGGCGGCTGGCATTGGGCCAAGAGATGGCGCATAATTAGTGTTAACATGGCATGATCTCTCATGACCTTTTGCCTGACTGGTTAGTGCTAGTGGTCAACAGAAGTTCCTCATTCTTTCTCAATTGGTACTGTGGTGCGTGCTCCAATCGTGCTACTAATCGTACGCTGATTGGCTGCTTTAGTGTATATAAGACATTCTCTTCCCTCGGAGGATGAAGATGCACCTCAGAAGACACCTCTAGATCGCAGAATGAAGGACGCAGTATGCGGGACACACCACTAAGAAGCACCCCTGATAGCATGCACTTCTAGCACACACCTCTAGGACATGCCTCTAGCATGCACCTTTAGGACGCAGGATGCAGGACACAACTCTAAGAAGAAGCAGCAGAACTCTAAGAAATAGCTCCTCTGAAAGTGTAGCCTATCTGAAAGTGTAGTACCTTTAAAAGCAAGCAAGCCTCTCTTCCTCTATAAACTAGCAAACAAGCAAGCAAGCAAGAAAGCAGCCTAGAAAAAGATAATAGAAGTAGTTCATTCCCAGTCCGCCTCCGATTCCTTCCCATGGGATTGTTGCTGCAGGTGGCAACAGAAATGGAAGATACACTGTTGGCCATTCCACAGTCCTCCACATGGTCATGGCACTTTTCTGATCTGACAATCCTATGGCAGGTTTGTGTTTGTCACACTGGCTCTGCACAAAAGTCATCTGCCCTCCTGGGATCCCAGTGCCCTCCCTCCTCCAAGCTCCCACTCCACAAATGCTTGGCTTGCCCGCTTTCATTCCCACATATCTCCTGGGTACATGGCTTGTCCCCATGCTCTGCTAGCTGGGAGCCCCGTGGTGAATGGCACACTTTGTCCTCCACCACTGGGCTGAGGACCAACTGAACCCAGTTTGGCCAGGACTGAGGAGGTAGAGGAGACAGGGGCTTCCAGTTTCCCACAGACACAGTCCTGCAAACTAGGATGAGCACATCTAGATGGCTCACTACCTGTGGCCTCTGGTCTTTGAAAGAAAAGTCAATGTCCCTATCAGGAAGAAGAGCCCATCCCATGTCTTCATGTTCAACACCTAGAAGCTTCTCTTCTGAGCTAGACAGAGCTGGAGCAACCCAAAGCTGTGTTTTCTAGATAATCACCAGTGGGTCCTAGAGTAAGGGACCAGAAACATTCTATCTGGGGACCTAGTTAAAAAACAGAAGACCAAATCATCAATATAAAATACAGGGCCAGGGAGGAGGGTCTGCAGGACAGGATTTTGAAAGTTTAAGCTTTGTTAACTTCTTGGACAAGTAGCCTTTGTAGAAAACTAGTAACTAGTAGCAATCTTTAATCCATGGAGTCCCCAAGGTCAGCCTCAGAGGCAGGTGGGGTCATTATTTTCATTTTACAGTTGAGGACATTGAGGTGCAAGGAGGTTGGGAAACATGTCTGCAGGCACCCAGCCCCTCTGCTCTGCCACACTACATGGATATCAGAAATGGGGACAGGCTGGGGAGCAGGTACATGACTCTGCCAGCACAGTGGAGCTGAAGTAACAAAGCACAGGCCTTGGATTCCACACCCTATTGGTTTAAAAATTAAATTCTTAACTGACCTTTGACTGAAGTCAAAGTTTGTGGACCCTGAGAGGTTCTAGGGGGTAGGAAGTTTAGAAGCAGCCTGGCTCTCTGTGTGTGGCTCTCAGCCAATGGGTTCACCCTGTCCACCTCTTACATTTTCCTAGATGGTGATGTTGGAGAAAAGAATCTTGCTTTTCTTGATTTCCCCAGGGGGGTGAGGCAGGGGGTTGCAGGTGTGGGGGAAAAGCATCCAGCCAGCATTGACTCACAATTGCTCATCTAGGATGAGTGATAAATGATGGGCAATTTTTGAAATGCTAGAATTTTAAAACAAAACAAACATATCCTATCCTATGAGTCACAGGGCCAGCCTATAATGTGGTGAGAGAGAAAAGACAGGATCCCACTGCCCTGGGCCTGCACTTGTGTTGGAAAAGTGCTGGGACCCCAGGACCTCATCCCGATATTGGAAGCCAAACTAGAAGCACTCCCCATGGAGACTTGTCACCCTAATGAATACCAAGCTACAAATTAACAAAGTATGTCTGGAAAAGCATTGTGAATTTCAGTCACTCAGGCACTTCTGTTAGAAGTCAGGACTGATTGTTTATAGCTTGTTAAGATGTTGACTGTTTACAAATTACACTTTCCCTTTGAAAAAGCAGGCACCTCTGTGCAGTTTCTTGCCACTTGGTGTCACTTGCTGGGGTGCCTCCTGCCAGGGGTAAAAGCTTTCTGTTTTTAGCTGACCTGATTGGTGCAGGTCTCCACTTCGGGGGCCCTTTACTTACTCCACCCTATCTCCTCCTTCCTCTTACATTTCAAAACCATCCTTCAACCCCATCCCCTTGGAAGCAGGTCATCCCACCCAGATTCTGCATAAATTTGTATTTTCTTGTTATCTGCAGATACCTGGAGAAGTGACTGCTGAGTGTTGCCTGATCTCCCCATTAGGGTCCCTCTTCCTCCCAAAGAGCTTCAAGGGCCTAATTTACAGAGCTCAGCTCATTCACAAGGTCAGGAGGGAAAAGCGAACAGGAAAAAGAGTCTATAATTGCTCCTGCTACCTTCATGGACCAGAGAGAAAAGTGACCACAGAGCAAAATGTTGAGGTCATCCATCCTAAATTCCTTGTTGGTGAAGTGGCTTCTCCAAAGCTCCACAGTTGCAGGATACAGGTAGGAGCAGAGGCCTGGGCCACTGACTCCCTGTACACAGAATGCCTCCCAATGGGATCTTTCCTGTTTAAATCGCTCTTGTTTAGATTCAATCATTAAATCAATAGGTAACTTGAGAACCCTGTCTGTGCCTGAAAAGTGCTGGACCCACAGAGATGTATTTCACAGCCAGGGGCTCACAAGCAGAGCCTGGGCTTGTGGACCCATCCACTGACCCCATCGTCACATGGCACCCTGGGCTACCATGCAGCCATGCCTGGGAAGCACCTACTCAGGGTGTTTTGACTAATGAGTTACCAAGTAAATGGAATCGTGGTGAATTTCCATCACAACATCCAACTCCCTCCTGAAACACGAAGAAATTAGCACATAGGGTCAGGCAAGCAGCAGTCCCAGGGCTAGGGCTTCCATGGCTGCTGTCTTCTTCCCCAAGCTTTAATTTTCTTGCTGCAAATTAACATATTTAATGGCTTTGGCCCATCCCACTGATCTACCTTTTCTAGTGAGCTCTGCAGACATTACTGACCTGATGGTTCCTACCCAGGTACCTTATTTCAGCCACTCTTGAGAATATGCTGCAGTCTTCTTTTTGTTTTTAAAGTCTGATCTAATTGGCTCCACATGGAGAAGAGCACTGCCCCACTACTGCACACCCTGAGCCCCATGGTGGCTTCAGTGTAGGTTGTGACTTGTCACCAGGAGGCCCAGGTGATAACATGGCCCTGGCTTTCCACAGGCTGTTCCACTCCACAGACTACTGGAGAAGCTGGCATTGTCCTCAGAAGCTCCAAGTAACCTCTTCTCAAGCTCAGGGCTCAGCCTGCTCAGTTATAGCTACAGATGTGAGATCCTCACCCAGCTCTTCTGCTTGGCTCCTTCTGTGTGGTTGGGGATAGCATTCAAAAAGGTTACAACCTGTGGCTTCATACCCTCTATCTTGACTTCATTTGGATATTGGGAAAATGGAAGAAAAATTAAATAGGTTGATATTCTGTTCCCTGGAGATGAGAGAATTGTGAAGGGGCATTGCTGGAATTTGGGAAATAAAAATTTGTGTCCCTTAAAAGCATCAGTTCAAAGAATGTCTTTATGAAACAATAATTTCATGAAGTGTATTTTTCTACATTATTACAGCTTCTTTTTCTTTTTCTTTTTATTTGGGAGGGAGACTTGTCTTCTTCTTGTTCTGAGAGGAAGTCAGCCTTTTCTCTTTCTCTCTCTCTCTCTCTCTCTCTCTCTCTCTCTCTCTCTCTCTCTCTCTCTCTCTCTCTCTCCCCAGTCCCCCTCCTCTCCTCCCTCTGTTCAGAAGCACAAGTATTTATCAGAGGATCCTTAAGGGACCCTGTGTATAAATACAGGTGTATTGTCCTGTGAATGAATTTCACACAATTTATTATTCTATCTTTAAGGGTAAGAAAAACTCTGCTGTTGCTTTAGTGGTGGAGGGAGTTTCAGGCAGATAACTGGTTGCAAACCACATGCTTCAAATACTGTAAGTAGACCCTAAGTGTTTCCCCACTGGGGGTGTCACCCTTCTGCTGAGAAAGCCTGGGGCACCCAGAGCACTGGGACTGCCTGCTGGGATAGGAAGAGTTAACTGAATCAACTTATATTTAGTGTTAATTTTTTCCCAGGCTTGCCAGGTAATAGCAAGGCCGGACTTGACTGGGAACACCAGCCTGGGCACAAGGATGTCTCTTGGGTATCTCTATCATCAGAGTAATCGCGCTGACATCTTAGTTGTGAATATTTACCAATATAGTTCCAACATTATTTCACAGCAATATGGGGGCTGTGGTCACAATCACAAAACCTTTTCACTAAGGATGGCAGTGCTCAGCTGAGCTGTCAAGTGAGAGGGAGGGAAAGGAGGTTCTAAGCATGTTTCCAGAGACTCCTCACTTGCAGGAAAGTTCAAGACTTCCATAGGGAAGATAGATCACTTGCTGCACATTCATGAGGCCCTGGGTTGGAGATGCAGCACCTACCTCCTAAAGGAAAGGGACTTAGGTAGATTAAGATGCTAACTTGTCACTCCCTTTCTTTGGAACCAGTTTGCAGCAGGCACATCTTTTGCAGATAGAAGAAAGTATTGGGGATTCTTTCTGCATTAAGTATTAAGACTCTTGATTATGGATTAAATTTGTATCACTAAAGGAAATCTGATCCTTGCAGGAGGTAGGTTGTGAAAAGACATAATTAGTGTGAAAATTATATTTCCCAGTGATATTATGGTCTCGATCCACATGGACCTACAGGATTGTAACTCCCTAGGTAAGCACAGTGTCCAGGTGGTTCTGGCACTTGGGACTGGACTCAGAGGTCACTCCCCACCCTCTCTTTCAGACCCTGCAGAATACTTTCCCATCATCTCAGAAAATAATGACTTCCAAGGTCTTTTTTCCTTTGTTGTAGGGAGCTGAATACAAAGCAGAGCCGAATGAAAGTACTTACTACTGAGTTGCCTCCTTGTGGACCTGCTACTGTGTCTACACACCTTTGCCTGTGACAGAACTTTAAATTATCATAGGTGGTTTTCAAGCCACAGCCAGTGGGAAGACCACCTAAGACTCTGGAAGAATGTCTGCCATTTAAAGATCACAGAACCAGCCAGGATTGGTGGTGTATGCCTGTAATCCCAGCAACTCAGGAGGCTGAGGCAGAAGGATTACAAGTTCAAGGTCAGCCTCAGCAACTTAGCAAGGTCCTGAAAAACTTAATGAGACCCTATATCGAAATAAAAATTTTAAATGTTGGGGATTTTGCTCAGTGGTTAAGATCCCTGGGTCCAATCCCTGGTACTTAAAAAAAAAATCATTGAATCAATAAACACACCTTCTCCATCAGGAAGGAAAGGAAGGCAGAGGACTCTACCTTTTGGAAATTCAAGGTGAACTTATTTTCACACCGTTTGGTACAGCTTCCACATGTCAATTGTCTAATATGTAGCTTCTCAAACAAGCCTCCTTCTTCCTCCCAAGCATTCAACATTGGTGTCAGGCCTCTGAGTAAAAGCAAATAATAGCTTGATGCCTATTACAAGATGAGGGCAAAATTAACATGAAATATAAGGAGGGTGCTTAACTCTTCCTCTCTCACAGATCAACAAATCCAAGATGGCAATAGGGCCATCACAGAATGCCTTACATGAGAAAATATTGAACAATCAACCAGAGAGCCACAAAATAGCTGCATACTCAAGAGCCTGTGGGTCACACACACAATCCCAGGGAAAAGTTACTTTCTCTGTCTATCCTCAGAGGAGAAGTCTTGAGGAACACAGCCAGATGCCACATCTTTCTGGAACTGGGTTTCTGCCTGAGGCTCTGAGCAAAGTATGGGGAGTCCCATTCCCTGACCAGAGCCCACACAGAGCTGCCTAGCAGTCCTAGGCTTTAGCTGCAGCCTCATGTAACTGCCACTAGCCCAGAGCAGCTGGCAGCAGGTGGCATCCAGGGAAGGCCCTGGTGAGAAAATTGCTGTCTACCCCCTACCCTCCCATGGATGTCTTGGCAATCAAGTCTGCCAATGATCAAACAATTATGGTAGAGCACCTTGTTTTGCTATAGCTCTGCATACCTGCCACAGGCACTTTGAGAACACAGAATCACATGTTGGTAGGAGGATGGAAAACCAGAGGAAAATGTAACTATTCATCATACCAAGACAGGAGGAATCAGGATATCAGTCCCTAACATTTGGAAGAGCTAAACTCAGGCCTAGGTTTTCAGATGTCATTATACACAAAGACTGAAGGGCAACAGGTGGCCCCATTAGATATGAATCCACAAAGCTTCATTTCTGATAATTACTTAGAGACTGAAATATAGTGATCCCATTTATTCCATCAGCAAGTATTGTGCTAGTCTTGTTCCCAGAAGAATAAGCCTCTTCCCTTTGGAAATTCAATGTAAACTTATCATTTTTACATACTGTTTGACATAGTTTTCACATGTTAATTGTCCAAAAAGGAACTTCCTGATCTGTTACCTGATGTGCACATCACAAAATTAACACAGATCAAACAAATTGATGAGGTGGTGTGCAATGACCATACCTATGATCCCAGCAACTAAGGTTTCTGAGGCAGGAGGATCACAAGTTCAAGACCAACTAGGCAACTTAGCACAACCCTGTCTCAAAATAAAAAGAACTGGAGTGGTAGCTCAGTGACAGAGAAGCTGGGTTCAATTCCCCAAATGGGAAGAGAAAAAAACTTATGATGGAAGAGTCATCACAGAATATTTCAGTACAGAAGAATTTTGAAGTAGAAATCTTGAAATAAAACATTCCTGGCTAATGAGTGCTGTGTGTCTAATTCCTTAGGTATTAACATCATATCATTTGCAACATGCTATTATTTACATGTAATTCACACATTTACACTGTAAACATTATATGCATATTGCCTGCCTCCTTTGCTATCAGCTGTACATATAAGCTATGAATATACATAGGAAAAAATATTAGCATTCTATTCTTAAGCAATATCCTGTTTTCAGATCTTCATAGCTATTTTTTTCCAGCTTATCATTGGTAAAATATATTTGGGCAAGTTTTTAATTTCTGTAATTTAATATTCCATTGCACACCATTTACTCCCTAGCCCCATTTGGAATTTACGAGGGAGTGAGTGAATGAGCGTGCAAACCAGGCATGATTCCCATTGGTGTCTTCCATCCCCATGGCACAGTCTAAATTATGAGGAAGCTTTTGAGTCCACACCCCATGTAGACCACCTTCTGTTGCCGCCCGCAGCAAGAATCCTGCGGTAATTTATTGGAAGTGGACTGGAACTGAACTACTTCTATTATCTTTATCTGGGCTTTCTCCTTGCTTATTTACTTGTTCGCTAGTTTATAGAGGAAAAGAGGCTTTGCTTACTTTTAGTTTTAGAGGAAGAGAGGCTTTGAGAGGAAGAAAGACTTTGCTTAGAGGAAGACTTTCCTTAGAGGAAGAGAGACTTTGCTTATCAGGAAGAAAGACTTTGCTTGGAGGAAGAGAGACTTTGCTTAATTTTAGAAGTGCTACTCTTTCAGAGAGGCTACACTTATCAAAGGTCTACTGCTTCTTAAAGGTGGGTCACTTCTTAGAGATGTGGGGTGCGGCATGTGGCATGTGGCCTGCGTCCTACAACCAGCGACCTAGAGGTGTGTTCTTAGTTCCGAGTTCTGCCATCTCCGATCTAGAGGTGTGGATTTAGTCATCCCTCCTGTGATCTGCGATCTAGAGGTGTCTCTTTAGTCCCACGTTCTGCAAACTGCAACCTTCATTCTGTGATCTATCAGAGGTGCTGCTTATCTGAGGTGCTTCCTATAGGCGTGTGTCTTATATACCTAAGGCAGCCAATCAGCTTAGGGTTAAGTAGCATGGTTGGAGCATGCACCATGGTACCAATTAAGAATCAGGAACATCTGTTGACCACCAGCACAGAGGAGACATTAACTAATCAGGCAAAAGTAGATCACGCCGTGTTAACACTAATTATGCACCATCTCTTGGCTCAACACCAGCCACCATCCTAGGGCTGCCCAAACATGTCTCTGCAACCCTCCAGCTTGGCTTTGTGAGTGGATCCGTAGACACTGAGTGGATATGAGAACGCACTATTTGAAAAGTATTTAATGATATTCCCTTAAGTTATTTGGCCAAATACAACTGAATCTTTATAAAGCAGAGAGAAAACAAAATTATTTACTCATTCACTATTAGTTTGGAAACCTGAACACGGCACCTAGCACACAATGAGCCCGTGTTTGCTTTCTCCTGGTCCGTGCTTCATGCTCCTTCCTAAGACTTGGAAGAGACCTGCAGCTCCTGAGCTGGTGGTGACTCTTTGTAGCACAATTCTGTATGTTTTAAGGAGAAATTAATTCTAATAATTGATGTTGGTACAGCATGATCTTAAATGATTTATTAAAGAATTTTCTGCCTCAAGACAGGCATCTCTGAAAGGATCATACCCATTGCTGCCATGCTCTGAGAAATGCCAGAAACAAAAGACACTGAGAGGCAGGCACAGGTGGGAAGTGGGTAGCCCAGCGTGGGGACTGCACCTGCCCAGGCCACCCAGTCTTGCTCATAGTCTAGAGCTGGAAGAGCACACAGTGGACAGGTTTGTGATGGAGTTTCAGGCACCAGGGTGAGCTTGAGACCAGGGCCCCAACAGGGCTACTGGCTGGGAAAGTCTGGACAGTGGTACTGCAGTTGCCCACTCCATGGGTCTCAAATGATGACCCCACTGTACATTACTCCACCTGCCTCAGGGTTTTGGCTACTTTAGGACTTTGCTTGCGAAAGACAAAGACCTCAGGTAAAGGCAGCTTGGAGCTGCTACCCTGTTCCTGAAGGAAGACCTACATACAGATCATTAAGGATGGGACATGGCAGGGTGTGGATGGCAATAAAAGGGGCAGCTGATAGAGAAGAGAGTAAACATTATTGAGCACCTACTATGTGCTAGCTCTGTGATAGGGCCTTTCCATATTTGTTTTTCCTAAAGTCACACAGCAAAGTTGTGTATATTTATCCTTGTTCACACATGAGGAAACTGAGGTTTAAAGAAGTCAGGCAACCTGTTGTGTGGCTAGGAAGGGGCAGGTCCAGCCTTTCCACCTAGCACTGTCCCACAAAGTCCTTGTCTCTTCACTATGCTCCATGATGCTCCAGAGACACCTCACATCCCCTGATATGGTCCAGTCTGGGGTTACACCCCTCTCCCCAGTGTTCCCTGGAGGAGCCAGAACTAGGGATGAGGAGGCTGCTGGTCAGCTCTAAGGACAGTGTCCATTTCCTCCCACAGATTCTCATCCACCACTCCAAAGCAGGTTCAATTAGGTAAAATCTAAGTAAAGTTAGTGGTAACTTATATGCACCAACTCAAAGCAAGCCCTCTGGATATGCCTTCTGATCAGGTCACCAAGACTAGTTTTCTCTTCTTTGGAAGATTCTGAGATTACTTCAACTCACAAAATTCTCTGCCAATGCCACTCAGGTCAGCTGCTCCCTGAGTGATTAAGTCACATCCACTCAACGTTGGGGTGCTTCTGATTCTCCATGCTCAGTACCTGACCCATAGAAATCTCTCCACAAATGTTGGTGAAATGAATGAATGGGGACAAATCTATGTCCACCTCAGTTTCAACAGAAAAGACCTGACTGGTTCTCTGGGGCCTTCTGGGATCCTCCCTCCTAGTCTTCTGTCCCCAAAGAGCAAAAGAATGTTGTATTTCTGCTGTAGTTCCTAGAGTCTTCTGTACCCTCCTGAGCCAAGCAGAACCCAAGCCATCCGTAGTACATCAGACAACTGCCCCTCATGCCAAGTTTAAAAAGGAGAGGCAATGCAGGCCCAATGAGACTTGTGGTCAAACCTCATGTGGAGATGCAGCACTGCTCTCCCAAAGAATGGGAGAGGAACTTTTCCTGCTTTCAGGAAAGGTCTGGGTGAAGGAACTCTAAGAAGAACCAAAGGGCAGGGACTGAAAGGGGCTGTCCACAATTTATCCCTTATCTGACTCAGAGCTATCCCAGGCAGACTGAAGTCATTAGCTGGCCCCCCAAGGTGGGAGGAAACTCCAAGAGGCTTGGCACAGAGAACCCGAAGAAGCAGGCACCAGCCTGGGTCCACCTCAGTTTGAACAGAAAATCTCTAAAATTAATCCACTGGGGCAGGCAAAGTCACATCCAGGGCTGTCCTTCCCTCCCACCTCCTTGGAGAAACACATGCCCTTTCAAAAAAAAATGGCACTGGTAAAAGTCACATCCATTAACAGCAGTGTCTTTCCCAGAGTCACAAAAGGAAGGCCATTATCGTACCCTGAATTAGATGTGTGATGTTTTTGAATGTGCAGTTAATCCATTTAAATGTGTAAACAAGTCCATTTAATGAACATTATAGTCACATTAGAGTTGGAAATATCCAACTCTTATTGAATAAAAAGAAGTTCAAGGAGATTAACTTCTCTTAATTCATTATAATGAATAATCAAACATGGCTACTTTTGATTCATGGATTCTGCATACCAATGTCTTCCAGCCCAGAAGGGTAAGAATAGGACTGCTGGACCTCACATTGCAATCAAATATTTACAAAGTAAAAAGGGATCACTCCTACTTTCTATACTCACTATGAAGTGATAAGGCTGAACTCCTTGAATGTGTAATTATATAACAGAATATTAATATTCTGGTCTGGTGTTCTTTTCTCCTGTGTTAAATATATTCCCACAATGATCAAGTTTACTACTTGACATGTAGATCTTTCCCCAGGGAGACTATTACTTGATCCTACGAGATTTGGGCCATGATTAGGGTAACAGTGTCCACTTTTAAACCTCATGCTATTTTGGGTCTCTGCATGAGGCTCCTGTTGTTGACTGATGAACTGGCTCAGAGGCCCAGCACAGATGCTTTCCACTCGAACTTAAAGTGGGTGGGAAACTAGATGAACTAGCTATGCCCCTGGTGCTAATTAAAATGATCAGAATATAAAATAAAAATGGACAAGTTGGGAATAACCCTATATTTGATGAAGAAGAAGATAAATCCAGGTTGCTAGAATGACTGCCCCTTCCTGTTCAGAATTCCCATTATGTGCATTGAATTTACCCAAGTCAAACCCAAAACATGGAGTGGTCACATTCAATCCTCCAGTCTGGTCTCCCTCAGACATTGCACCCATCACCCTCATTTTAGCTAAATAATATATATTTTATCTTATACTTTTGCTCCATCTCTCATCTATAATTACAAAAAATTGAAAAACAAAGAGCTGAGATATGTAATATACTGCAGAAGATGTCAGAAGGCAATGTGTTAGATTTCCTTTGACCAAAATAAAAGAGAAAGAAAGAAGACAAGGGAAAGGAGTTCAACATTAAGGAAGGACAAGTTTCAGAAGAGCTGGTGTAAATGTGAATTAGCAAGGTAGCCAGAGAGGAGTCAGCCCAGTCCTACTTCCTGTCTCCTAGCTTTCTGCCTAATGCCACCTGCTCACTGGTGACAGCAATGTGTGAAATAATAAGGGTCCTTAACTACACAATTGCTCTGATGAACACATTATACCCATATGGAGATCCATCTATTCACAATGCAAACTGCAAACAAGATCCACAGTGTGGAGTAAGGGGCACATACCTTCACAGATTCCCAACAGGTACACGATTAAAGGTTTGCATCCTGGTTATCTGTCCATATGGATGCAATATCCAAACCCCTGCTTTCTGTTCACTTCCAACCTGAGTGCAAGAAGTTACACAAATATACGAGCATGCAGATCAAGATCACAATTCCAACATGCACCCAGACATGTAGACAAGAGAAATCTGTCACAGTGAGGTTTCCCCCTCCTGCCTCTGCCCTTTTAAAACAAGTAGAATTTATCCCTGTTTTAAGGAGGTTGTGTCTGGCAAGGGTTCCAGAGAGAAGATGGGGTACAAATCAACAGCCACCACTGTAAGTGTATAGTAGCACATCCAAGCTAACTACCTCACCTGCATTACTCAAAGAGCAACATTTACCTCTTTGATCCAACAACAGCGTAATTCCAACAAGTGGCTCCTCTAGGAGGTTGGCATGAATGCCGTTCAAAATACTTTATGAAATCAAATGAGGGCTTCAGCAAGCATTCTGCACAAAAGTGTGGGTGTGAGCATACATGTGTACACACACACACACACACACACACACAGTCTAGCAGCTCCACCAGCCTTGATGCTTGGTGCATTGGATCCAGCAAAAGGGATAGAAAATCAAAGCACGAGTAAGTTGGGTGGGCAACCCCGGCTCTCTCCTGGCCACCTCTGGACTTATTCACCTTCCTTTACAGACAATTTCTCACCCACAGGCTGGGAGTCAATCTGGGAGCTGCAACTTCACAACAGACCACCTTCTTGAGGTTCAAGCCTCACCCCAGCCCCAAACTGAGGTGAACAAACTCTTTTGTTCCCTCCATCATTCCTTCTATTAAGTCCTCTAGCCAAAATATTTCCTACTATAACAAAAAATATTTACTTCTCTAGCTAGGATATAAACCAATAAATCAGATCACCTACTGCCCCTCACTTGGCTGAGAGCCAGGAGGTGAGCACAGTCCTTACCTGGCAGCTGAGGTGCAGGTGGCAATCCCACGTGTCCTCCACGCCTACACAAAATGCCGGGGGCATGTGGTCTTCTGCCTTCTGGCTGAATTCAGGTAACTCTCCTGCTGCCTCAAATCCATCCTCAATTTCAAATGACTTTAATTTCAAAATACACCCTCCTTCTCTACATCTTAACCATCAGACTTCTCAATCAAGCTTGGCCATCCCAATGTCTGACTGTTCCCACTACATTCCAACCTCCTGGCTTAAGGCCTTCCGGGACTTTAATTTCTTCCACCTTTAGATATTAACTGCAAAACAAAAACAAGTCATCTATGAAATGTGAAAGTACTGATTATGGGAATACTTCCTATTTTTATAAACTCAATTTCATAACTAGTTAGAGACACAGAGGAATTTGTAAAATTGTACTTCTGGTGGGGTGGGGGGACTTTGATGCATTGAATCTTACATAAAATACAAAATCTTTGCCAAGAAGCAATAGCACCAAGAATAGCCAAATTCCCAAAGTGTCTTTCCAGATAGAAACAACAATCACCTTCACACACAACCTGGTCTCAAACTTCAGTCAGCTACCTATCCTGTCTTCTGAGGCTTCCTCCTCAAACTGAGAGCTCTCCTGACAATACCAGGAAAGGCTAAGCTTGCTGGTCTTATCACTGAGGAACAGAGAAGTAGTGCAACAGATCTATTTACTCATGTTCAGTCATCTTCTGCCCAGGACCAAGAGCAGGGAAGATGCCAGACAACTTGGCTTCATTCTGTTTGCTACATTACCCACTTCTGCAGAACTCAACTGATAGTCTACCATACACTCCCCCTTCCTACTGTTCAACCAATCGGCACTTCATTTCATACTCTGGTCTCCTTAGATGCACTTCTATCGCCTGGGTGTCTCTTTAAAATTCATATAAAAACATAATTTTAAAATTATTTAAAATTAATTTAAATTAATTTTAAAATTAATTCATATTAAAATTCTCTTTAAAATTCATATAAAAACATAATTACAAAAGTCATCTGTTAATAATATGTGTAGGTGATGTCTGCAGGAGGTGATTAGATGAATAATATGGGACCCACATGTTTACATTAGTAACTTTACAAAAAAAAAAAGGAAGAGATGAACCTAAGTAAGTAAAATTCTGTCTCACCATGAGCCACCTTGGTACTCTTCAGAGCCCCCAACTCCTGGCAAGAAGTTTTTCACCAGAATCAGTCCCACAGACCACAGATTTGCCTGCCTCCAGAACTGTACAAAATAAATGTCTTTTCTTTATAAAATTACCCAGGCTGTGGTATACAGTTACAGCAAAAGGAAAAGAGACTAAGACACCCAAACTACTAACTATTGTCTTCCTACTCTACCACTGTCACTCCTTAAGTGAAAGGAAGCCACTATTTCCTTTCTTGTTATTTCTTTGGCACTTCTTCATTATCATGCTACATTTTCATTCAGTATATTAGACTGCATCCTTTGATTTAACCAGGCCCTACTCTGCTCCTCTTTGGTTGTACCTGGACAGCACTAGGCAAGGTGATGCTTATAAGAAAACAAGTAGTGACTCAATCAACCTCCATTCCCAGGACCTGGAGACAATTAGTGGTACTTTCACAGAATTAAGGAAGGAGACTACACACCCATTAGGCAGCAAGTGGCTATGGGGGTGAGGGTAGGTGGGGAGGTGGACCTCAACTAGGAAAATCCACTCCCCTATAAAACCCTGCATGTAACTCCACACTAATTAAATTATAATGAAATTTGCATCAGTCTGATTAGTATCTATCTCCCTACCTGCACTCTCCACTAAACTATAAGGTCCATGAGAGAGAGAACTATATCCAGTCTGATCATTAGTAAAAACTCTGGGCCCTGTAACTATCTGGCACACAGCTATAATCAATTACTTTAGCTCCATTTGGTTAAAGAAAAAAACTTAATTTATGCCTAAATAAAGCTCTGTTACATGGTGGTACTCTTGTGGCACACAATAGATCTTTTTGGGAGAAGCTTATAATAAGATCTAGTATTTCTGGACATCCAGTCATTCTAAGGTTTTTTTAAGGACTCCTCTGTATCCTCAATTTATCCTCATGGGAAACCTCCAGAGAAGGTACTGCTATTATTCCCATTTTATAGATGTGGCATTTAAGATACAGAGGTTGTATAATTATCACAGATTACACAGATGAATGACAGAGATGAGATTCAAACCCTGGAAGCTTCACCTAAAAAAACACACTTCTCATCACTACAGTATATCTCCCCTTCCTGAAAAGAATCCAAATTCTTAAATACCAATGAACTAAGACAAAATTAAATGATATGAAAGTAAATTCAGACATACACATACAAGTCACAAATCTTGAATAACAATTCAAAAAAAAAATGAATTGTTCCAATGTCTGATGCTTAGTGTTATGCAAAACAAGTCAAAATTAAAACCACTATTACTTTTCAAATGTCAGATACTAATGGGAGACTGAAATCCAAAACATTCTCATATCATTCTCATATTAATGTTTTCTTCTGTCACTAAACCCCTGTTATACAAATGTATAATGGCAATTTTTATCTGCCTAGGGATGCCAAATCACCAAACTGGGCCTAACAAACTGACATGTATTGCCCAGATTTTCCAGTTCAGGAAGCAGAAATGTGTGAAGAATGCATTCTGTCCACAGTTTTTCTTTTCAGATCTTGCAGCACAGGTTGTGGGGAAATTACATGTTTCAAGTGTGACTGAATCCTGCAAGGTTTCCTTCTATCCAAAAAGAAAAAAAAAAACAAAAACAAAAAAAAAAAAAACAAAAAACAAAAACCATGTGACAGGGAAGATGGAGTGAGAGGGAGCAAAAAGAAAATTTGAATTATCAGATTTCTGTCCAGCAGCTGCCTACAAGTCCTTAACACTCTATAGCCTCTTGTGGAGGCATGGGGGCTGTGAGGTCTGTGACTACCCTGGTTTTTGAAGCTGCATGTTGTTCCATGGAATGCCAAAGGCCGTAAGAAGAATATCTTTAGAAAAATAAAATTTAACTCCCCTTCCTCTGCTCCTCAGGAAGCAGTTTCATGACCACCAGATCCCCATTTAAGGGTCTATTTCCAGCAACAAACCCATTGATAAAAGTGTCTCCATCATTGTCCTAGGCTGGAGAGAGAATTAAAGGCACAGTCAGCTCACCAGGGCCTGACACCAAAAACACTTCCTTGGTTGAAGAATGTTAGACTTCAGAATCTTTCTACCGACTTAACAGAAACACTTATCCAGAGCCACACGCACACATTTAAGTTTAATTCAGTCTCTTTCATTCTTCTAGAAACTCATACTAGTTGTGCCTTTTCAGAGAGGATAAGAAGTCAAATGCTAATTTCTCTTATAGAAGGTGACAGCAAAAGAGTCTAGAAAGTCACTATTCAAATTTTTCTATGAGACATTTTATACGGATAAGACACTAAAAGACAAATGGTGATTACTATGAACTTCTGCAGTTAGCTAAAATTGACATTTCAAAATCACCATGCAAAAAAGGTGAATTTTAGTTGCTCTGCATTTTTAGAGTTTTCAATTAAATAACCATCAGATATTTCTTCAGATTTTCTGATCAATTTCCAACCTATTTAGGGGTTGGCAGCTGTGACCTCCAAACTTCCAAAACTAACACCACCCTACTCCCTAAGAAACAGCTACAAGGTTAGTGACAAGCAATTATTGCAGCTGACCTCATGATGAGCTTCACTGGAAATAAAGAGATACTAGGAAATAGAGAGTGGTTTCCCATCACCATCATGCTGCCTTCTACAATTTAGAGGGACATGATCCTGTGGCCCTCCCTGGAACCAAGAAAGCTATTTGGAGGTCACCCTAACCTATTCTTCTGTGTCAAAACAATGGCAATTAAATGCCTCCTTCATACACATTTTATAACCACTCCTTGGCAGCTCAGATGTAAATGCTGCGGTGATGGTAGTGTCAGTTTCCTATCCCAAGACACCAAGGAAAGAGGAGAGGAGTTGAGCCTGAGACAACACACAAACCTCCAGCTATTCCACACTATTCAGTACTTCCTTAATTCATTTAGAAACTTGTATCTACTGCCAAATCTTATTATAAATGTACTAAGCTTGGGAAATATTCAATATTAAACTTTGAATCATTCCTCTTAACTAGTTCTTAAGGCTGAAGAGTTCAGTTATTTTTTTCTTGGTGCCAGAAGACTTGTCCTATCCATCTGAAAGAGTTTTTTTAAAAAAGTAAAAGAGAAATACATAATGAACCTTCACGTAGAAAACAGAAAGGGATCTGGGGTAATCTAAATACTCAGGAAAGAGGATGAAGGAGGACAATCTAAGTATGCCATGATGGCCAGAGAGAATCCTTCACTGATGGGAAGAGCTAGTTCCCTGTGGACCAGAAATAAATTCCACAGCTACATAAAGGGTGCCTCCCATAACAAGACCCAGAAAAAATTTCAGAGCTTCTTAGACCAATATAATTCAGAATAGAAACTGTGATTTATATATTTTTAAAAGGTTGGATTTTTCTGTTTCATTTTTCCCTTTATCCTATCCCCAAATATAATAAAAAGACATCTCAATATAATTTTATCTTGGTTTGCTTGAAAGTCACATGACTTCATCCACATTCCAGATTTTATTTTTATGGAGTACCCCCAAGAGGCTACCAGGGACACATAAGTGACTCATCCCATGTGTTTTGAATTTGTCAAAAGAAAATGAAAACTGATTTTCTATCAGTGGAAATTACAATAAACCTAAGTCAAGTTACCTCAAAACAAATTATTAGTTGATAACGGAAGATCAATTCACTGTTCTTTCAAGTACTATGTGGATACTTTGGCACAGCAAATTTAATCATTTGACATTGGATAATTTCATAACCATTTGTAGCAGGAATTAACCTAAATAATCAAATTTCTATTTTTTTTTCTTTCCTAAAACTCCTGGAAGTTTTAAGTTGTAATGAACAGATAATACTTAATCCTCCTCTTTCATTTTACAAATAATGGTTGTGCTCCCCTAGAGTAATAAACTGAAGCCCACTGGTGACATTCCCCGTTTTTTGTGGTGGCTAAAGGGCAGGTATTTCTAAGGGATATGGGTAGAGCTTACACCCATGGAATAAGATGCCCACATGTGTGCATGTGAGAACCTTCAATGACTGCAAGGAAGCAATGAGGGCACAGGGAACCAGGCTTGGGAATGGAGGAGGTACAGGCCTGAGGGGGACCTTGTTTGCATTTCAGCATGGAGCTCCAAGAAATCTGAAAATCCTACATTTGAATGAAACACAGGTCCACTGAGGAAAACTGTGCAAGGGATACATTCTCTCATTGAATATCATTTACTTAACCATTTGTTAGTTATATTGATAACTTTCCAGTATTTGATATAAGGTATACATGCCTCCTTTGATACTTTTGTCCTAAACCCCACATCTGATAGGTAGTTATCTAACGGACTGAACTTGGGGAAATTCAAGACTGTGCACTCAGAGAGAAGAGAAAACCGTTCTAGTTCCCCTCATCACTCCAACCAATGAGCGCAAACCTCGGCATGAACAGACAAGATCTGAAATCTGCTCAGTTCACAGGTGCCTCTCAGGATGAACCCCTCACTACACAGAATGTGAGATTCTCATGCCAAAAAATCCATGTTTTCACACATGAGGGCTCCTAAGGTAACCAAGTTCCTCCAACTAGCATGTCAATGAAGAAAATTTTTCATTCTAATGCAGAGAAAACATCGGTTATGCAGAACTTATTGAGAGACGGCTTATCCATCTTCAGCATGGCACCTTCCTAAGAAATGCTTTTGGTTAATTTTTGTGATTCTGTATGTGATCTCTATCTTATGATCAAATTGTAGAATGCAATACCCATGTAAACTGCACTTTTTCACTGTACTGAACTTTTTCACTGAACTCCTCCTGCTGACCCTCAATCCTACACCTCAAGTAGTATGGTAAGTATATATACTATGTTCTGTCACAGAACAGAATATGATTCAGAATAATGTGACATTTCAGTGATGCTTTTGACCTAATCAATTGGGTAAGACTTGGTTTGCATTTGTGTTCAAGATGAACATGAACACAAATGCAAATCCCTTATTTCCAAAAAGCCAGGGAAACAGGACTGAGCAGAACTTAGTATAGGTCTTTAAGATTTTTATAACAATAACAGTATCACTTATGATGTATATGACTGGACTTATAATCTCACTAAATTCATTATTTAACATAATGAAATGCATGTATTCCATTCCCTCATCTACAGCTTAAGTCAATCCCTATGGTTCTTCAACTGTGAAAAATCTATAGCTATTCTGCTTATATGGCATCCTGGAAAAGTTAGATCAGGAATTCAAGAATATTGCCCTCTCAGCTCTGTATCATAAAGCTTTCTCCAGAGACCTACTGTTTATGACATGACAGTGTAAACTTGCTTTAACAGAACAGGACCTCTTAAAATGAATCATGAATATAAGAAAGGTTCTAAAGCACCAAGGGTAAAGAACCTTGTTACCAAGTGCTATCATCTGCATGGAAGTGAAGTAAGAAACCCTGACATCTCCCCCTCCACAAACAAAAAAAATGTTACACATTACTTTGGACAAATATTCAGATTAGCTTATGCAGATCAAAAGTAGATAGCACATTTGTTCAGGAAAGATTAAGTTAAATCAATGGACAAAATGATAAATCCTTCTAAGCTGTAAACCAGGAAATGTCTAATTGCATGAACTGGTAGGTAGTCTACCTAGGGTCAGATGTCCTCTGCAGTCTCTAAACTAATGCCTTCCTTCACATTTGCTGTGTGATTTCAAGACTGGCAGAAGTGGTGAACCAAAGACAAATTTTCCTTACTTAGATGAAACAAATTTTTGCCCATTCTCAATTTCATTTTAGTACCATTTTTTATTTAGAATACATGATTTCAATTTCACAGCACATCTAGAAAACTAAGTGTGACACCAAGTTTATTATAAAGTTATGTAACTTACCAGAGAAGGAATGAGGGCTTTGAGAAAGTTCTTTGGATTGATTCTCAATATACCCTTTAAAACAAAAATAAAATCTGTTAACATCTAAATAGCTTTAAGCTTTTATTTTTCTATAAGTAATGTTATTCTCCAATAAAAATTTGACTAATAATTTGTTCAAGAAAACAAGTTTGATGTATGAAAACCTTTCATTAAATACATGAAACATGACTTATGTTGATGGGGATAAGACCAGAACCCATGGAAAACTAAAAACTCAGATGACACTTGGTGAGAACAGGCAAAGGTGAGGATCAGCAGAGCTTTGCACAGAGTGTGATAGTGGCAACATTGGAATTTTAGATGTTGGTCTTCAAATTTAAACCTTGACCTTAAGAACGAGGCAACCTGGGGCTCATGTCTCACTACATAATAGGGGTTTTTAATTCTACCCACTCCAAGACCTTTGTAAAATTGTTTGTTTCTGTAACAATTTTCAAAATGGTACAAGTTGATTTCCAACCTGCATAATTAGCCTCAAGAAACTAATGCACATGTTTTACCAAGGACCCTCTGCAGAGCTGAATAAGTAAATAGTTCAAAATGGTTCATAACCAGCTCTTAAAGCAAAAGGGAAATATTGGCTCCAAAGGTTAGGCCACCCACTCAGCTTTCTACTTCATGTTATTCCAGCACCAAATCAGGGTCCACTTCTATTTATACACAGGGGTGCCAGTGGGGCCAGTCCTCAATAGTGGTTCAGTGCTTTGCCCCTTTGCAGGAAGCTTCAAGCCTCCCCAGGTTCCAGCTGCGTTCGCAGGCTGCTGGAACACAGGGATGGAAGCAGTTGTGTACCTAACAGCCAGATTCAAAGGATAAATTGAGAAAGTGTTTTAAATAAAATTTCCCCCTAAAGTGAATGACTCAAAGAAGCATAATTAACAAAATAGATGAGGACATAAAATTAGGCAGAAAATAATTTCTTTAAATTAAAAATATCTGTGCTATGATATACAAAGTGATATCAAATAGAATACTACAAATTTTCCTTCAGTCCTTCGTTATTTTTCAAGCACCATGGTCAAGACTCTGAGTCAGATAACAGCAGGGTGGGGGTGATAACTAATCTTGATGCTTGTTGTAAATGAACATTTACAGAATGCCAAAGTGAGGATTCAGTATGCTTTCAGCTGGAGGATGAGGAAATTCCCCAGGGACAGTGTTTGATCTGATCCTGGGTGGAAGAGTCAAATTTTCAAGTAAATCATAAGACAAGGACAGTAGAAGACACTGTGTTAGTAAATGTGAATTAGAAAACCGAGAGTTACTCTTCCCCATCAGACTAGAACTGTACTTCCATGAGAGAAAGAGAGAGGCAGGCAGGGAAATATGGCTGGATAAGCACTGAGGCCTCCCTTAATGGTGCCGAAGCAATTCACTTCTACAACAGTTGTTTCTTCCTAGGGAAGAGGAACAACACAACTTACATTTATCCTAAATAGTCATCTACTCAATAATTCCTGATAACTAGCATTGTAAGTGCCCTGTTAAGTGATACAAATACAGTGAAGAGTCACACACAGTCTCTACCTTCACAGAGCTCAGAGTTTAAGCAGTTTAAGCATTTGCCAAACAAATGAAAGTCAGTTCATTGAAATTACATTTTTAACAATTTGATTTTCTGACTCCAGGCACATTTTTCTAGCCTGAGTTTTTATCTTTTTTTAAAAAAAATTCCTACTCATTTATCACCCATTCCAGTTCAGTAAGTGGTTTGCACATGAAGAAATAAAGAAGTGAGAATGGTCCGTGCTTTAAGTGCCTTTAATTAGAGAGCACTCAGAGAGGCCAAGTCTGGCCTCAGGGGAAAGGGACTTGTGGCTCAAGGCTCTATTAAAAGGAAGACATTAAGAAAACCTTAAATATTTTACTCATAATTCTCTATCCCCAAATTCATATGTAAAAATATATAGGAGAAGACAGAAGCTGTGTTCCAAAACAGCAATAGTAAATTTGACTGGAGCACAACTTTTAAGAACTGTACCTCAGGAACAGAACCCCTTAGAGATCAGATCACAATAATAAAGTTCTAAAAAGGTCCCACATCAGACCAGGGTGGTTCCTAAAGCCTGCAGAGAAGCTAGAAGCACAATCTGTTGATAACTATCTGTCAGAATGAAGGGAAGGAGGGTGGATGGGAATAGGAAAGACAGTAGAAGGAACTGGACATAACTTTTCTATGTTCACATATGAATATGCCACCAGCAAAACTAGACATAATGTACAACCACAAAAATGGGATCCTAATTAGAGTATATTGTACTCCATGTATGTATAAATGTCAAAATGCACTCCTCTTCATAAATATCTAAAAAGTACCATAAAAATCTGTCATCTGCAAGACATTTCCTAGTGTATTCTCTGTTTTAACTGGAGAAGTGTCAGACTCTTATTCTCCTGTTTTTACAAACACCTCTAACGTCACCCAGTCACTCATCTCTCATCTGCCTCCTAAACCCTCCTCTAGCCCTGAAATTTGACCAGTAAGAATGCTGTTTCTTCCACCTTGGCTCTGAATGCTCCTGGCAACTCCATACTGACTTGAAACCTAGCTGTCCTCTGATGTCATCACTTACCTTGAGTGCTCCCAGGGACCAGGGACTGTCTCCTCCTTGCCTCTCCAACATGGCTTTAAAATGATTTTCCCTCCATTCATTCTAAAAAAAAAAATACTCCAGGTCGTTGGAAGTTCGTGTCATTTCTTTGGTGCATTTCTTTCCTGCTTCCTCTTCAAACTGTCCCAGCCACAACCCTGTTTCACTAATGTGTTGACTGGTAGCACATTGCCTTCTCCACCATCTGACTCTTGAAAACATTTATAGGCATTTACATCCATATCAATGACTAGGCAACCCTAGTCTGTCACCCGAGGCACCTTCTCTACCCACACCGACCACTCTTCCATGTCCACCAAATGTATTCTGTCATCACCCTAATTACACTATGTTCAAACACAAGCCAAACATTACTTTCTGATTACAGACTTCTGTCCTAGTTCACTTACTGTAGAAACTCCACTACAACAATCCTTCAGTTTCACCAAGAACTCCACGTTACAGTCTGACCAACTTTTTAATATTCACTATCTTCCTACAAAGCTTATTCCCTTTTTTGGCTCCATAGTAGTGGCCTGCTGTTACATCTTCCCATCAAAAACCCTGAGCTTTGAGTCCCTTCCTCCCCTTATACTCAACCAGCAAAGCCCTCCTCCTTATCCCTGCCTACCTGAAGAACCAAATGGTACTGTAGAACACAACTGGGTTGATTTGTCTAATTTGGCAATCACAAACACCTTTTATCTGACTGATGGGATGGTTTGGTAACATCCTGAAGAATTTCACATGTGAAAGTGTGTATTCCAGATAATGTTGAAAACCCTTAAGCTCTAGCAGCAGCTGTGAACAGCCACCTTTACATGGCAGCATCCCCTTGAGCTAAGTCACAGATGCTCCTTGACAATAAGAAGAGCAATCTCAAGTACCACTTCCACAGGTGTCTGCCAGGCCACACACTGTTCTCAGTTTTATCTCTATGAACTAATTTAGCTCTCCCAACAACTAAGAGGTAGAGACTGTTATATTCTTTTCTGCATAGGGGGAACTGAGGCACTGAGAGGGTGACTAAACTGCCACTGTCACACTATGTTCAAGCCTGGGAAGGTTTGCTCGAGTCCCAGCACTCAACTACTGCAGGGCCTAGGTGCTTGCTTTAGTCCACACCAGGGCCTCTTCACTCATTTATCCATCTACCCTCCTTGCTTCCCCACAGTCAGCACCACGTCTAATCCTGTCTGCCCTGTCTTGGTTAGTGACTACATCATCCATTGAGCCATCTGGGCTTCCTCCCTCTGCCTAAATTTCCACATCTAACTGTCAGAAGGTCATGTCAGCAATCACTCCACATCCACCTATTTCTCTCCCTCTTCATCGCCACCACCCTTGTTCACTTCTTCAAATGTTCTTCCCTAGTTTACATCAATGGCTCTGAATTTCTAGCTTCTACTCTAGTCTATTCATCTTCCCATACCAGAGAGACACTTTTAGGATATGAAACAGATCATGTTCTTCCTGCTTCCCACCCTTCAGTGACTTCCCATTGTTCTTTGAATAAAATATAGCTCCTAGAGACCCTCCATGACTTGGCTGCTGTCAACCTCTCCAACTACTCCCACACTAATTTCTCTGTTCACTTATGTTCCAACAGCCTTCTTTTCTGCTCCTCAAAACACCACTCCTGTTCAACTTGCATATCTCTCTGCCTACATTCCTCTCCTAAGGCTCAGGAATATAGGAATATGGTTGACTCCTTCTCACCCTTCAGACCTGAACTCAGAGAGAACCTCCTCACAGAAGCCTTCCCTAATCACCCTAGATAAAGTGGCTCTCCCATCTTTGTTATCTCCCATCTTTCTTATTTCCCTATTAAAAATTAACTCAAGTAATTTTTTGTATTTCTATAGTTATTTCTACCTATGTCCCCTATCTTATCACTGGTATATATGTGGTATTCACTAGGTTGTCAGGAAACATTTCTTGAGCCAACTGATTAATTAATGTCTGCACAGTTCACAATCTACTATTGTACCTGGTATTAATGTTACAAGTGACACCTCTCCCTTCTGAGTGACTTGGTGCATTCCACTGTAATGTCCCCTTTATTTTTCTCATCCTTAATTTACATCCAAGTATTTTCCAGCTGACTTCATACTTAACAAATGATCCTAGAAACTAGCCCATCCTGTTCTCTCTCTTTCTGGAGTAGAATTTTTTTGCAGAGGTCAAACAACAGTTCATAATATCCTACTCTAGGAGGGACCTCTGACAGGTGTCTCAGTCAAAGCATCCTCTGGAATCTGAAACATCCAATTCTACCATTCTCCTCCTCACTTCTCCATGGTCATCTCCCCAAACTGAAGCCCCTTGTTCATCATGCTCCTTCCTGCTCTCATCTCTCCCAACATCTTCCATAACAACCTCCCAATACTGCACCTGTGGAGAAAGGAATGCTATTTGCTCTTTGATGTGAGAACCTGATTGACAAAAAAAAAAAAAAAAAAAAAAAAAAAAAAAAAAAAACCTTCAAAACTACTGGTATATTATCATGTGTTATTGCTGCTTAGGGCGAGTTATTTAGTCACTGTAGTCTCTTCTTCCCCATATAGGGTAAATCAATTAAAAGTTGAATTATTAGTATACGTACTAAAAAATATCATTTTGGGGCTGGGGAGATAGCTCAGTTGGTAGAGTGATTGCCTTGCAAGCGCAAGGCCCTGGATTCAAATCCCCAGCACCGCAAAAAAAAAATATATATATATATATTTTTTTCTTTTTCTTTTTTTTTTGGCGGTGCTGGGGATTAATCCCGGGGCCTTGTGTTTGCAAGGTAAGCATTCTACCAGCTAAGCTATGTCCCTAGACCCTTACTACAGTTTTTTAAAACCATAAAATCTCTCAGTGAAAGTTTATTTTCTCTGAATTGAGAGAAGGAAAAGGAGGACCTGATATATAATAGTTAACAAATGTTTAAAAGTATATCTAACACACTTAATTTTCTCCATTTTCTCCAATGACATTAAAATATTTTTTTCTTGTCTAGTTGCTTACCCACCCAGACTTACACTCTGAAAGTTTATATCCAAAAGCAGATGAACTGTTTCTCTGCCTATGAAAATCTTTTTTTTTTCTGCTACGAGGATTGAACTCAGGAGTACTCAACCACTGAACCACATCTCCCACCCAATTTCCCTACTTTGTATTTTATTTAATGACAGGGTCTCATTGAGTTGCTTAGCATCTTGCAGTTGCTGAGGCTGGCTTTGACCTTGCAATCTTCCTGCCTCAGTCTCCCAGGCTGCTGGGAGTACAGGCATGTGCCACCACGCCTAAAAATCTTATTTACACTGATGTAGATTTCACATGTTGACCTCATATCTGGAAGCCATTCCTCTCCCCATCTGCCAAGTACAACTGTTCTCACATGTGGGGGGAGGCTCTGGCTGTGGAGTCTCATGAAGTCATAGACCAGGGTAAAATCACTTAGAACTCCTGGGATTGAGAGTTGTTATATTGATAAGATTTTTGTTTTGTTTTAATGTCAGCAAAAACTCACTTTGAAAGCAAAAATTAATAGGAAAAAGAAATACCATGGCAGAAAACTATTCTTACACCATCTCTATATAGCTATAATACTGAAACCAAAATTCTAAGCTATTTTCTCTCATATTATAACTATTTTTTTTTTTTGCAGTGCTGGGGATTTGAACCCAGGGCCTTGTGCTTGCAAGGCAAGCACTCTACCAACTGAGCTATCTCCCCAGCCCTCATATTATAACTATTGAGTTTCCCTCACATTTTCTTCAAAAGATCTTCATCTTTATGCAGACAGTAAATATTTGTTCAACATAAATATATTAAGCATCAGCCAAATGCTAGGCACTGAGCTAAACTGTTGAATAAGTCATGATCCTAACACCACTTAAGCACAGGTCAATATGGAAAGGTGATAAAACAGAAGAGATGAAGATAGTGTCTATTATTTGGATGGATCCTCAGCTGAAAATACAAATATAGCAGCTGGACTTTTTCAGAATGAGAGGAAACAAAATACAGTCAACATTTTTAAGTCAGCTATATAGCACATGGAAAAGTTCTACACTAATCCAAGAATTATGAAAAAAAAAAAACTTAGTTCAAAGAATAACTGGGGCTGCCTCCATCTCCAACCTTATTACTTAAGCCTGCCTTAGATTTCACCCCAAAAGAGACATAAGCTGCCTTACTCCAAACATTCCACAAGTTCAGGTTTTCATTAGTGCCACTGCATTTCCACATCTCCTTCCTACACATACATCACTCATTTAATAGGTCTAAACTGTCATCCTCAATACCCACCAAAGATGTCACCTCCTCAAATAGGCCTCTCCAGAAGTGCAGTCCAGTGTCCCACAGTATCTTCCCATACTCCCTGGTCATCCTTCAATCTGAGGACCTGCCATTTTATCCCCAAAACATCAGTTCCCATGACTACCTCCCTCTACTAGTCAGTAAGCTCACAAGTACAAAAAAGAAATCAGTCTCCTCCACAGTCATCTCAAAAGTAACCATGCAATATGCTGCTAACCTTACCTGTTCCAGGATCACAGGAATGCTCAATGAATGTTACTCCACCAACCACTGAACTAGCTTGTAAACACATTATGAAAGCTATAAAGCAATCAACAAGGACTGTCTATTGCTGTTCACTGTTTTTTAACAGAAATCCTTGAAATGAAGGAAACAATAAACCAAGTTAAAAATGCCATAGAAAGCATAACCAATAGGATAGAACAACTGGAAGACAGAACCTCAGACATTGAAGACAAAATATTTAATCTTGAAAACAAAATTGACCAAACAAAGAAGATGGGAAGAAATTATGAACAGAATCTACAAGAATTATGGGATATCATGAAAAGGCCAAATTTAAGAATTATTGTGATAGACGAAGGCAAAGAGAAACAAACCAAAGGAATGAACAATCTATTCAATGAAATAATATCAGAAAATTTCCCAAATCTGAAGAATGAAATGGAAAACCAAGTACAAGAGGCTTATAGGACTCCAAATATACAAAATTACAACAGACCCACACCAAGGCACATTATTATGCAAATACCTAACATACAAAATAAAGACAGAATTTTAAAGGCTGTGAGAGAAAAAAATCAAATTATATTTAGGGGGAAGCCAATATGGATATCAGCAGGTTTTTCATCCCAGACCCTAAAATCTAAAAGGGCCTGGAACAACATTTACCAAGACCTGAAAGAAAATGGGTGCCAAACAAGAATCTTATACCCAGCAAAACTTACTTTCAGATTTGATGATGAAATAAAATCCTTCTATGATAAACAAAAGCTAAAAGACTTTGCAAAAAGAAAACTGGCATTAGAGAACATTCTCAGCAAAATATTCCATGAGGAAGAGATGAAAAACAAGGATGGAAATCAGCAATGGGAGGAACTAGCCTAAAGGAATAGCCAAATAAAGGAGAAAACCATGTCAAAAAACAAAAATGAGTCGACTGGGAATACAAATCATATCACAATAATAACCCTGAGTGTTAATGGCCTGAATTCACCAATCAAAAGAAATAGACTGGCAGTTTGGATTAAAAAGAAAAATCCAACAATATGCTGCCTGCAAGAGACTCATCTAATAGAAAGAGATACCCATAGACTAAAGGTGAAAGGATGGGAAAAAACATACCATGCACATGGACACAGCAAAAAAGCTGCAGTATCCATCCTCATATCAGATAATGTGGACTTCAAGCCAAAACTATTCAGAAGGGATAAAGGAGGACATTACATTTTGCTTAAAGGAAGCATAAATCAGCAAGACATAACAATCATAAATATCTATACCCCGAATGTTGGCTCATCCATGTACATCAAACAAATCCTTCTCAATTCCAGAAATCAAATAGCCCACAACACAATAATACTAGGCGATTTTAACACACCTCTCTCACTGCTGAATAGATCGTCCAAACAAAAATTGAATAAAGAAATCATAGATCTCAATAACACAATCAACAATTTGGACCAAATGGACATATACAGAATATACCATCCAACACAGAACGAATACACTTTCTTCTCAGCAGCACATGGATCCTTCTCTAAAATAGACCATATTTTATGACACAAAGCTACTGTTAGCAAATACAAGAAGATAGAGATACTACCTTATATTCTGTCAGATCATAATGGATTGAAATTAGAAATAAATGACAGAATAAAAAACAGAAACTTCTCCAATACCTGGAGATTAAATAATATGCTATTATATGATGGATAATGGAAGACATCAGGAGGGAAATAAAAAATTCTTAGAAGTAAATGAGAACAAAGACAGATCATATCAAAATCTCTGGGATACTATGAAAGCAGTACTTAGAGGAAGATTTATTTCATGGAGCACATTCAAAAAGAGAAGTAAAAATCAATAAATAAACGACTTAACACTACACCTCAAAACCCTAGAGAAAGAAGAGCAGACCAACACCAAAAGTAGTAGAAGACAGGAAATAGTTAAAATCCTAGTGGAAATCAATGAAACTGAAACAAAAGAAACAATCGGAAAAATTAACAAAATAAAGAGTTGGTTCTTTGAAAAAATAAACAAAATTGATAAGCCCTTAGCCACACTAACAAAGAGGGAGAAAACTCAAATTACTAAAATTTGGAATGAACAAGGAAATATCACAACAGACACAAGTGAAATACAAAACGTAATTAGAAGCTATTTTGAAAATCTATATTCCAACAAAACAGAAAACCTCGAAGACATCAACAAGTTTCTAGAGACATATGAATTACCTAAACTGAATGAGGAGGACATACACAACTTAAATAAATCAATTTCAAGCAATGAAATAGAAGAAGTCATCAAAAGCCTACCAACAAAGAAAAGTCCGGAACCAGATGGGTTCTCAGTCAAGTTCTACAAAACCTTTAAAGAAGAGCTCATTCTAATACTCCTCAAAGTATTCCATGAAATAGAAGAGGAGGGAACCCTCCGAAACTAATTCAATGAAGCCAATATCACCCTGATACCTATATCAGACATAGACACATCGAGGAAAGAAAATTCCAGACCAAAATCCTTAATGAACATCGACGCAAAAATTCTCAACAAAATTTTAGCAAATCGCATCAAAAAATATATTAAAAAGATAGTGCACAACGATCAAGTGGGTCTTATCCCAGGGATGCAAGGTTGGTTCAACAGCCAGAAATCAATAAATGTCATTCACCATATCAACAGACTTAACGTTAAGAATCACATGATTATTTCAATAGATGCAGAAAAAGCATTAGATAAAATACAACATCCCTTCATGCTCAAAACACTAGAAAAAATAGGGATAGTGGGAACATTCCTTAATACTGTAAAGGCCAACTTATGCTAAGCCAATGGCCAATATCATTTTAAATGGTGAAAAACTGAAAGCATTCCCCCTAAAAACTGGAACAAGGCAGGGATGCCCTCTTTCACCACTTCTATTCAACATCATCCTTGAAACTCTAGCCAGAGCAATTAGACAAACCAAAGAAATTAAAGGGATATGAATAGGAAAAGAAGAACTCAAACTATACCTGTTTGCTGAAGACATGATTATCTATTTAGAGAAACCTGGAAATTCCTCCAGGAAAGTTTGAGAACTCATAAGTGCATTCAGTAAAGTAGAAGGTTACAAGATCTATGCTCATAAATCCAATGCATTTTTATACATAAGTGATGAATCTTCAGAAAGAGAAGTTAGGAAAACTACCCCATTCACAATAGGTTCAAAAAAAATAAAATACTTGGGAGTCAATCTCACAAAAGAGATGAAAGACCTCTACAATGAGAACTACAGAACACTAAAGAAATAAAGAAAATCTTAGAAGATGGCAAGATCTCCTATGTTCTTGGATAGGCAGAATTAATATTGTCAAAATGGCCATACTACCAAAAGTCCTATATAGATTGAATGCAATTCCAATTAAAATCCCAATAACGTACCTTACAGAAATAGAGCAAGCAATTATGAAATTCATCTGGAAGAATAAGAAACCCAGAGTAGCTAAAGCAATCCTCAGCAGAAAGAGTGAAGCAGGGGTTATCACAATCCCAGATCTTCAACTCTACTACAAAGCAATAGTAACAAATACAGCATGGTATTGGTACCAAAATAGACAGGTAGGTCAATGGTACAGAAGAGAGGACATGGACACAATCCCAAATAAATGCATTTTTCTCATACTAGAAAAAGGGGCCAAAATATGCAATGGAGAAAAGATAGCCTCTTCAACAAATGGTCCTGGGAAAACTGGAAAACCACATGCAAAAGAATGAAATTAAACCCCTATCTCTCACCCTGCACAAAACTCAACTCACAATGGATCAAGGACCTCGGAATTGGACCAGAGACCCTGCATCTTATAGAAGAAAAAGTAGTCCAAATCTTCAACATGTCGGCTTAGAATCAAAGTTCCTTAACAGGATTTCCATAGCAGAAGAAATAAAAGCAAGAATCAACAACTGGGATAGATTCAAACTAAAAAGCTTTCTCTCAGCAAATAAAACTATCAGTAATGTGAAGAGAGAGCCTACAGAGTGGGAGAAAATCTTTGCCACTCATAATACAGACAGAGCACTAATTTCCAGAATATATAAAGAACTCAAAAAACTCTACACCAAGAATACAAATAATCCAATCAACAAATGGGCTAAGGAAATGAACAGACACTTCACAGAAGATGTACAAGCAATCAACAGATATATGAAAAAATGTTCAACATCTCTAGTAATAAGAGAAATGCAAATCAAAACCACCGTAAGATTCCATCTAACCCCAATTAGAATGGCGATTATCAAGAATACAAGCAACAATAGGTGTTGGCGAGAATGTGGGAAAAAAGGTACACTCGTACGTTGCTGGTGGGGTTGCAAATTAGTGCAACCACTCTGGAAAGCAGTATGGAGATTCTTCAGAAAGCTTGGAATGGAACCACCATTTGACCCAGCTATCCCACTCCTTGTTCTATACCAACAGGACTTAAAATCAGTATACTACAGAGATGCAGACACATCAATGTTCACTGTTGCTCAATTTACCATAGCCAGATTGTGGAACCAACCTTGATGTCTTTCAATTGATGAATAGATAAAGAAACTGTGGCATATATATTCAATGGAATATTACTCCGCCATAAAGAATGATAAAATTATGGCATTTGATGTCAAATGGATGAAATTGGAAAATATCATACTAAGTGAGATAAGCCAATCTCAAAAAAACCAAAGGACGAATGATCTTGCTGATGAGCAGTTGATGACATATAATGGGGGATAGGAGGGGTTAGCGTTAGGGCTAGGGTTAGGTTTAGGGTCAGGGTTAGGGAGGGGGCAAGAATGGAGGAAGGAAGGACTGTATAGAGGGAAAAGGGGGGTGGGCGGGGAGGGAGGGAAGGGGGAAAATGGCAGAATGAATCAAACAACATTGCCCTGTGTGAATTTATGATTACACGAATGGTATGTCTTTGCTCCATATACAGAGAATCAAAATATATCCAATTTGTTTACAATAAAAAAAAGTTCTAAAAAAAAATCCTTAACACCAAACAAACATAACACAATCAGGAAATGAACAAATAAATAAAAGACATTTCTCACAAAAAAGAAATGTAAATCCACAAATATATAAAAATATTTGGTATTTCTGGTCATCAGGGAAATGCAAATCAAAGTTACACTGAAATATCACCACACTGTTAGTATGTCAACCATCAAGAATACAAAGACCAATAATTGCTTTGGTGGATATTAGGAAAAAGGTACACTCATACATTCTCAGTGGACTGAAAATAGGTACAATACCTTGGAAAGCAGTGCAGAGATCTGTAAATACCAGGAATGGAAACACCATAGGACCCAGGTCTTCCACTCTTTAGGATTTACCCCAAAAGAACTAAAATTAGTAACTGTAGTGACACATGCTCACCTGTGTTTATAGCAGTGAAGTTCACAATTACTAAGTGATCGAAACAGCTTCAATGTCCTTCAATGGACAAATGGTTTAAAAAAAAAAGGTGATAAATATGCACAATAAAGTTTCATTCTATCATAAAAAATTGAAAATTAAAAATACACAAATTATTTCTTAGCAGAAACCAATTGATTAATTTACTTTTTACAATACATCCCTGGGAGTGATAATGGCAGATATAGCCCCAAAATTAGGAATTAAAAGATAGTATAGTTGGAAATGGTCATATAACTGCTGGTATCTTGATTTAGTGGAATTTTGACAGGAAGGGTACAAACATATTATTTTTACATTTTTAATTGGAATTTCTTATAGAATTTCTTTTTAAAAGTTTAAAAGGCAAAAACTATAAAAATGCTCAACAGAATGGCAAGGGGAAGGGAAATTATTGCTATTGTTATAATTATTAATCTAGAATGGGAAGAGGGAGGAATTACAGGCATAAGAGACTGAGCAGGCAGTATGTCTAGGAAGTGTGGCAGTAGATGTAACCAAGAACATTTTTCTTTGGAAAAAAGGAATAGCATCTTTTTAC
This sequence comes from Sciurus vulgaris, assembly GCF_902686455.1. NCBI lineage: Eukaryota > Metazoa > Chordata > Mammalia > Rodentia > Sciuridae > Sciurus > Sciurus vulgaris. Next base: position 130,481,993 of record NC_136468.1, on the reverse strand, counting down.
CAGGAGTGAATACAGATTAGCATTATTTGTAAGCAACTTTATGGATTAGTTCTTTGTCATTTCTTTTCTACATGTGAAGAACTGAAAAATCTATAAGTGGGAGAACCTAGGCCAAGGAGTATTAAAAAGAAAACGCCCAAAAACATTACCAACTAACTGGGTAGAGCTGCCATCACACCTGGTTTGGTGGCCTCTAGAGCCCCTCTCTCAACTGCTCTGTGGATTTGCACTTGGTATTTCCCCAGTCTGGGTGAGGGAGGCACTCCCCTTGTTTTAGTCAGCTTTTCGCTGTTGTGACTAAAAGACTCGATCACAGCAATTGCAGAAGGGGAAGAGTTTATTTGGGGGCTCGTGGTTTCAGAGGTCTCAGTCCATACACAGCAGGCTCCATTCCTTGGGGCTCCAGGTGAGGCCACTTCATATTACCACTACTCTTCGTAGTACCACTATTACTACCACAACTATTTATTATTATATTTTATTAAAAAAAAGATGGACACTTTTCTGGAGGAAATTAAACAGTTGTGCACAATGTATTAATGAATTAAGAAGAAACCACACCTAATTCTAGAATAAATAACATGGGAGAACAGTACAGTTCACTAGAAGGATTAGTCCCCTCATCCTAAGAGCTGCCTTCCACCTCCACACCCATTCCACTGGTACCTCAGTTCTCCCATTGCCAGGACAGACTCTATTTCCTTAGCTACGTCTGGGGGGCACTCAGGGGTCAGAGGTTCAGTCTGTAGTCAGGATGGCTCATTACTGGTTCTAGGGGAACCTCCACTGCTGAGCTCAGAGTTCATCTTGTCTGACATACTTCAGTTGTCACCAGCTGAAAACAAAGAGATCAATGAGTGGAAAACAGTCAACCTGCATCCTCCTCTGTGAAAGGAGCTAGTGGCCAGTGGGCGGTCTGGAAAACACCTGGGTTTTTTGAAGGCACTGGGGAAATTCTGAAGCATGAATGAGCAAAAGAGGAGAACGAGAGATCAGAGTTGCTTAAGGAAAAAAAAAATCAGTCAAGTCAAGGGCTTAGACTCTCACATAATTGAGAAAGAGCAGCAGCAAAGGGCCAAAGGGAAGGAGGGTTGCCCTAGAGTTAAGCAAACAGACACTGAATAGAAGTGGCTCTTGAAGGGCACCCCACAGCAGGGCTGGCACATCTGGCAACCAAGAAGATATGGATAAAGCCAGCACATGGCAACAGGGTGGGTTTCCACCTAGGAGGCTGGAAGGTAGGAACATCACTGTTAGAGAAGATGATAATCCACTTGAGTGCTGCTTGCTTCCACATGGAGCAATCCACCAAATTCTTGGACAGTGCAGCATAACTGACAGAAATTAACCTGTCATTTGAGTACACATGCTCAGAGTGTTCAAGAACAGATAAAATTGCCAAGAGCACTGAAACAGTAGGACCTAGGACAAAGGACAATTCAGTAACATTCCCTTCCCCACACCTAGATGTGTGGATCCCTGCAGAGATCCAGGGCACTCTTATTTTAACAAAACTGTAGTTGGTGCAACATTCAGGAATGCCACGAGTTAGAAGTACAGAATATAAAAATGAAGCTAATAAAGACTATGAAAAAAAAAAAAAAACACAACTGAGTCAGGTATTATAAGAACAAGGGAGAGAGAACTTCCTTAGGAGAAGAGATCCATGATCAGGGTTTGAGCCCACTAGTGAGTAAGAATACAAATAATGATATTCTCAGGTGGTTCAAAGGGTTGGGGACAAACTGTCAACAATGCAAAAAGCAAGGACCAAAATTGAGAAAGGGTTACTACATATATCAATGCTGATGAGGGGAGGAGCTAAAAATTCAGGGGTCTTACTTCGAGTTGTATGAAATGAAAGAATAAAAATATCTTGACTCGACTGTTCCTTGGTCAGTAGCATTGGTATGTTTCCTCCACCATAGATATCCCAGCATGTGATTTACACCTCACGTGTCTCTAGCTCAGGAAGTCAAGGGAATGATAGAGGAGGTTCACCATGTAACCCCAGTGGCTCCCACAGTAATTAGGATAAAAGTGATGCTCAACAGCCTCTCCTTACATGGAAAGATGAGTAAACAAACAGAATACCACGTGGAGCAGGTTTGTTCAGGGAAACCATTTTAAAAACAAGGCAGGAAAGAATGAGAAAAGGACCCAAGACCCTAGTTGCCAAATTGACAAGAATATGGGAGACAATTAGGCGTGGAGACAAAGCTCACCTTTGGGTATCAGACCCCTAGAATGAAACATGAAGATTAGTATGTTAGACACTAGGAAGTTGGGGGCTGGGGTTGTGGCTCAGCAGCAGACCATTTTCCTGGCATATGTGGGATACTGGGTTTGAGCCTCAGCACAACATAAATAAATAAAATAAAGGTACTGTGCCCATTTACAGCTAAAACAAAATTCTTCAAAAGATACTAAGATGACCAAACAGGCAATCTTCCCTCCCTTGTGCCACAGTTTTAAAGGCCCACTAATTCTGGAGAAATCCTAGGTACTTCTCACCTGACACACTGGAAGGACAAGTCAATTTTGAATACTCACCAACTTCCAGGATGAGGGCCACTGATACAGTGCCTAGCTGCCCACTGGCTCCTAGAGACTCCCACCATAAAAACAGACACTGTAAAGAGCTGGTATGGGGTTAGGACAAATAGGCTGTGATGGGCATGTATACAAAGAAATGGACAGGGCGATGAATGGGGAAGGTACTAGACTTGAGAAAGCAAATCTGAAGAAAGCAAGTAAGAGAAAGAAGTGTTCTGAGGTTCCACACCTGGCACAAGAGTACAGGTAGGTTCAAAATTCTAAATAGATGTAACTGATCTGGGACAGAAGTCAGGTTCCATCAAATGCACACTATGGGACTTATAAGCACCAGGGTCAGGATGACAAGGGCAAACCATGCCCCTGGGGTCAGAAATTGAAAAAGAAAAATCCCACAAGTGCCAATGCCGCACTGGCAGGACCCAAGAGTAAGAGCCTCCTAGCACTTTTGTACCTTTTCATTCTCTTAAGCTAAAATCAGCTCTAGCATTAGCAAGACAATAAGAAATTCATGAACATGGGCCATGAGGGAAAACTAAGGAGAAAAGTCAAAAGACAGGTTTAAAGAGAAAGTTTGGGTCTACTCAGAATCTAAGGAGCCAAGGAAAGCAAGAGATGGAAAAACCAAGTGCAAGAAGGTTTAACTGACAAAATAAAAAAGGGAAAAAGAGGAAGAGAAGTAAAATAAACCTCACTGAAATTAGAAAACAATTTACAAATCAGTGAAAAACACATGGGTTATTCCACAAATAATAACTACCAAACAGATTAAGTAATAGCTAAGAGATCCCTATTTCAGAATATATACTGAAATAAATTTGAATAAAATTTGTATGTTTAAAAATGAAAGACAAAAGGTCACAGGGGCAAGAATGTTCAGAATGAGGGAACAAAACATTCATAAACATTATCCCCCCAAATAAAAATAACAATAAAACAACAAAAACTGTCAACAAAATTTGAAGATCTGGATACTGAATGAAAACACAAAAGAAATGGAGCAGGTGCTTTGGAAAAAATTAATGAATGTTGGTAAACAAGAAGTGAGGGGTGCTTTAGGCTGGAGCTCCTACCACCCCACACCCACTGTAAAGTCCTTGGGGTGGAAATCCCACTAGTGCAGGACAAGCTGTGAAAACTGGGAGCTCCACTGCCAGAGAAAGTTAAGTTTATTTGGAGAAGAATGACAATCCCATGCCTGGGACACTGTCACTGATTCCAGGGACCAAAAGTCAGGGAAGGCCAAATACCACAACTATCCTGAATTTGCAACACCAGTCAGTAAAAGTGACACATCAGCAGACCAAAGAGAAATTTAACAAGGAGAACCAACGAATAAGACAGGCAGAGTGAGCCTTGATCAAAAATCAGCTCTCCCTTGCTGGCCTGGAAGACTTGCACAAGACTGCAAACTTGAAGGAGAGGAACCAGAGGGCCCCAAAGAGCTACTCATCCCTGGAAGGATGTGAGGCCATGTGAATGTAGAAAGAGAAACATAAGGAAGGTTAGTGAATTTCCTGAACTTTGAAATGCACTCCTCAAGCCTCATAAGAACCACTGATCAAGGGTATGAGCCTCTTAGTTTCAAGTAATTGAAACATGACCCCTAACCCATCATAGGAAGACCATTAAAACATGCTGACCCAGGGGAAACTGCTGGAGAGTTGGGCAGAAAAATAAAAACAAAGAAAAAAGGAAGAAATGAGCACCAGCAACCACACACAGCAGGAGAAACAGACTCCAAGTAATTAAACAAGCTGAGCAACCACCTCCAACTCTGAGGGCAAGAAAGGGAATCAGAATACAAAAAGTATTATAAAAAATATCCAGCTGCCACACACACATACCAAACAAATCATAAGATATGCAAAGAAACAGAAAAGTGTGACCCATACACATACATAGTGAAGGAAAAGTAGTTTTCATGAAAACTGTCTCAGAGGAGCACCGATTTAAGACATCAAAGCAGTTACTATAAACATGAAGATCAAAAGGAACCATTTTTGAAGTAAGATGATTATGATGATGACTGATCTACAGAATGAGGATAAATCATTTTTTAAAAAAGAACCAAATAGAAATTCCAAACTGAAAGATGAAAGTACCTAACTGAAGAATTCACTAGAGAGGCTCAATAGTAGATTTGAACTTACAGAATACATAATCAATAAAAAATACAGATTGTTAGGTGCAGTGATGCATCTCTACAATCTCAGCAACTCAGGAGGATGAGACAAGACTATTGCAAATTCAAGGCCAGTCTCAGCAACTTACCAAGGCCTTAAGGAGCCTAGTGAGAGCTGTCTCAATATTAAAAATAAAAAAGCGCTGGGGATGTAGATCAGTGACAGAGCACCCCTGACTTCAATCAATCCCCAGTACAAAAAAAAAAAAAAAAAAAGAAAATGAACTGTAAGACTGTCACTCCATTTTTGGGAATTCATCATACCCATATCTGAATAGGATGATGAGGAAGTTGATATGCACCTCCCACTTTTGATTCCAGAAGGAAATTCAAATTTTGCAAATCTCCAACAGGTACAGAATAAATTTTCCCTAATCTCATAGCTATTATAAAAGTTTAAGCCACTCTTGGCTTTATTAACCCTACTGGCCCCAGGAGTCTTTTTTTTTTAAATAGAGCATTATGATTATTCATACTATTTTAGTTCATTTTGACTATACATGCAAAGAATTTTATTTCAATACCCATGTACTCCCCATTTCTCTTTCCTCCTCCCTCCCCATTCTTTCTCCTCTCCTCTATTGATCTACCTTTTACTTCTTTATTTTTTATTGGTATTTTCTACGTATACATACATGTGAAATTATTTTTGGTATGTTTGTATATATACACAACATTGCTGTTGTTAAATTAATTCCTTATTTCTACTCCAGTTCCACCCTATGTCCTATCCTCCTCCGACTCTTTTGATCTACCCTATCCATTTATGATATCCAGTCTCATCCCCTGCCACTTTGTTTTGCTCTAACTTCCACATGTAAGAGAAAACAATTGGCTCTTAATTTTCTGAGTCTGGATTTTGTCAATATCTGCATTTTACCTTCAAATGTCATTATTTCATTCATCCTTATGGCTGAGTAAAATGCCACCATGTGTATGTGCCATATTTTCTCGATCCATTCATCTTCTGATGAGCACCTGGGTCCATTCCATAATTTGGATATGAAGAACTGTGTTGCTTTAAACATTGAAGTGACTGTATTCTGTATATGGTATTCTATAGATGGTATTCTGATTTTAGTGTTTTTGAGTAAATACTGTAGAGTGATGTAACTTGGTCACGTTTTGGTTGCAATCCTGGTTTTCTGAGGGACTGCTTTTCATAATGGTTGTACTAATTTGTAGTCCCATCAGCGATGTATGAGTATACATTTTACACAACATTCTTCCTGCCAGCACTTATTATTGTTCATGTTCTTGAAATTTGTCATTATGACTGGGGTAAAATAAAATCTTAGTGTTGTTTTGATTTTCATTTCCCTAATTCACAGAGATGTTGAACATTTTTTCATATATTTGTTGTTCACTTTTATTTCTTCTTTTGAGAAATTTGTACTTAGGTCTTTGCTCCATTTTTTAATTGGGGTTTGGTGGGGATTCATTTTGGCCTTGAGTTTTTTTAATTTATTATATATTCTTTAATATGTAACACCCTGTCAAAGTAGCTAGCAAAGATTTTCTTTTATTATGCATATCTCTCTTGACTCTCAAACATTTTCTTTGATGTGCAAAAGCTTTCAAATTTGATGACATCCCACTTATTGACTCTTGGTTTTATTTATTGGGATTTAGGGAACTTGATCAGGAGTCGGTGTCTATAACTACATGATGCTTAACCCTATATTTTCTTCTAACAGTTGCAAAATCTCTGGCCTAATTCAAAAGTTGTTGATCCACTGATTTAATTTTTGTGCAGGGTTCAATATAGAGATCTAATTTTATTCTTGAACATATCAATATTCAGTTTTCCCAGCACCATTTGTTTGAAAAGTTGTCTTTTCTCTGACATATACTTTTGGTATCTTTATCAAATATGAGGTGGCTGTATTTGGGTTTGTCTTAGTGTCTTCCATTCCACTGGTCTTCCTATTTTGATGCTGTTAACTTGCTGTTTTTGTTAATATAATTTTGTTGCATAATCTGGGATTGGTTACTGTTACCTTCCTTCACTGATTTTCTTGTTCTGAAGTTCTATTGTCATTCTATGTCTCTTACTCTTCCAAATGAACGTAGACTGGTTTTTCTAGTTCTGTGAAGAATTTCATTGGTATTTTGATTGAATGTCTATAATGCTCTTGATAGTATGGCCATTCTGACAAAATAAATTTTGCCTATTCTTCAACATGGAATGTCTTTCCATCTTCTGAGGTCTTCTTCAATTTCTTTCTTCCATGTTCTATAGTTTTCATTGTAGAGTTATTTCACTTCCTTGATTAGATTAATTCCCAGATTTTTTAAAAAGTTTATTGTGAAAAGAGTGGTTTTCCTGATTTCTTTCTTAACTGAATTGCTGTTGGAATATTGAAGTGCTATAAATTTACAAGTGCCGATTTTACATACTGGTACTTCACTAAATTCACTTATTTGTTCTACAAGTCTCTTGAGCAATGCATTTCCTCTCAGATTCTCTTTGTGTATGGAATGATTTCAACATAAGCATCCTACCTATGATCCTTCACAGTGTGACCACAGAACAGGAATCAAACACAGGATATCTCTATAAAACTTACAGAAATTAAAAGGATTAAAAGAGAATATAACAACTTCATGCTATTTAGACAACTGATGAAATGGGCAAAATCCTAGAAATATCCAAGTTACTAAAACTGATTCAAGAAAAATAGAAAAATCTGAATAGATTTATAAAAAGAATTTGAATTTGTAACTTAAAGAAAAGTCCAGGACCAGAGGGCTTCACTAGTGAGTTCTACCAACACTAAAAAAGAAATAATGCCAATTCTATAAAACTCTACCTGAAAATAAGGAAAATTCATTTTATGAGGTCAGTTTTACCCAGACAACACCAGACAAAGGTGTCACAAGAAAAGTTTTTTAACATATATTTCATATTTTAAATGTTCTTTATTCAGATTGTTAATTTTTCCATAAAAATGTATCAAGTTCATCTAAAGTTTAAAGGTGAGGGCAGAACATGATCCAAAATACCACAGGATTGACTTAATACCTATTTCAGTGTTGTTCTTTCTATAATAATGAAAATTCGTATATCTGTGTTACCCAATATGTGCTCACTAGTCATGTCTTTCAAGCTTTTTAAAGAGTGGTTACATTACTATGACTGAAAAACTGCCATATGCAAAACAACTGTACTTCATTTATATTCTCATAGGATATTGTCTCAGGTTTTAGAATTCTAGACTGTGGATTATATTCTCTCAGTACTTTGATGCTGTCATTCCATTGGTCTTATGATCTCTATTGTTTCTGATGAGAAGTCAGTCGTTAGTCTAATTGTTAATTCTCTGAAAGTACACTTTTTCCTCTCCCCTGGCAGCTTTAGAGATTTTTCTCTTTATCTTTGGTTTTCTGCAGACATACCACAGTATATGAGTATGGGCTGCTTTTTCTCCTGCGTGGTGGTAAGAAGGCTTCCTGAATATGTTGCTTGGTAATTTTTGTCAGTTTAGGAATGTTTTCAGTCATTCTCTTTAACAAATTCTACTTCTACCCATTCTCTCTCAACCCTGCCTGGGACTCAGTTACACACTTTTGATCTCCTCAAGGTATCTGTGTTCCCTGATCTCCTCAGTTTTCATCATCCTTGTTTCTCTGAATCTTATCAATTCACTAATTCTCCTCTCAGCTCTATCTCATCTTCTATTAAACCATCTGTTAACTTCCTAATTTCAGTTATTTGCAAGACTAGAATTTTCATTTTGGTGTTTTCACAGTTTCATTTCTCTTCTGAAAATGCAAAACCTTGTTTTTAATCTTTGATCAAGTACAGCTTGCTCATGAAAAGTTCAATATCAAAAGATCCTATGGATCTACTATCTTCTCTTGCTTCTACTTGATCATGTTCCGAAATTTTTTTCTTAAATTATGGACTGGATATACTTGCATTTTAATTGCAGTAACAATATGGGACCTAGTGTAATGTTCTTATCTTCCAGATAGGATTCGCATGTGCTTCTGCCAAGCACCTGAGATAAAAACAATATATCATAAACATATTTAAAGTAGAGCTCCAGGGGCTTGGTCTGGGGCTCCAAACTAGGGAACTGGCCTCACATGCATGAGCACTGGGTTCAATTCTCAGCACAAAAAAACATGAATAAATAAAGGTATTGTGTCCACCTATAACTAAATACTTTTTGAAACAGTAGAGCTACAGTCCCTGTGATGTTCTATCTACATCAGATTCACCCAGGCTTCCAGATGTGGCCCTTCATGATCCTAGTTCCAAATTGGAGTAACTCACATGGACCATACACCCCCCATTATAAGGCCCTGAGTTATATTCCCTGTCCCTCTAACCCTAAGAGGCTATCAAATGCATTGCTCAAGTTTTCAGATGATATGCCAAAAATCAGCACATATCCACTAGTGAAAGTCAGCTCCAAATACTGTCCTTATTTTCCTAAACTTTTATTTTCTTCCAGAAATTCATCCCCTTTTGTTTCTCAAATGCCTTTTAAGTAGTTTGGTAGGTGAGTGGGAGATGGATTTTCTATTTGTTGTCTGAAGGAACGTTTATTTCCAACTATTTTCTATCCCATTACTGAGGGTAAAAGTAGCAACCTCACTCTTTACACTCATTCTCAATGTCTCAAATTCCCAACATCCTCCAATATAGACTCACTTTTCTCCCTGACAAAAGTTCTCCATACCTACCCTCTCTTTCATTGTTGTATTAGAGGCAAAAATACCCTTAAATATTTACAATCCAATACCCTCAAGTCTATTTTTATCTATCTACTCTATAACTTTACCACCAAACCCATTATTCTCTTCATAGTTGCCTTTCCAATAATACCCACCCAAACTAAGAGCCTGGCCCTGCTCCCTCTGCCTACTTTAAGCTGCCAGCTACCATTCCATTGCTCTTATTTCCCTCCCTGAGAAAGTTTTAAGATGTGGTCTAGACTCCACATCTCTTTTTCCTACATTACATCCTCTTTACTCTGCCCTGGAATATGACTTTTACATTAGTATCTATAATAAAATTAGAATTTTTGTATTGCTGCTAGGGAGGAAGAGGCACATTACTTAAACACTGCCGTGACCTAAGATGGATGGGGAGGAATACATCTCTTTGTTGGGTTTTTTTTTGTGTGTGCAAGGAGCCACTGACAAATCATTCAAACTAAAATCTTCTCACTTTTGACCTTAGATATCTTTCAGTCTTTGGGCTCTTCTAACTTTCTCTGAAATCCTCAAATTTTGTGCTGATTCCTCTTCTTTCATAGGTTTATCTCTGAGGTTTCTACCATTTGCAAGGTTCTATTCTTAAGACTCATTTCACTTCTCTGCTGAAGAGTTAAATATACATCTCTGGACCTATTCTTCAAAGCTCCTCTTGAACTTTCCAAATTCCTGCTGAGTAATATATTGGTGAGAATTTTGAATGCACCATGTTTCTCATTCCATTCATAATTTTCCTCAAACTATACTGTCCACCTATTTAATTTAACCAGATTAATAGCATCATTCTCATTCCTATCAAGCACGCAGTATTCACCTTATCTCATTCCTCCATTAATAAACCTATGGCCAAATTCTGTCTACTCTATTTTCATAATATTTCTAATTAGATTCCTTCTTTTCCCATATGATTAGCACTGTCTGAATTCAGGTTTTTGCAATAGTACAGCATATAGATGACACAAGTTTAATAAGCCTTTTGTCATTAGTCTCTTTCTTCAATCCATGTTTCACCCAAAACACAGAAGATCTTTTAGGAAGTGCCTTTTCAAAATCCTTCATGGTCCCTCACTTCAACTCTGTAATCATACCTAGTGTTATTTTCATATTTTAATAAAATATTTTCAGTATCACAATATGTGAATTGCTGATGAAAATGTTGGGTTGGGAGATTATGCATGGCTTCAAAGCCTGAAAAATGACTTAAAAATAAATTGAAATACAAGTATAAACTTTGGAAAAAACAAATATCTGCAGGTTCTGAAGAGTAAACTAATGAAAAACAGACTGTTGACAGGAGAAAACTGAAGAAGTGACTGGTACTGGGAAGAATTTCCACTCTTTGTGTTTTTGTTTTGGGAATGGGAGAGGAGTAGAAATTTTTCCCCTTAAGGACTGACCATCATCATACAAGTGCTGCAGGGAAGGCTGCTAAAATATTTCTAGAAATTACACTGATTGCCTAGCCAGAAAAGGGGTAAAGAGCTTCATCAAACACAGATGGCTTCCAATGGCAATCTAGGACAGGAGAACATTGAATAAAAGTTATCCCCTATTTTCCGTGAACACTGCACAAGTCCAGACTGACTCTTAACTCTTTTGGTATGTAAGACAGACTCAATGCAGCATAATAATGTCTTAAAACTTTGAACTGAGAGTTCAGCTCTGTTTAATGGAAAATAAAACTTTCATTCTGAGCTTAAGGGAGTGTCTATAGTCAATAGTCAGGGGAATAAAAAACATCAGGATTCCTCAGAAGAATTTAAGATAATAAATGTTTACGCAAAAGATTCACTGGAGTTCAGGAGTTTGAAGCAATCTCAGTCAACACAGGAAGGCCCTCTTAGAAAAACAGAAAAAAAGGACAAAATCTAAAATCATTTGACATGCAAAAAAGAATCCTGAAAATGTAATGTATCCCAATCTCCCAACCTCCCAACATCAAAATGTCTCTGATGTTAGAATTATCAAAGACTTTAAATCAGCCATAACTACACTTACTGAGGTAAAATAAACTTGAAACAAATGAAAAGATAAGAAATCTCAAAGAAAAATTTACTTTAAAAATGAGACTAATAAAGCTAATACATTATCTGTAATTAAAGAGTAAGTAGTAATCTTCATAGCTAAACTGAAATAAAAGAATAAAGTGTCAGTGAGTTGAACTTTATCAATGCAAACTATACAAATGAAAACAAAAAAGTTGAACAAATGGACTGAGCATAATGGATCTATAAGAACATCAGAAAGTCCAACATAAGGCTAATTGGAGTTCCAAAACATAAGACGTGAATATGTCTCGCCAAATTAATGAAATAATGACTGAAAGCATCCCATGTAAAACACATAAACACAGATTCAAGAAGCTGAGTGAACATAAAAAAGGAAAATTTCAAATAAAACTATCTAGACACATCATTATGAAACTACTGAAAACCAACCAAAATACAAAGAAAATCTAAAGCATCAAAGAAAAATGACATCCTCCATTCAGAGGACACTGAATTCTTATTCAACAAAAACATCCTTCAGGACCAAAGGTAAACTGGAAACACTTCATATAAAGGATAAAAATCCATCCCCAGGAGAAATGACTACAAGAAATACCAAAAGGAGATTTTCAGGCTAAATGGAAATAAAATTGGAGCAACAACTGTGATCTTTCATAGATAGTTTCTAAAGTATATGCTTTGCCAAGATAATACAGTAAATTAAGGAAGAGGATGATGTGGATATAATAAGAAGAACCAGTACAAAAGAAGTGTAAGGAATTTTCCAAGATGACAGAGAAAGGAAACCTCAGAACACCAAATATGCATCAGAGAGGGCAACCTCTATATTGAAGGATGTCACTTTAGAATGGAAAAGTGTCAAAAGAGAGAATTGTTATCACCAAGATAACCACACAGAAGTGCAATATAAACAGATACACAGACAGGTGGAACAGAAAAAAGAGCCCCAAAATGAATATATATATGGAGAGCACAGTCTCTTCAATAAACAGTGCTCGGAAAACTGGGCATGCAAAATTATGAAATTAAGACCATATACAAAAATCATCTCAAAAGACTTTGAAGAGTTAAATATAAGACTTGAGAGTGCAAAATTATTTCAAGAAAAAAAGGATGAAGGTGTATGACAGTGATCTGGGCAAAGATTTCTTTAGAATATGAAGTCCAAAGTATATAAAGAACAAAAACAAAAAAAAGTACAAATGAGATTTCATCAAACTAACTGGCTTTTCAGAATCACAAAAGAAGCAATCAATACAGTGAAACATATTAGGACTCAAGCAACTCATGAGCAAGAAAACAACCTTATCTTAAAATATATAATCATATATATATATATAGATAGATAGATAGATGAGTATATACAGATAGATAGAATCACAAAATTTGAACTCAACAGATAATTGAATGACTATTTCTAGGAAACAGGAGGTTAAGGGTGGGTTGAGGAGATATTTTCCAATTACGAGAAATAAGTTCAAGAGACCTACTGAATATCATGCTAAGTATAGTTAATGACAACATATCGTACACTTGAAAATTGCTAAGAGAAATTTTTAGTTGTCTTACCACAAAAAAATAAGAAGTATGTGTGGTAATGGGTTATGTCAAATTAGCATAAACTAATCATTACACAATATATATGTGCAATTTAACAAATTAGTCAATACTTGTAAATAACAGGAGGCAGGTTTATCGATGTTGGAGAAATTACAAGTATAGAAAGGCAAGAATTGTAATTGAATTGGACAGTAATTTCTTAAAATATCTTTTAGTTGTAGATGGACATAATACCTGTATTTATTTTTTATGTGATGCTGAAGAGAGAACCTGGTGCCTCACACGTGCAAGGTAAGCACTCCACCTCTGAGCTACAATCACAGACTAGCTACCTGCCATCTCTGTGTCCCATGTCCTAATCCACAAAAGAAAGTGTTTTACTCACTTCACAGGTCATGGGCATAGTTAAATGAGATTGTCCATAGAACAGACTTGGTATTTGAGGGTGTGTCTTTTTTTAGAAACACTTTATTCCCTTAAGATGTTTTACCTGAGCTCTGGTTTACTTGGGTGGGAGTAAGACTCCCAAAGTCTTATCAGCTACTGAGTTTTATTAAGTCTTAAATACAGAGTTGGTAAATTCCAAGTAGAGGAAACAGGAAGGGCCTGGTCACAGAAGATGGTGCCAGCCAATCAGATGAGCTGAGGCACTCAGACTCCTGCAGCTCTGCAACCTCCTCTGCTTAGAAAGCAGGAACAGGAGACTGAGCAGGATGTTACTGAGAGTCACATGGTTGTTAGGGACAGACCTGGGAACAAGAATTCAGGTCCATTCATGTCCATCACTGTTTTGCAGCCTTAGTCATTGCAGGCTACAGTGGCAACAAACATGCCCTTTTCTATCACTAACCCCTGACAAAATGCTCCCACCAGCTCCTACAGCACCGTGTGAGGCTACTGCTACTGCAAAACCTAGCTGTAATGGAGCAGGAGACAAAAGGCAGGCCCCTCCACCCTCATCACTAAAACCACGGCAATCGAGTCTGCCACAGATGCACATCACTATCTAAAGCTCCCAGGACCTGTGCTGCCAGAGCCCAGAAAAAACTTCAACATGCATGAGGTGGATGGGTCTGCATTATTCCTGAGGCGAATTTCTGCCCTCATGAGCCCACAAACACAAAGCACACAGACTGATCTGAGTCAATCCTACAGGCTTCAGGGAGGTTGGAAATGTCCCACTTGGAAGTTCTGCTCCCATTCAAAGGATAGGCATTCTGCAGTTCCTCATCTACGTGGCAGGAGTACAGGGTGGGGGTCCTGGGATTTCCAGCACAGAATCTAAAGCTCTGCCAATAACAGGCAGAAGTTTCTTCTCTTGCCTGATGATATGGTGTTCTTGTTTCCTCCCCACCCATTCCCAATACTTGCACTTCCTCTCCTGCCCAAAACTTCCCCAGAGACAGACTTCAGCAGTCACAAGGCTCTGAATGATGAACCCTATTATTTTTCTGACCTCATCATCACTCTCCTTCACTCTGCTCTAGCTTCATGGGCCTTCTTGCTATTTTCTTTTCCCAACTCAAGGACTTTGCATATGCTGATCCCTTTGCCAGGAGCAGCCTAACTGAAGATGTCTACATCCTCCCTTCCTTCATGTCTGCTCAAATTACATCCCCTTGGACATCCAGCAGACAAAGTCCACCCTGTTCTTGCTATCAGCTGAGACATCCTGAAGGACAGCTCTAAGCAAGCCCTACTATGCTCATATATCTACAGCCCCCAGCTTCCTGTTTAGGTAAATAAAAATGCTGCAGCCTGGTTTTCACAGTCCTGCAGACTGGGACAAATGGACCTTTCTGCCTCCTTAGTTTCTCTGCCGGTACCTGACCCTATGCCATGTTCCCAGTGGCAAGCCCAAAGTTCAAAGCTCCCTCCTGGTGCCCTGTGTATGCCATGGTCACAAGAGCCTGGAAAAATGGTGCTTGAATCCTAAGTGGTCCTTGTGTGACCTCAAAGCAGTTTGCTTAATATCTCTGTCCTTCTGGGTTTCTCACGTATCAAGTAAAGATGATGGTTCTCCTCTTGGGGCTATGGTGGGAAGTGAAGGAGATCTGGCTTGGAATCTCCATGGCATAGTGCCAACACAATGAAAGGGAATTAGGCAATGCTAACTTTAGCAGAGTCAGTCCTCACCAATGGCCCAAGCCACTTTACAGGCTCAGGAACTTTGTCCCAGACACATCAGTTAAGGAACCACAGGCCCCACTATACTGAATCCCAAACACACATACACAACAATTTAAAAGCATTGACACTGAGTTACTCAAGAAGGGACATTCGCATCAGACTAGCTAGAAGGGGAATTGTGGGTTTGGGGTACATCAACATCAGGTGACAGCAACTTTTGTAACTTTTCCAGTACACTTTGAGCATTTCTAATCGTATTAAAATTCTCAATCTTTCTGAAGTCAATATGATGCCTTGCATGGAATATTCCACACCTGACCTCATGTGATAGTTCACATCAAAATGCATGTTCACTAGGAATACATTATAAAGTTACCTTCAGGCTATGGGATAAGGCACAAATGAATCACAAAATGAATGTCATGTGTAGATATTGGCCCCCATCCCCCTAAGATACCTTTTTATATTTGTATGCAAATATTCCAAATTTTAAAAAAACATCCAAAATACTTCTGGTCCCCAGCATTTTGGAAAAGGGACAGTATTGCCATTCTGTGCTAGATTCTCCCTGTTGATAATGTAGTTGGGGTGAGAAGAGTCTTGTGCAGTTCAGGGTGTTGTGAGCCCATGCCTGGTCTCTTTCTGCTGATGCTGGGGCAATTCCAGTTGTGGCAACCAAAATGTTCCAGACATTGCCAAATGTGTCCTGGGGTAGGGTTGCCATGTTTGGTAACACATACTAAAAACACATTCACTGTTTTTTTTCTGAAATTTAAATTTAATTGGTAGCCTATGCACTATCTGGCAACCCAACTTTGGGGGATGGGAAAAAACTATTGCTCTAATTCATGAAGAAAGAATGGTTTAGAGTGAAACCATGCAGTTCCCATGGAAACAGCATGTAACTCCAGCCTTCTTGGACTGCCCCACTTCTCCCATCCTGGGCTGGGAGGCTCACTTCCCCAAACACACTCCACTGGCCAGCTGTGCAGACAGCTCTGTAGTGACATCACTCCCCAACAGCTCTAGTTCACAGAACTAAAATCAGCTTCCCCTGCAGGACCTGCCTCATCTCCCTGCCCCCTTCCTGGGTTTCATCTGCCACCCACAAGTTTCTGCCTTCTCTTTTCCAAATAAGAGGCCTCCCAGGCCCAGCCAGTGGCAGGAAAACAAGGCACTAACTTTACTTCCATTATCAACTGGCATGCATCACTGGGCTGCTTCGTTTAATGATAGTCATTGTGGCAAAAGGAAGCCAGTCTCTGATCACTCTGGGAAACAAAATCAAACTAAGGAGAGTCTGGAGACAAGATAGCCAGGAAGAAGCCAGGGTAGAGCTGACTGGAACTAACCAGAGGAATGCATGCTGAGGCCAGCTGGTCTCCAGCTTTACCTTGGTGACACATGGGGAAAAGAAAAGGCATAATACTGCTCAGGTGAACCTGGTTGGGTGTTTTCATATGGTTGATCCTGCCAGGTGAGTAATTTTCATTCCCATTATGAATAAACCCAAACTCTGACACTTGTAAATGTGAAGACAGGTGCTTCTCCAAGGTGGTATAACTAAAGAGCCATCAATCTCTGCTCCCTTCCTTCCATATTCCCAGCACCCTCCAAATTCTTTCCCCTTTGCTCTTAGGGTAAGACCACACAACCCCATTTTCTCTACAGCTTGCATAGTTATCCTTCCTCCCTGCTCCAGCTACTTCAGTCTCATCAAATTCACCTTGCTCCATCCAGCAACAAAGCCTCTGGCACATACGGTTCCCTGTCTTAAAGAAATATAAGAATGCATCCTAAAATGCATAATCTCAAGGGACCCTAAATAGCAAAAATAATCATGAAAATTTTCTACAAATTCACAGGGCATGGTGGTACATTTCTGTGATCTCAGTGGCTTGAGAGACTAAGATAGGAGGATGGCAAGTTCAAAATCAGCCTCAGTGACTCAGAAAGGCCTAAGCAAATGAGATGCTCTTTAAAAATTGAAATAACAACAACGACTAATGGGCTTGGTATGTAGCTCAGTGGTAAATTATCCATGGGTTACAGCCCCAGTAAACCCACTCCCCCCCAAAAAAAAACAAAGTTCTACAAAGTGGAGGTTCCCCATTTCCTGGTTTCAACATGTATTACAATGCCACAGTAGCTAAAATAATTTAATATTGGCATAAAAAGATAGACACATAGGAATGCATAATAGAAAATTCATCCCTGTATTAAATCATAGAAATAAACCCCCTCATAAATAGTCAAATGTTTGTCAATAAGCTTGTGAAGATACTCAGTGTTTAAAGAGATTCTTTTCAATAATTGATGTTGGTAAAATATAATGTACACTTACTAAAGAATGAAGTTGGACTCTTGTCTATGCACATGCACAAATAAACTCAAAATGGATCAAATACCTAAACATAAAACCTGAAGTAAACACTTGTTAGAAGAAAACATTGGAAGAAAAGCTTCATGGAATTGAATTTAACAATGATTTCATTGATATGACACCAAAAGTTAAAAAATAAAAAACAATAAAATGGACTGCATAAAAATTAAAAAGTTCTGTGTACTGATGGAAATGTATCAAGAGTGAAGAGACAACCTACAAATTAGAAGGAAAGATTTTGAAATCATTGAAAACACACAAAAATCAACTTAAATGTAAATATGGATAATATTTTTCAAGTTTCCAAACTGAATAAGAATGAATAAACTAATACTGGTCAAAAACTTGAATAGATGTTTCTTTAAAACATATATCAATTGTCAGCAAGCATGTGAAAAGGCACTGAAAGTCACTCACCATCAGTGAATTGCAAGTCACAACCATATAGAGATACTACTTCATCATAATTACCTATCATAAAGAAAACTACAAAAAATAAATTAAACAAAAATAACAAATATTGGAGGAAGAAATTCAGATGCCCCTACTCATATTATTTGAATCATGACTGAAGTAATAAATAATTGGTTTTAATATTTATTACTGCAATGGTGTGTTCCATTTTGACATTCATAAGTGCATACAACATACTTCTCTCCATTTCAATCTCAAATACTTCCTCTTTCTCCTGGTACCTCTGGCTGACCCCTTCTTCTCTGTTTGTCTTCCATCTACACATTTATTTATCCTATCATTGATACATTATAGTTGTATATAAAATTGGAACACATTATATTATATTCATGCATGCATATTACATAATTTGGTCCACATCATTGCCCCATTTTCTCCTTTAAATACCTCTTCCTCTACCTAATCCCCCTTCTTATACTCTACTATTCTTTCCATTTTTAGAAGGTGTCCTTCCTACATTTTTCCCTCCAGCTACTGCATGAGAGAAAACATCTGTCCCTTGACCTTCTGAATCTGATTTGTTTCACTTAGCATGTTTTCCAGTTCCATACGTATACCAGAAAATTACATAATTTTATTCTTCTTTATTGCTGAGTAGAACTCCATTGTGTATATAGATCACATTTTCTTTATCCATTTATCTATTGATGGGTTCAATAACTTGACTATTATGGATTGTCCTGCTCCTGCTATAAACATTGGTATATTTATACCATTGGTATGCTTATAACAATTATTTGTATCACTATAGTATACTAATGTTAGTTCTTTAGTATAGATACCAAGAGTGGTATAGCTGGTAGTATAATGGTTCCATTCCTGGGTGTTTGAGAAACCACCACACTGTTTTCAAAATTGGTTGTAGTAATTTGCAGTCCCACCAACAATGTGTAAGTAATTATTGCCTTTTCAATTTGGGGTCAGATCAGTTCAACCCAAGCTTTTTTTCTTTCAAGGGCATGTTCAAGAATTGAATGAATCATGGAATGGATCTAGAATTTTAGTGTCCACAGGGCAGGAGCTCATCCTAACTGCCTCTGGAAGGCATTTCAGAAAAGAAGCTCCGCAGGGCACAGTAGCACAGACTTGCAATCCCAGCAACTTGTAAGGCTGAGGCAGGAGGGTTGCAAGTTCAAAGCCCTCCTCAGAAACTTAGGTTCTAAGAACTTAGTGAAACCCTGTGTCAAGATAAAAAGGGCCTGGGATATGGCTTAGTAGTTAAACATCCAGGGGATCAATCCCCAATACTAAAAAAAAAAAAAAAAAAAAAAAAAGGGAGCCAAGGAACCTATTGCTTAGTGGGTCCTCCCTGAAAATTAGCTTTAGAGGGAAACTGCATCTTGTTGGAAAAATATGAATTATTAGAGAAAAAGTAAATCTACACTTTATTTGTAATTGAAAACCTGAAGTAGTGGTACAAATAAATATTTGACTTTCTAATTAACTCTAATCTTCTATAAGAAAAATTATAGCATTTATTACCAAGGTACAGATATTTTTTCCTCTGGACTAATAATGATCCAGAACAGCAGTTGCCTAAAGGATGAGCGGGGATTATAGAGTAATGGGTATGAAGAGTCATGCAGGGGTCAGATAATAATGATCTGATCCTCAGAACCTGCTGGAGTACTGGAAGAGGAAAGAGCTTTATCAGAATAGGAAGTAGGTTTAGCAAACATCCCATGATGCAAACACACACACACACACACACACACACACACACACACACTAAAAACAAGGTACGAAGCAAGCTAACACAGTCTTGGCTATAAACCAAACCCTTCAAAGATAAAGTCAAATTAAAAAGTAGGAAGGTTGATTCTCTCAGCAACCAAGGGGAGTTTAGAATCTGTTCACTTAATGACATTAACAGACAATTTCAGCTCTAGCTAAATCTCTATGAAAGGCAAAGGAATGGGAAAATGGCATCACAAAGTCAACAAAAAACAATCCACATGAAATAATAAAAAAGATAAAGGGAAACAAAATCACCAATATAAAGTCTTGCTACAGGGAAAGGAATTACATTATAGAAAACAGCGACTTTATAATCTTGATAGAATTCAGGGAGAAATTAACTTTACCCAACATGATAAAAAATGATATGGTGATTATACAGATCTTTGTATACATCACTGACAAATAAATACAGGACAACCATGATAGGAATGCAGCTTTTCAATGACATGGGAACTAGGGTGTGTGAACATAAGAACTTTAGTTCCTTTTTGCCAGGAAAAAAGACAAAGTTCTGCTAAGAATCCCTAATCCTCCCTATAGGCCAGATAACATTGCCCTCAAATGCTAGCAAGGAAACACATTTACATTTAACAAAGATGATGTTCACTTTCTGTCCCGATTTGTAAGAGTCATAATTTTCAGAGAAATAACACTTTTTATACAGTCTATATGAACAGAAGATGTTTAAATAAGCATATTTAAAAGAAAATTGTCAACAGTTACAAAATTATATATATGTATATTCTTCCATTAAAATTCTTCAGATTCTTCCACTTCTCTGAATATATCAAGTAAAAGTTTTTTGTAAGGTTGTTCAAGAATGTTGCATTTGAAATGAAAATTTGCATGAAATCTTAAATTCATATGCATGCAAATAGATTTAAAATATGTGATATGGAAGTACTGTGCACCTCTCGAAACACAAGAAACTCAGAAATATATTAAATGATCTTCATGCCCTCTTTTTGTCCATTGAGAAATTTTCAAAGTCATGTATACAATATAATTCAGTGATATAAAAGTCCTGTGTAACTATTAATATTGACTTTGATTAAATGTTTTATAATAGGAAATATTAAATTTTGTACAGTTTTCTATATTGTACCAGTGTAGAAATCACAGTAGAAAAGATTATGCACATATTTACTTTTACACATATTTACTTCAAATAGAATATTATTCAGAAATTTCATTTAACAATATTTGTTCATTTTGGGCATTATTTTAGTGTGAATTCATTATGAAAAATAATTAATACAGATTTTAAAGGAATTCCATCACCAACTCTTTAACATTGAAAAGACTCTTGGTGTTTGCCAACTGCAGCACCTTCCAAGAAATTCTTATTTATATTAAAAATACCTTTTAGAAACTTCTGTGTCTTTATACAGTTATTTCACTTGCATGTCTTACAGAGAGATATGAGATGATGGCTTCTTTGAAAACAAGCTCCTGTCAGGGAAGAAATAGCTGATTTTCTGGTATTGTTAAAAATATCATCTTTTAAAAATAATCTCCCATTTCAGATCCAGTGTTCAATTTACTGTCAATAATTTTTACTGGAGGCATGAACAATTATCAATTTTAAAATTTTCCCAAAATATGGAATACTCCTTTCCTCTTGTTTTACTCTACCTAATGAGTTCATGGGAGATTCGGAATGGCATGAAGATTACCACAGATTGCTCCTTTCTTAGAAGAACATCATGAAAAATCAAAGTGGAGCAGAAAAAATTTGACTGGAATTTTATTTGAATTTGTGGCTGACTACCAGAATTACTTTTAAAAATTATTTTTTAACAAATATTTATGGAATATTTATGGAATTTAAAGAAACATAAAAGTTAATTATTGTTTTTATGAAAACCTAAAATCTTTGAAATCCTACAAATTCTTGTCAAAGACAAAGTAAATATAATGAAACATATCTGATGGGTTCTCAGAAAACTAAAATGAAATATATATGAAATATTTGTAAATAACAATAAAGTAAAATAACATTGATTATAAAGTTTTATAATTTTCAGTATTCTATTTGCTGAAATTATTCATATTTTCAGTCAATTCAAAGTTTACTCTTTTTCAGTCACAAAGCCTCCTTTAACCTCTTCATTTCTTATTTATAACAGAACTTTCATCATTTTTCTACCACTCGCTCTCCTTCCTGCTATCCATATGTACTTTCCTCATTTCTGCAAGGTCCCAAATCAGCTTACTTACCAGAAGTAATTCAGTAAGTGGTTAGGCAAGTAAGCACCCCTCCCCCATCTTTCTGGTACATCTTTCTGGTAACATCAGTTCCTACTTCTTTATTTTACTTCCTACCAGTTTACTGATGTTTTGCTATTTTCCCCATAAAGAAAAAAGAAAGAAAAATAAAAATCTTAGAAACTTAGTTATTCCACTTTAGCATTCATAATACCATCTTCTTTAATGCTCTCATGCATAGCCACAACTTTGGTAGCATTGTTTGTCCCTGAATCTACACATCAGTCTCATCTCTGATCTTTAAAATCAGTAATTCAAAGGATTCTACTCTATTTATGCATGATATATCAAAATGTATAAAGGCATCCTACTGTCATGTACAATAAATTAGAACAAATAAAAAAATTTAAAAAAAACAAGAAGATGGGCAAATTTAAAAAAAAATCATACACTAAATCTACCTCCAATTGCCTGAAACCACCAATCAGAAATTCTCAACCTTAATTTAAACTTGACCTATTACAGCATTTGGTCCAAGTGGTCAACTCCTTATTCTAGGTATCTCTGGACCCCACTGGCTTCCAGAGCACCATGCTGTCCTGGCCTTTTCCTTATCTTTGCTGTCTCTTGCTCCTCCTTATACCCAAAACATATTGTCCCAGATCTCCATCCTTATGCCCTTTTTCTTCTCAGACACTTCTTCAGTTAGCTGATGGATTCCAATGCATGAAATATCAGAATTATAAGTTTTTTTGTCACGTCTGAACACTCCACTGAACTGCAAAACCACAAAGTAACATGCCATCCCTGCATTACCACTGAAAGTCAGATAAGTGAACCTGAACAGAAGACCAAAACCTGCTCCACTCTGAGCCTCCTTTTCATTCATTTAGACCTAATTCCTCCAACTGCCAATGTTGATAAATATAGAAGTTATCTAACACCTTTGTACGTAATTTCACAGTCATTCCATCCTTTTGGCTCCACCATCATAATACAATCTGTAACCGATTTTATAATTTCAATCAATCACAGTCATCTCTTCCTGGGTCCCTCCACTTTTTACTTTTTTTCCTCCACTACACATTCTTACCCATAATAGCTAATTCAGCCCTTCATGACATTTACAAATTAGAAGGAATCTTGGCTGAAAATACTCTCATGGCCTCCTGCCCCACTCATAGGGAAAGGCAATTCACCTGCAGTAGACTACAAAATTCCTGACAACCTGTACCCCCATATGTCTGACTGTGTCCGCTGCTTACTGTCTACTAACTCATCTCAATGACATCAGCCTCTTGGAGCTTCTTCAAACAGCCAGCATTACACTCATGTCTGGACCCATCTGTGGTCTATACAACAGGTCTTTGTGGCAGTTATAATCTTCATAAATAGACATTTCCAATAATCTACTTCAGTTTTTTTCTAATGTGTCATTTTCATCTTTCTTCATGACATTCCCCATTTTGAACATTCCTTATTACTATTCAACCTTCCTTATTGTCTTTTGCTACAAAACTACATCAATGTGCTGAAAGCAGAAATTTTATTTTCCTTGATTATAGTCCTCCCTGCCTGGAATAGTACAAAACAATGTGTACTAAACATGTATTTGCTGAATTAATTAAACAGGTGGGTTTTCAAAAGTAATTCCCAAGTACCAATGTATTTGGATGTCTTGTTTAATGTACACCATGGACTAATGAGGTGGTAAAAATGGAACTCTGTGTTTCTGCATTCAGATCCCCCAGTTCTAGGCCAAACCCTGCGAAGGAGACACATGGACTTCCGTTTTCATTTTGTATCATAGGGGCCTGAACAGGACTTAACTCATAGGTTATTGGACAATTTAATGAGTAATTCTAAGTTTAAACATTTAAGGTGCTAGGTAAGTCTACATAATTCTATGTTTTAATTTCTTTGCCAAGGCCATATGTTTGAAAGATACAACCCCCACCCGGAGCCCCGCTTCCTTGGGAGACATCGTGTAACATAGGGTCTTACATACATGATATTGTCACAATGTTTCAATTATTATCCCCCAGTCTGTTGCTATCAAGGACTCTTGCCTCCTGGTTGCTAAAGAACACTGGGTCTGGGAAGGCATATAGAGTTTTAGAGAGAGACATTGGAGCCTAATGGAAGGGTTTGGATGTAACTGGATAAGAAAAACAGAATCTAAAACCACTTGCTGAGGTTTCTTCTGCCAGGGGAAGTTAAATTAAATCATCATCTCTGGAGTTATATATTTCAAGTTGGGTCTAGAGGAAGAGAAGTTGAAGGAGTGAAGAGACTGTTCTAAGAATTTAATAAATTTGTAAATTCTAGGCCTTTGCTCTTCTGTTTCTCTCAGTCTCTCCTCCCTCCTGCTCTGCTCCTCTGCCTATTTGCCCCTCCTATCTCTTTCATTCTCCCTCCTTACTTCCTGGATATTTATGTTTCCATCTTACTTAGATTTCCCTTATCTGTGATTGAGAGACAAAGATTCCTATGTTTTTGGAAGAAGAGAATGAATACAAAGCAATTACTATAATTCTCAGTAACATATAAGCATATGTAAGTTAAGTACACCTATCCAATTGATAAATGATCTTTTTCTTAGAATAATGATTCACTGAATTTTCAAAAGGAAATGGAATATGCTCTATCCTTCCCTTTATTTCTACAATGCAAGACATAGAAGAGCTTTAAAAACAAGAAAATGTGATGGCAATTTGTTAGCAGGCTTAGTTCTTTCCAAGATCATACATTGTGGTATAAGTTGAACTTTGTGGATGATAAAATAGCATAAACTTCAAGGTAGAAATGGACCAAATAAAAATCATTTTACATCCCATCTTCCCTCTGAGAACAATCAGAAACAATTAAAATTGATAGGAAAGTATATTTTCTGGCGTCCCAAAATCATTGCAATGAAAAATAACTTTAAAATTGGTGGAATGTATCCCCAAAATGTGGCCAGGAAATCAACTTCCTCTTGCAGCTCACAGACTCTGCAGAATCTGAGGACCCAGTTGGCCCACACTTAGTTCAGTGCTCCTGCAGCTTCAGAAGCAGTTACACCAGACTGCTGCTCACACCACTTCCCTGTACTGCCTGCCTTCTCTCTCCCCATTCACTTTTCCCTTAAGTAATCTGACTCAGATAGAAAGGGCCTAAAACCAAGACTTATACTACAGATATGATAAGAAAAAGGAAGGTTACATGTTTATTTAAAACCAACAAACAATAAAATAATGGAAACTCATGAAAGAGTTTCTTTCAGGGTGGGGAAAGGATATATCTCAGAATCAGAGGTTCAAAGAAACAAAAGTTCAGAGATTTTAGCAGTGGGAGAGAAAACAGACCAAGGAAAACTGAGGGATAAATTAGAAGAATAAATCCACTGCAAGAATGAAAGGAATATTTGATAAAGTGAACTCGAAAACAGACATTGAAACAAACAGAAATGAGAAAGATAGACTTTGTTAGGACTAGGCATAAGAAGATTGGAAAGAGAAAAATTAGAACAGACAGAGACAAAAGGAAGACAGGTGCATGTTCAATATCTAAAGGATAAACCAACAGAAAGGGGCCAGCACAAAATTAAAGGTAAAATAAGCAATACTTCTTTGGAAATAAATCTGTGATAAGTGTATATATCCATCCCTGAAGTATGAATAAGGATGTACATTCTAGGGGTGCTAATAATAATAATAAAATAGGGAAGAAAAAAATCCTCTTTAAAAGTAGCATAAATGGGGACAAAGCAAATTTTCTCAAATTTTAGTAGAATAACATTTCATTTTAGGTTATGATGTAGCAATGCTTACCAAACCCAGTAATTAAAAAATTATATGATACCCTTAAAATGAACACATGTGATAGACATCCTTGGTAGAGAAACTGAAATTATAAAACTTATTAAATAATGTGTAAAACTTAAAATTTATAAAGTAAGAATTTTTAAACTTAAGTTTTGTATGTCAATGTAACAAGTCTGTATTACTCTGGTTTGTAATTTCTTCAACAATCTAATTTCAATGAATCTTAATGAAAACATATGACTATTTTGAGTAAAGTAACTTTCAAATCATTATATGTACAGATATTTTTTCTAGGATGAAAAGATGTATTATTTGTAAATACAATTTTTCTCTCAGATACAAAAACTTAACATGGTAGAACTATCATATGGCTCTAAAGATGAAAATCTAAAACTGTTAATTAATTTCCAGTAGAATCTCAGCAGATATTTTAGTGTAGACATTTTTTAAAAGGTCTTATGAAATATGGATACTTGAGACTATCCAAGAATATTCTGGGAAAATAAGTTAACAACAGAGAACTAACATCAATTATTGTTATGCCTTAAACTTGCTTCAAGAAAAACTCTGAATGGTATATTGTTAGAAAACTGATCATAGGAATAGAATGGACGTAAATGAAATCGTAAGTTACTCCATGATGCTACTGCCTAGGGGTCTTGTGTTCCTTGTCTCTTCACAGCAAGAATGAAGACCAAGACACAGAACAAACAAGCAGCAGGTTGATTGTTAGAGCAAAAGTAACGAAATAACAGACTTCTCCATAGAGAAGGGACCCAGAGCCGGAGTCCAGTAGGAAAGTACCAACTCCTTCTTTTCATACGTTTTGGGTCTTCCTCCTTTTTGTATCTGCTTCCTTCTCCACTCTCTCCTTATTATGGCTCATTGGTATCCCATGTCCACACATTTACTTTAGACTTTATGTTGGATCCCCACTTAAGTCCAGTAGTGTGGCAGTGTTCCTGATTAAGTCCCCTGCTTATGTCCATGAGCACTTTTTTCAGCTAGGAAACTGACCTTATTGGGGGACCCTCTGTGTTTTTACTGTCTTGGACCTGCTGCTGACTTCCTCCTTCAGCATCTTTCTCTAACTGCCTGTGCAGTTCTAAATCTCCTTCAATGCTGTGAAATATCTTCAGAGGGATGTATATTATTAGGAAAACTGAAAAGTTTTTAAAATTCATATGTAATTTTCAATCAGTAAAATCAACCACTTTGTGCACAATTCTGGATTTTAATAAATAGATATTATCTTGTATTCACCACCATAATTAAGATAGAGACCAGATTTACTTTTGTGCATATACCCTTATAGGTAAACTCCCAACTCCCAGTTTTGTTCAACACAACGATCTGGTTTTCTTCCACAAGTTTTGATCTTTCTAGAGTATTCTATAATTTCAACCACAATAGTGTAAGTCTGAAATAGTTATTATTTTATGATTTTCTATGTAAATAAGTCTTTCATCTGTGAATAGAGACAGTTTTGTTTTCTTCCTTTCTAATCCATAAGCCCTTTATCTTTCTTGCCTTCTATATCAGCTAGAACTTTTAGTTGAACAAGAATAATAGTGTATATTCTTGACTTGTTTACTTTCTAAGAGGAAAATTAATATAATTCAAACTTTGACCACTAAACATGTTAGTTTTGGGGTGGATGTCCTTTATCTGTTTGACTATATTCAATTTGCAGTCTGATAACATTCTATTTGTTTCCTGAAAGATTTTTTCATTACTACATGGTGAATTAAAAATATATATTTTATAACTATTCACTGCAGTACTATAAAATAATTTCGTAGTTTGTTTACATGGAAAGTTGCACTGATTAACTTTTGGAAGTTTGACACACCTTGCATTCCTAGAATAAACTAACTGATCACAATATATTGTTCTTTTACATATTACTGAAAGTGATCTGTTTATGTATCTTTGAGAATTTTTGTTGTGTTTTAATTTATATATGCACCTATTCAGGTGTTATAATCAGCAATTTCACTGTTGTGACTGAAAGACCTGATAAGAACAATTTTAGAGGAGGAAAAGTTTATTTGGGGTTCTTGGTTTCAGAGATCTCACTTCATAAAACAAATGGATCCATTCCTCAGTACGCCAGGTGAGGCAGAACATCATAGTGGAAGAGTGCTATGGAGGGAAGTGGTCCTGGACATGATCAGGGGAGGGAGAGAGAGAGAAAGAAAGACACTAAGCTCAGCTCACAAAATATATACCCCAAGGCAAGCCCTCAAAGACTCACCACCTCCAACCACACCCCATCTGCCTTCAGTTACCACTCTGCTAATCCCTATCAGGAGATAAATTCACTGAATATGTTAAGGCCTCATAACCTTTACCATTTTACCTCTGAAGCCATCTTGCACTGTATACCACTGAGCTTTGGAGGGACACCTCACATCTAACCATAACACCAAGTATCTTTTTTTCTTGAGCATAGAGCCTCAGTGTCAACACTTCATTAGCAGAGCTCACAGGGCTCAGAAGTTATTACACTCATGCATAATTTATGACATGCAAAAGTGCAGAGTGGAATTATCAAAGGGGAAAGGCCCAAATGGGATTGAGGTGAAGTCTGGAACACACCAGATATCCTTTCCCAGGAAGTTTCAGGGGGATCAACTTGATTCCCCCACCAATGATACCTAACAACACATTCCAAACGTTGGCCCAACCAGAGAGGCTTGCTGATCCTGGATGCCTGTGGTTTTATTGGGGAGGTGTGCTCTGGGGGTCTGCCACACACAGAACCATAGCACCTGTGCACTGAATTTAGTTACTCAAGCTTCAGTCTTCCAGAGAAAAAACAGAGCAAGTATTATAAACCATGTTGTTAATGTAAATTATATAAACTACAGCATAAGGTAGCTAAAGCTTCAAGCATGCAAAGACAGTCTTATCCGGGGGAATTTCCAAGAGCTTGGTTTTGATGAGCCAGTCAAGAAAATAAGAAAACAGGTCTTTCGTAGAGATTATGCTTTGAGTAATCCAGGCGTGCTGAGTTCACTTTCCACAGCCCCTACCACCTGGGTTCCAATATTTCATGCTATGTTATCTTCTAATACCATGCACTTAGCTTATATTTTTCTCCTTACATGATTCCTCACTTTTATAACATTTGCCTTCCCAGTGGTATGTCTGTATGACATTCCATATAAATAATAGTTTTTTTATGAAATATTAAAAACACATCCTAAAACACATCACAATAATTACAGCTTTATCATGAGAAACATTTCATTTGAAGGAGAAAGCCACAGAGTGCATCAGTTAGTACAGGGGAAAAAAATGAATGGGTACAAAATATTAATTCACACCACGTTGCTTCTCCACCCAAATCTTCTTCATTGGAAAACCTGTCTTCACACTCTACATCCCTTTATGAGTGCACTTTTAAGTTTGACTGGTATAAAATATTGTGCCTGGAAAATTTTAAATATTGCATTTTGGACATAAAGAACTTGAGATTTAAGTTTTTTACTTGTATTTAAAGTTTTCAGTCTTTAACTCATATTTAATTTTCATATTCCCATTCACTCTGAATAATTTAAAGGTTTTGATACTTTAATATAGAAATTTTTTGAAAATTAATGAATTCTCACTCAAATGAGTATTGTATCCTTGATCAGCCTCCATATGGAGTTGAGTTGGGACAAAAAAAATGGAAGTAGGTAGGATTAATTGTGTCTGATATACTTATCCATAACATAAAATGCCTACCAAAATTTCTTAGAGAATAAATGTCATTTTGCTTTTTCATTAAAGCTCTCAAAACTTGATTCAACTGATAGGCAAATACTCCATTTCATATGTAAATAAGAGTCCTGGTTTTTTAAATAATTTCAATTGTACCCTCAATAAGTTCTAGTTAGAGTGAAGGTTTTTTAGTGATGCAGAAAGAAAATAAGTGTTTCTAGCCCTGTTGTGCTAATTATGTAAGTTGCTTCGGTAAGAAGGTCTACACATCTACACACAAATATACATGCATGCAGCAAACACATGTATGGTGTATTTAATTTGAAAATGTATATATTCAACATTTCTCTTGTATTACTCCTACTACCCAACAGCGGACTTTTATTCAATAAATATTTATTTAGCATTTAAAATTAAAATTAGTAATGTCTGGCTGCTTACTCTTCTATAACTAATAAAATTCTCAAATTTTAATAAATATAAAAATGAAATACCAGTGTTTCAGTAAATAGGAATGATCACAATTACTGAAATTCAAAACATATACACTTTTACTTTCTCTAAAAAAGTCTTCATGATTTCTCATCAAACAAAGTTATTTGGTGTTCCTATAATAATTCATATATGTGGTTCTTCTACTATGAGGGGAAAAAAAAGGTCAGCCTGTTTCATGGCTTATATGAAGGAGCCATCTTTTTCCCATCAGTCAGCTCTATTCAATTTCTTCTAGCAACACTGCCCAGGAGGATTTGCTAAGGAATGGCATGACAGAATTACTGTTCAGTTACAGAGCATCAGAAACTAATAACTCCTGCACTGTTGTTTTTATAACTCCTCATCCAATTGTCAGCTGTTCTCCCTATGGTATTAACATTGAATTAAGATGGTCTCACCTCAGACCCATCAAAGTGGAGGGGCTTGCAATTATTTAAGGAAAATACCTGAAGAAAATATGTCAGCATGTCCACATGGCAATGTAATGTATACATGAATAGATAAATGCAGCATTTTGTGTACACATGAAGTTTGAAAGAATATAACCTTTTTCAAAGTTGAACAGGATACTGAACTATCAGCTCATATAATTTCAAGAGAGAGGATTTAGAATGGCTTTTTGCTATGATTACACCCCAAACACACACACACACACACACACACACACACACACACACACATACAGTCCCACCTTTGGCTTATACTGTTTGGGAAAGAGAGAGGAGAGTATTAAATTAGCATGATATAATAACATGCATTCATTACAAATTATCACCTGATATCACAGAAATAGTGTATGTTCCCAGAATTATGTTTTTAGTAATATTTCAAAAGATGTCTATTATAATTTCATTGTATTGAATACTTATGTATGCAAATATTTACAATATGAAAAGTCAGAAAGAACACAAAGTATAATTATTCTTAGTTGTAAAGAGTAAATGATATTTTTAGGTTGTAAATTTCTTAACCTATTTAATGTTTTATTTACTATAATTTATCAAATCATGAAACAAAATCTGAAAGTAAAAATTAATAATTTTGAAAGAAAAATAAACCCAAAAAGGTCAAATAATTAGTGGCATATTTAAATACATAAGTATTTTATTCAAAATTATAGAATAATATTCATAAACTTATCTATCATCTGCCTTCTCTATCTCTATGTATCTATGATCATTTGCCCTACAGAGGCACAATACATTTTTTAAGTGAATTATTGAGACATTATTTAATTTTATCAAATCATGAGCCATGTAAAACAAAGTCTCAGTAACACTGAATAAGCTGAATTAATTTTTCATATTTTATTTGACTACAGAAAAAGATAAAATTTAATAAGAAAAGTCACCAGGAAATCCTGAAATATTTCAGTGTTATTCAGTATATTTATAATTTAAATGACTCAGTGTCATTTAAAATGCTAATTACTCAGCTTCAAACCCAGTAGAAAATATCAGCACACTACATACCTCCTCTGCTAAAATTCAGAGAAGTAGAAATAGAGCAGCTGAGTAACTTTTCATCAAATCCTTTGAGTAAATAATTATCTTTTGTGTGGACATGAAGAAGTTGCCATTTAAACTTCTAACTAATGCCTAAAAAGTATGAAAAAACCCTACTGCCCAATATTTCATCCTCTAAATGCCTACTTTTCGATGTTTACACTCTTTATGTGTGTACTAGCCAGGAATGGTGGCACATAACTGTAATCCTAGTTACTTGGGAGGATGAGGCAGGTAGATCACAAGTTCAAGCTCAACCTCAGCATTTTAAGGGAAACCCAGTCTCAAAATGACAAAGAGGACAGGGGATATGGCTCAGTGGTTAAATATCCCTGAGTTCAATCCTCATTAAAAGAAAGAAAGAAAAAAAAAAAAAAAAGAAAAGTTCTTGTTCTTGAAAACTGCCATTTTCCCCAAAGATGAGGCTTTTGGCTTAAGTAGATTAGCAACTACTAAGTTCTTTGGTTAAAACTATGATTGCACTCCAAAAAGAAAACCAAAATTACTTAAAGAGTTAAAGTTGATTTATGTTTTTTATAATTTTCTTGCAACTAACTGAAAGGCATCTGCTTCTTCATTTAATTTGTTGCAGCATGTTGGTTTTGTTAAAATGAAAATACTGGTTCTCACACAAATATGTAGCTGAAAAAATGTAAGATGATTTTAATATCCTTTGTAGACAACTACAGACATTCCTTGAAACAACACTAAACAGCATGAGATAATTTGTTAGAAGTTACTTGTAATTTGGTATTAGTGAGCACTGTACTCTCTGTTACATTAAAATCCACTAATCTCTTCTGAACTTTCAAGGAATGTTTTGCCATTCATGATGTCATTTTCAACAACAAAGATAAATCTGGAGGGCTTGTGTTAAATGCAATAAGTCAAGCCCTGAAAGACAAATAGTATGTTTACACTTTTATAAGTCCACATTTGCTATTTGGACAATTTTGGTTAAGTTGTGCAGGTCTTCCAAGTGTTAACAGCTTTCAGTGATACATATTTTTAAAAAATCAAGTTTATTATTATCACCAATGTTCTCACAAGGAAAGTTTTATAAGCAGATCTATTCTGATTATAATATATATATAAAATGATGATATACATATATAATGCTAATTTTCACTTGAAAGTTCACATTTTATAATTGGCAACAAATATTGTCATATATTTGCTTTCAGATTACCAATTTGCTGAATTAAATGTAATGGAAATATCTGGTAAAGTCTTAATTTGCTGGTCATTCTTCCAAGTAAAAATAATGTTCCCTACAACAGTGGCTAATTCATCTTGCAATTCAAATTGTGCTGAATAACATAAACTGCTACTACAGTCTGGGGACATTGCTTTTTTTTTTTTTTACAATTTAGTGCCAACACTGTTTACCCCCACATTGCTTTCACACCATCAGTATAAATGCCAACAAATCTGAAGTAAAATAAAGCTCCCAATATAAACATAAAAATAGCTTTAAACACATGGAGCTCTTAAAAATGTCCCGAGGATCCTTGAGTAGAAAGGCAGCTTTAAGAACCACTATTTTTTTAACATACTCTTGTTTCCATTTTTCATTTGTAAATTTTAATCAGATAAAATAATGAATTTCATTCAAACATGTAAATAAAAGATTATATATATATAAAGTAACAAAATTGTGCTTAACTATTTGTTTTTTAAAGAGATTATATACTAATTTATATAACTTTCCTGGTCCTAATGGGTGAACGTTACAACATAGTAAATTCCCAGTGGTTGCATCTACTAAACCAAAATGTATACCCACCAACACTGTTTTCTGTTATTTCTTTGTCTTTTTCTGTTAATGTACTGGGGATTGAAACCAGGAGCCCTTTAGAGCTGAATTGTATCCATAGCTCTTTTTATTTTTAAGACAGGGCCTCACTAAATTGCTGAGGCTGGCCTTAAACTTGTGATCCTTCTGCCTCAGCCTGCCCAGTTCCTAGGAATACGGGTGTGCACTACCTACATTTTTGTTAGATACTATCAAACTAAATTCAGAAAATTACATTTTCAGTGTTTGAGTGCTGCTATGATGTCTTATCATCTGTTTTCTTTCAATGAGCAGGGCAGAAAAATAATTTTTAAAAAATATATGAATTCATATTGCTGTCTGAATTAAAATTTACATTACAGTACCTTTACCTACTTTTCCATTTTATTTTCTAATTTGGTTTCTAGCAGTGTTAACTCATTTACTGAAGTGCTCTGACCTTCAATATTTAATTTACAATAATCATAAAACTCTTAACAAAAAGCCTTCTGACTGGAATCTAATATTTATTTGCATGTTATATTATCCTTGAAATATATCCTTAAGAATGAGCATTATGCTTGTTTCATTTCCTTAAAATAATTCTTTTCTATGGGAAAACATACTGCTAATTTGATGTACCATTAGGCTCATTTGTTTCTGCTTTTTTCAGACGTGCTGTTTTACATTTTGGGAAGTAAATCTGCATAGTGCAAAAGACAAAATTCTATTAATTGACACACTCATAAAAGTTTGACTTATATGTCTTATGACTCTATTTCACCCCCTCTCCACTAAGTAATTATTTATATTTTAGTTTTTTAAATAAAATCTGCATTGATTTTCTCAAAAATAAGCGAATAGTTGTCATTACTTCGCATATGAAGGTAAAAGTCTCTCTACCTTTATTGTATTCCATCCCTTGTCTAACTCAACATCATATTCTACATATCCTGCATAGAAGTAGTTCTCATAATTTTGAAGACTGTTCTGTTGTTATAGATATGCAAGATTCATTCATTCATTCAGTTCTTTATGGGCAAACTTTCAGGTCATTTGCCAGTAATAACTATTACAAATAGTTACTGCAGAGGGTAACATGCTGCAGATTTAGTCATTCAGTTGAAAGTATCCTGAGTTAACTTAATTATTTCTACATGGAGGTCCCATGTGAGGCCTTTGTGGGCAGCTTTCTGTGCATTGTGTCTCTTTATAGCAGAAATCACTGTATTCCTCAACAATGAGACTACTGGTCCTATGGTTGAAAATTAGCTGCAATCCTCCAAATATAATTGGGCTTATTTACCATGATTAGTTTGTTTTAAATAAAAATCATATACCAGACATTCATAGTATCTTCATAATTCTTACTTTAAAAATAAACATCTTCCTGACTCACATAGGGACTTTTGAATTGAGTGCATTTTAGTATTAAAATCATTTTATCATGCATTTAGAAAATAATCTTACTAAACTGGATTTATAAAGCCTT
Organism: Sciurus vulgaris; assembly: GCF_902686455.1. Taxonomy (NCBI): domain Eukaryota; kingdom Metazoa; phylum Chordata; class Mammalia; order Rodentia; family Sciuridae; genus Sciurus; species Sciurus vulgaris. The sequence goes on along the minus strand of NC_136468.1, from coordinate 130,447,237 downwards.
ATAAGTCATCATTGTAACTTTCTCAGCTTCTACACTCACTTATTGTTCCTTTACTCTTTGGAACACCTGGGTCTTCATTCATTATAATGTTATGTACATGGACCTATTTGACCATAATAATTCTAGGAAAACGCAGATATATTTCTCATTATGAAAAAATAAGTTCTGTTCCCTTCCTCTTTTCACTGAAAATTCCTTTGAAAACACGTTGTGTGGCTAGAATGCATATTCAACCTATTCCATGTTTTAATACTTTTATGTAGAAATTTTTCTCATTTGTTAGAAATTGTCCTAAGTGATTACAGACAAGTTGTGAGAAATCTAGCCTGGAATGAAAATTTCATGTTGTAACATCTTCTATTCAGCAATTTTCTAGAAATCTATCTTGAATATTATTGCTTATGTATATCAAAGATATATGCACAGGATACTAAGGACTTCTTTATATGTAATAGCAAAGCTCTAGAAACCACCTAAACATCTATCACTAAAGATATAGATACATGCACTGAACAAAGCAAGTAGTATACCAACATATCAAGAGACCCCCTTTTTACACATTTCACACACTTATACTAACTCATAAGCAAATACATATTAAAAAGCTATTATGGTTTTCTAAATACACAGGGAAACAAATGGAAAGAGCAGCTTGTATTACTGACAGTTGACAAATACAGGGACAGGAACACAAATAGGTGTGTGTATGTCCACGGTAGATCAGGGTACAAAGAAATTGGGACTGAGTAACAGTGTCTTGCATAGGAGTTCTATAGTTTTTATTATTTAAATCTTATATAAGAACATATTCATATATTGTTTATAAAATTTTTAAAATACAAAAGATGAAAAAAAATTCACATATTTGAAAAAGATATCCCATAACTGTGGAAGGTGTTGGATGAGTCTCCCCTGGTGCTCCTTTCTTCCATGCCCTATACTGGACCTTCCAAGATCATCTGAGCCATGTTCAACCCATAAAGAGGAAAAAATGGATTCCTCCTCCAAGTATGTTTTACTTGGGCACCCCATAGTATGTATACAGTTGGCTCCAAAACCCAATTTGATGGGTAAAAACATAAATACTTTCAAAAGCCCAATCAATTATGTGATTACTTTTTGGCCTCTAAAAGGAACAAATTTCTTCCCATGATAACTGGCCTTCCTAAAGGGACAATGAAGTTCTCTGGGGTAGAGTGATCTAAGTAGAACTCTTGTCCCAAATTCCACAACATCCTGAGTTATGGCAGAACTAGTCCGAAGTAGGCACAGGAATAGTAATGGCTTCACAAATGCCAGTGTGCTTTTTTGGCAGGAGTCAATTTCGCCCAAACCAGAGAAGTAGCTGGAAGCCAATGCAGGTAGAAACAGGTGAGTTACTGTTTCCTCTTTCCCCATATCACAGACATTCCAGGCCTAGGGTTTCAGTTGCATCACTGAAAGAATATGCTTTGAAGAGTTGAAACATTAACTCTACAGTTACATGACAAACTCACAGCCTATTACTAACTTAAAAGATGTGGATTGGGGCTGGGGTTGTGGCTCAGTGGTAGAGCGCTTGCCTGGCATATGTGAGGTACTGTGTTTGATCCTCAGCAACACACAAATAAATACAATGAAGGTATTGTATCCATCTACAACTACAGAACAACAACAACAAAAAGATCTGGATAACACGTACTCAGTCACTAAGACTTAGCAATTTTCCTGTAAATTACAAGATTGGATTCCATCTTACAGTCTTCCTCTCTTCAGGGGAAAACTATACCTCTAGAAAACTGTAGCAAAGCTATGTGTGTACCTGAAAAGGAGAGATGAGCGGCACCCTCCCGTTACTATTTGTGGAACTTCCCTGGCTTCTATTCTAGTAGGTGGTATTCTAGGATGTCAGATTTCATTCAAGTATTATAGAACTTATCACTAAGTCACACTTTGCAATGTGGAGAGTCTAAATGTTGAATTAAACAGAAAACATACTGGAAAAAAATTCACATTTTGCCAAAAGATCAGTCATGATTTTTATGCATATTACATGACTTTTCATTAGCAAAACTGAAAATTGCCAGTATAGATCATTGGCTTAATGTATCACTCTATATAGTAAAAAATGGTGAATTTTTTTTTTTTTTTTTTTTGCTTTGGGGATGAAATTAAGTGTTCTTTAAATACTAAGCAAAAATTTACTAAACAGACAATCATCTTTCAAATCATCTTTCATTGTGAGTACAAACAATCCTTGCAGGTACCTAGGCATCTTATTCTTTCAACTTTATCTACCCAAGCACCCAATGAATCCTGAAACAGATATAAAGATGGGAGGCAGAATGGGAAATGAGAAAGAGACTCTCAAGACTTATCTTGATGGTAGTGCTGCTACACAGCTGTGTGATCTTCTGTAAAATACTTAAACATCTTGACCCTTAGGTTTCTTACCAGTAAAATGGAGATATCACTTTCTACCTTATAGGACTACAGAAACAAAGAAGTGCACCTAACAGTGGACTATGCAAACAGAATACTCAAAGAATGAGTATTACCAGTTATTACCTGGTAACCTACCACCATCATCATCACCATCATCTTTCACCATCTTGCTTAAAAAACTCAAACTACAGTATATAACCTTCTAGTGTAATTAGATATATATGCAAATACTGGCCTCACAACATTCACATATTTGTTCACGGTAACCTCAGACACTCCCCCCAATACCGTCAGTGTCCTCTGACACTATATAATATCCCCACTGAGGCACCTGGCATGCAAATAAGACTATCACTTTGACCTCTGGCAATCACACAGTGTCCTCAATGGAGTTTCTGACACATAATATCCTCAAAGGGCCTCTGACACTCACATAAACACTCCCTGTAACCTCAGGCATTCACAAATAGCATCACTGGGGCCTCTGACTCTCACTTCATGCCATCAATGTGGCCTCTGAAGCTCACATAATATTGTCACTGGAACCACTGACACTTACCTTATACTTCACTATGGCATGTGAGACTCACAGAATAACCTATTACCCAGATAGTCACATCATATCATACTATCTTTCTCTGATACCCAAACCAGACAAAACCACATCAAGGAAAGAAAACTTTAGACCAATGTCCCTGATGAATATAGTCACAAAAATCCTTAACACAATTCTGGCAAAATGCATAAAAAAACATATTAAAAAGACAGTGTACCATGATCTAAGTGGAGAAGAACTGAAAGCATTCCCTCTAAAAACTGGAACAAGAAAGGGATGCCCTCTTTCACAATTTCTACTCAACATCATCTTTGAAACACTAGCCACAGAAAGCAGACAGACCAAAGAAATTAAAGGGATATGAATAGAAAAAGAAGAACTCAAGCAATCTCTATTCGACATCGACAAAATTCTACATATAAAGGATCCAAAAAACTCCACCAGAACCCTTCTAGAATTAATAAATAAGTTCAGCAAATATAGGATATAAATAAACACATATAAATCTAATGCATTTCTATTCATAAGTGATGAATCTTCTGAAAGAGAAATGAATAAAACCACTCCATTCAAAATAGCCTAAAAAAAAATACTTGGGAATCAATGTAACAAAAGAAGTGAAAAACCTCTACAATGAGAATTATAGAACACTAAAGGGAGAAATTAATGAAACCTTAGAAGATAGAAAGATCTCCCATGTTCTTGGAGAGGCAGAATTAATAATGTCAAGGTGACCATACTATTAAAGGCACTATACAAATTTGCTGCAATTTCAATTAAAATCCCAATGATGTTTCTCATAGATATATAGAAAGAAATCATGAACTTCATCTGGAAAAATAAGAAACCTCAAATAGCCAAAGCAATCCTGAACAGGAAGAGTGAATTAGGAGTTATCATAGTGCCAGACCTCAAGCTATACTATTGAGCAATAGAAACAAAAACAGCATGGTATTTACACTAAAATAGACAGGCAGATCAACGGTACAGAGTAGAACACATGGATAGAAACCCACATAAATATATTTATCTCATCCTAGACAAAGGTGCCAAAATCATACAATGGAGGAAAAGCCAGTTCAACAAATGGTCCTGGGAAACTGGAAATCTATATGAAGTAAATGAAATTAAACCTCTATCTCTCACCCTGCAAAAACTTAACTGAAAATGGTTGAAGGACCTATAAATTAGACCAGAGACCATACACCAAATAGAAGAAAATGTAGGCCCATATCTTCATCTGGCTTAGGATCAGACTTCCTTAAAAAGACTCCTAAAGCCAAGAAATGAACACAGGGATCAATAAATTTAATGGATTCACACTAAAAAGTTTTTTCTCTGCAAATAATACAATCAATAATGTGAAAAGAGACGCTACAGAGTGGGAGAAAATCTCCACATGCACCTCAGACAGAGCACTAGCCTCCAAAATTTATAACGAAGTTAAAAAACTTCACAACAAAAATACAAAGACCCAAATAAAAAAATGGGCTGAGGAACTGTACACTTCACAGAAGATATGCAGGCAATTAACAAATATATGAAAGTGTTCAAAAGCTCTAGTAATTAGAGAAATGCAAATTAAAACTACCTCAACATTTTATCTCAGTCCACCTAGAATGGCTATTATCAAATACACAAGCAATAATAGGATTTGGGGTGGATGTAGGGAAAAAGACATACTTTTACATTGCTGGTGAAATTGCAAATAGATGCAGCCACTTTGGGAAGCGGTATGGAGATTCCTCAGAAAACTTGAAATAAACCCACCTTTTGACCCAGTTATCCCACTCCTCTTTTTATACCCAAAAGAATTAAAATCAGCATACTACAGTAAACACAGTCACATCAATGTTTGAAGCAGCTCAATTCACAATAGCTAGATTGTGGTACAAACCTAGATGCCCTTCAACAGATGAATGGATAAAGAAACTATGGTATATATACACAATGGAATATTATTCAGCCATGAAGAATAATATTATGGTATTTGCAAATAAATGGATGGAACTGGAGAATATCATGCTAAGGGAAATAATCCAATCCCAAAAACAAAAGGCTGAATATTTTCCCTGATAAGTAGATAATGATACATAATGTGGGTGGGGTTGGGGGGGAAGAGAAGAATGGAGTAATTTGATTACATAGAGGCAAATGAAAGAGGGGAGTGTGTGGGGGTATGAAAGATTGGAATGAGAGACGTCACTATGCTATGTACACATATGATTACATGAATTGTATGAATCTATATTATGTACAACAATAGAAACAAAAAGTTGTGCCCCATTTGTATTTTTGAACAGTAAATCATAATGAAGTCTGTAAAAATAAAAAGAAAATAATCTAAAAAGCTATTATGCTAAGTGAAGAAGCGGACATAAAAGGACACATACTGTATAATTCCATTTGCATGAACTATTCGAAACAGACAAATCCATAAAAACAAAAGCTATAGAAACTAAAGCTTAATTAGAAGATAGAGAGGTGGTACACTCTAGTAACAAGCACAGGGTATTTGCAGTATTCTAAAATTACTGGTGATAACTGCACAAATCTGAATATACTAAAAGTTATCTCATATTAAAAACAAAAAGTAGTATTTTTATATTCTTACTATTTTGTTCCCTTTCTTAAAAATAGAACTTATCCCCTTGAAGTGTATTTGGAAATATCAAGGATCACAACACCTTCCACCTCCATATCTGGACCAAACAGAGGAGATACAAAGTAACATCAGTTTCAACAACAACAACTAAACTAAACAAACTATGACTAGGGACATAGCTGTAGTATAGCATGCTGAAGACTCTGGGCCCTGACTCCTAGGATGGGGAAAAAAATTGGAAAAGAGAAAAATATTAAGTCTGTTATCTGAGACAACCAAATTAATGATATACATAAGTATGGATAAACAAGTTATTTAAAAATCCATAAAATCTAGCAATTCTGTTCATGATACAAAATATAAAAGGGAGCACTGGGGATACAGCAGCACACACACATATGCACACAACGGAAATTAGGAAAACAATTCCAAGTACAATAACATCAAAAAAGAATAAACAGGTATAAGCTTAACTGAAGAAGCAAAAGACTAATACATTTATTACTATGAAATATTACCCAAAAGTGAATATACAAATATATAAATAAAAATATATTAATGGAAGATGTTGATACTATCCAAATTTATCTACATATTCAATATAACTATCAAAATTTTAATCATTTCTCTTTTTTTGCAGAAATAGACAATTTCATTCTAAATTTCACACAGAATTTCAAAAGACCCTATACAGCCAGAACAACCTTGAAGATCAAAAAGAATCTTAGAGAACTCATGTTTCCTGATTTCAAAATACACTACAAAGTTATAGTCACTGGAGCAATATTGAAGTTCACTGGTAGACCAGCTGCCTAGCATGAGGAAGGACTCTAGGTTTCCTCCCCAGCAGCACAAAAAAGGAAAACCAGACCAAACAAAAAAAGGCACAGTGGAAGGTAGTGGAGACATATAAATTAATGGAATGAAATATAAAGTCGAGAAATAATCACTTACACTGCAGTCCTCCTTGTCCAGTTTCACTTTCTGTGGTTCAGTTACCTGAGGTCAAACACAGCAAAAAAAAATATTAAATATCAGTATAAAAATTACAGTAAAAATTTACAAGTTTTAAATTGTGAGTATCATAATAAAATATCATCTGTGCAAGAACATGAATCATCCCTTTGTCCAGCATATAAACTTCCTGTCCCATATACTTAGTAGCCATATCACCATCCAATCAAGTATTGCAGTATCACAGTGCTTGTGTTCAAGTAACCCTTATTCATAGCCTAACACAAAGACTGTCTCTCACCTCACTTCATCTCATCACAGGTATTGTATTATGACAGAAAGGATTTAAGAAGACCTTTTGAGAAAGAGGAAACTACATTCACATAACATTTCTACAGTATAATTTTATTAATTGTTCTATTTTATCATTAGTTACTTTTTATTATTATCACTAATAATAAATTATCATAGAAATTTTGCACAAAATAGGTAAAATCAGTATATGCACATGGCTTAGAACTATCCACATTTCTAGGCATCCATGGGTCTTGGAACATCCTATTCATGGATAAAAGTGACTACTATATGGTCATACTATTTTAGATACCATGTATATTCAGTAGGGGAAGGACAATGTTTTTGATAGTCTGGGGAAAATGTATGTGCCTAAATAAAATAATAAAGTTGGATCCTTCCATTATACTAAATATAAAACTTAAATAAAATGAATAAAAGACATAAGCAGAAGAGCTAAAATTATAAAATTCTTATAAGGAAATAGGGGAAAGCTTCATGACAATGCAGTTAGCAATTATTTCTTGAGTACGAAAACCAAAGACACAAAATATTGTAAGAAAAGTAAAATTCTGTTAACGAGGTAATGTGAATGTGGTTTCATCTCTAAAAATACCTTCCTGTACTGTACTTACATTTCCTGTCATGATATTAGCTGACACAATACATATGTGATGAGAGTAAGAGAGGCAAATGATAGCCTTTGCGATGTAATGTTAGGCTATGGGTAAGGGTTACTTGAACATAAGCACTGTGATCCTGCAACAGCTGATTTATTGGTTGACATGGATGTTAAGTGACCAAAAGACAAAGAAAAATACACTATTCTACATCAAAATGAAAACCTTTTGTGTCTCAAAGAGCACTATCACAGAATAGAAAGGCAATCCACAGGAGAAAATGTGTATAAAGCATGTATCTGATAAATGATTAATATCCAGAATATACTTTAAAATTTTTTATCTCAACAACAATAACAAATAGAACTCAAATGTGGACAGAACACTTTGTTATGGACTTTGTGTCCCCTCAAATTTTAAATCTTCAAGCCCTATTCCCTAATGTGACAAAATATTTGGAAGTGAGATTTTATAGTTGCAATGAAGATTAAATAAGATCTTCAGTTGTCATGATTCAACAGGATTATTGAGTTTTTTAGAGACACCACAGGCTTACTCTCCAAGAAGAGAGCCCTCACCAAAAACTGAACACTGTGTAAACATTAATTAAACATAGTTCAAACTCCAGAACTATGATAAAACAAAGTGATTGTTTAAGCCACCCAGCCTGCAGTATTTATTACAGTAGTCTGCAAAAACTAGCATACACTTGAGCAGACATTATAACGAAGACATACAAAAGGCCAATACATACCAAAAGAGATGTTCGACATCACTAGTCATTAAAGTCATGCAAATCATGAACACAATGGGATACTACTTCACTTCCATTAGCATTGCTACTATTAAAAAAATTTTAAAGAATTTTTTGAAGCATCGGTCAGGATATAAAGAAAACAGAACCCTTATACATTGTGGTTGAAATCTAAAACATAGACCCTAAGGAAATAACAAGAAGATTTCTCAAAAAAATAAGTACACGGGAAGTCGTACCCTAATGTAAGATGGTGACTGTCTGGCTGTGGAACCTACCTAAAGCTGAGACTGTCTCTCAGTTATAAATGTTGGACTTCTGAAGCAATGTGGCCTGGTTCTGAAGAGTTTTTCCCCTTACGCTAGTTCAGTGGTCTCCTGTAAGGAAATGGCATGGAGTGGAGTCCACTAAGGGAAAAGTGAGGAAAGGCAGGTGGGTCTTCAAAGTTCTACATTTTAGCTCTGAGTGCTCAACTTCCTTCCCCCATAAATTAGTATAAACATTTGCCACTGTTGAATAAACATGAAGATTTCTCAAAATCCTGACGCTAAGGAAGACCCTGTGGAATGCAGTCTTTGCATGGAGCCCTTGAGATATATGAAATAAACTTTTTCCCTTGCACCTACCTGTGGCCACCGGATTTGTCAATTTTGTTGGCCTAGAAGTTGCACTGATGAAAATGGTCTTTGTCCTGCACATAGAAAGCCACATCCAGACGATCCAGAAGTTCATGAACCACTCTCCCATGAAGAACTGCAAAGGAGAAACAATGAGAACAAAATGAGAGAAAACAGAAAATCACAAATATTTGACTAGTGTATATTCTCTCAAAAAAAATCTCATCTTTGTTGTAAGTCTGTCCCAGTGCCTAGCTGACCCAGGGGTTTTAAAACAACCAGAATACTTCGGGAAGTTTGGTAAAACACACTAAGTTTGTCATGAATAATAGCACAACATATGCAGGCTCACAGGGTCCTACTGCCAGTGCTTATATCTGACCTATATCTGGTCAGAAAATGCTCTAAGAGCTATACACTGTGTCAACAATGTGGTGGTAGATAGAATAACTCTTAAGGAATCCTTGGTGCAAAAAATAAAAATAAAAATAGAAATGTTGCATTTATTTCTTACAGAATACACAGTGTCCAAAACCTGACTGCATGTACCTACATGAATGGGGAGATGAGGCAGGAATCTTCACAAAAGAGGAAATTCATGTTGATACACACCAAAAATATGAACAGAAATTATTTCAAGAATTGTATAAATTAAATTCCAATTTTCTTCGTTATCTATGGATTCAGTTGATAAAAATAAGAACCAAGTGACACCACTGCAGAGCACCATTGATACACATCAGATTCTCTCAGTATAGGGAACTGTGGTAATTCTCAGCAGAATCTAACAGTGATACACCTTCACCACCACCTGATTTATCAAAATCCAATCCAGTCATCCCCCAAAGTACATCCAATCACAGTACAAGGTTCCCATTTGAAGAGGCAGTAACAGATTCACAGTCACTATTCTATGCCAATTTTTGCCATTCCAACCCTATCCCAAGTGGTTTTCTTCCTTTTCCCAGCTCCACATGGACATCTAGTAATTGACCTATGGCACCAGAGCCACAGAGTCTCTTCACATCAGAAAATACCCAGTACCATCCTCTACAGACTGGCAAGCAGCATATGTCTCTGGTTCTTCTAAACAACCAGAAGATGACTTGGGGTTTGATCCTTTGATATTTCTCAAAAAGCTATAGCAGACCTGAGTGAGCAGGAATTGTTCATCCAAGAAAAACTTTCTCTTTCACACACATCTTTTTAGAACTCCTTTTCACATACAACAACTGCCAAAGGTCTTGGCTCTGGATTCCTACATCTGCTGCATGAACCAATGCCAACTCTCTTAATTGTAACTTTTTTGGTCTTGCCATAAAGCTTCCCTCAATTGCAGCAGCACTGAGCAATTAACAATTCCTTCAGTTTTCCAGGCCAGGAAGCCTAGTATTCTTGGATAGCCTTTCCATGCAATAGCATCATGCACTTGAAACACACAGCAAACCACACTTCAAATAGTACTTCTCTGGACTTGAATTTGGTTTCACTGAAAGCCTTTGAAAATTCTTGAATGACTCATGTTTCTCTTTGTTGGGTGGGTAGGGTGGGAATTGTTGAATAACAGAACATACTTATTACTCATGGAAATTTCTGTAAAAAAAAGTTTATTATCATCCAAAATATTTTTAATTAGACAGGTACCTTGAAATTTTGCACTTTATTAGGATGATGGAGTATTATATGAAGTCAATGTTTGGAAGCATTTTGCTAAATAGGATAATTACCAAACTTTATTATGGTATATAAGTAAAAAAAGAAAAACAAATATATGGACACTGAAACTATGATTCTGTAAAAGCCCAATGTCATAGTAAAAAAAGAATCTTATTTCACATACAAAAGTAAAGTGGTTAAAACAATTTTTAATATAATAATTAATGAGAATCTGAGGGATTAAAGTCACTATCAGGTAGGGCATTTACTTATTTTGCTGATACATCAACAGTATGCTATAAATAAAGTGTGAGCATATTTGAGAGCTCTGATTATTCTTTGGTAACATGTCACAGACATACTTTGTGTGGAAAAGAATTTGTTCAAGGAGAGATATTTATAATTTCAGTCTTGTTTTTAATTACAGAGGAAATATTATGTATACATAAGAATATAAGTTTGATTCCAGAATATTTATGGTTTTGTTCTTCTACCCTTGAACGTTTCAGGCCTTTTGGTTTCAGATCCTATGTAACATTTAGAGGTAGTGTTTTCTAAGGAGTCATTCTTAGTAGTGTTGTCATTTAATTTGGGCTTTTGAGGTGATGTGCAAAAGAAAGTTTGTTCATCTTCTGATTCTCTCAAGTAGAATACAGCAATTCCATACTCTGATACATAATTAACATAATTAAATTTTATTTCATCTTGGCCTTTAATGTGTGGCACAACACAAGTTTTCATACTATAATACTTTGACAGAAAAGCATTCATTCTCTTATCTTCAGCAAGATTGATATATGAATTTACAAAGCTCCCTCTAATTCTTTGACTGTATTCCATTCAGACCAATAACATTTCATGATCTAGAGAAATAGCTAGATCTTTGTGGTTATGGATAAGAGAAGTTAATTTACATAAGTATAAGAGCACATGACATCATGATTTACACATTCATGAGACCTCTGATATGTGCTCATTTAATTATGGTAGATAGTAAATAATCCATAGTAAAATATTGCAGTCCACTCTTACATAATATTGTTTATGAAACAATAAGTGTTCAACTTCTGTACACCTTTTCTTCTATTCAAGGTAAGTCTATTAGGAGCACTAATTTCCAGAATCTATAAAGAACTCAAAAAACTCTACACCAAGAATACAAATAATCCAATCAACAATTGTGCTAAGAAAATGAACAGACACTTCACAGAAGAAGATGTACAAGCAAACAACAGATATATGAAAAAATGTTCAACATCTCTAGTAATAAGAGAAATGCAAATCAAAACCACCCTAAGATTCCATCTCACCCCAATTAGAATGGCGATTATCAAGAATACGAGCAACAACAGGTGTTGGCGAGGATGTGGGGAAAAAGGTACACTCATACATTGCTGGTGGGGTTGCAAATTAGTGCAGCCACTCTGGAAAGCAGTATGGAGATTCCTCAGAAAGCTTGGAATGGAACCACCATTTGGCCCAGCTATCCCATTCCTTGGCCTATACCCAAATGACTTAAAATCAGCATACTACAGAGATACAGCCACATCAATATTCATAGCTGCTCAATTCACTATAGCCAGATTGTGGAACCAACCTAGATGCCCTTCAGTTGATGAATGGATAAAGAAACTGTGGCATATATGTACAATGGAATATTACTCCACCATGAAGAATGATAAAATTATGGCATTTGCAGACAAATAAGCCAGTCTCAAAAAACTAAAGGACGAATGATCTCGCTGATAAGCGGATGAGGACATATAAGGGGGGGTAGGAGGAGTTAGCCTTAGGTTTAGGTTTAGGGTTAGGGATAAGGAGGGTGGTAAGAATGGAGGAAGAAAGGACTGTATAGAGGGAAAAGAGGGGTGGGAGGGGTGGGGGGGAAGGGAAAATAATAACAGAATGAATCAAACAACATTGCCCTATGTAAATTTATGATTTTTAATTAAAATAAATAAATAATTAAACAAGGTAAGTCTATTAGAATGCAATTGTTTTGATCATTTAGAAATGTGGTATTTTAATTATAAGTACTGAATTGCATAATTGGTTATAACATTAGAAATTGAAGTTCCCCTAAATATTTAAAAATAAAGTGTTAACCCAAATACAATTACTATTTCATGTGGGTATACAGAAGCATAAAAAAATGATACTGATCCCTAGTTACTGAACTTAACAGGGTGTTAAAAAAATTGTAATTTTGTAACTTCCCAGTACAAGCATGTCAAATCAGAATATAAAATGGTAAGGCCTGAGAACGGGAGACAAGAACATAATGATTGATACCTCATTAATATTTGGTTTCATGACATTTGTCATGAGTCAATTCCTTTTGGGTGCTTAAACACTTCAAACAACCATTAGATGTGGCCAAAATGTAAAAAGCAATCAGCTCAAGTTACAGGAGTTTTAACAACTGACAAACTCTGTTAAGGAGTGCACATGCAAAGGAGCCGAGCAGACAGCTTTTGAAGTACTCATTTCACAGTCTGCCTTCCCTGAGTCCAGCTTGTGGGACACAGGTGATGAGATGGTTATGCCCCTAGTAAGAAACAATCTTTGTGGTCAGGGAAACAAGAAATTGCACCTCATAAACAGGCAATGGAACACATCGCAAAAAATTCAGAAAACTAGAGATGGGTTCTTCATATTCTGTTCACAATTCTGACCAATAAATACCTGATTCATACATTGGTTGCAATATACTTAAAACAACTACAGTAAACATGACTTTATCTGAATTGTTATTGAAGCTACTAAGAAAATGCTTCAAAATAAAGAACAGCTAGAATAACTGCTGATAAAACAGCGAGGAATGACTGTTTCTTCCCTAATATAGACATAAAAATATGACAAGTATGTGAAAAAGACAGAATATGTGTATGCATGAGAATACTTACATAAGATGATACAATAGTAAATGCAAATGAACTTAGAAAATTTAAGTAAATATTAAATCCCTAGAATTAAATTCCTAATAGTTTTGGAAAAATGCAAAGGATCATTATTTACAAAGATGAGAGGAAAATTAAAGGTAATTCCAATGAAAATTTTAAAAGTTTTGATAAGAAAAAAAGAGAAACAAAATGCAAGAGTACTTAGTAGGATATACTTAATAAGATGGTAGACAAAATAAAAATGTAATCAATTTTATTAAAGTTTAACGAATTAAGAGCCAATTTAATGGCAGAAGCTGAGAAGAGGGGTTTAAAACATTAAGTATATGCTGTCTACAGGTGATATGTTTTAAACATAAAGAGAAAATAAATTCTAAGTAAGTTAATGGAAAAATGCATCATGAATTCAGTGTATGTAAGCATACCGGAATGTCTGATAAAATAGATCTCAAGGCAATAGGTATTACCAAAGTTATGAAGGAATATATCATCATAGTAATGTGTTAATTCATGAGGACACAATAGCAGTCACACCTGCTTTACATATTTATAGTTTCCAAGTACAGTGAAACATTTTTACAGAATGAAAGCAAAAAATAGAATATTCCATAATTATAGTTGGAAATATTAATATTCAAAAGAATCTGCCAATAAATTAAAAGATATGAAGAACATTGCAAAAACAACTTAAATTATTTTTATAAAACACTATATCTAACAATAGAAGAGGTTTTTTTGCCATTTTTTAAAATTTCAAGTATGTTTGGCACACTTACTAAAATGACACAATTTATTGGTCACAATTCTGACCAGTAAATACCTGATTCATACATTGGTTGCAATATACTTAAAACAACTACTAAACCTGTACTAAAGCCTTCCATATTCTTCACCACCTCAGAAAAGAATTTAAGGATGCATCAGGTATGAGTAGCAAAACAAGAGACTAATAAAGGGAAAGTACACTCCAGAGAATGGTAGTGCAATCTTGGAGTCTCCTAGTCTTGGTCTGAGGTTTAATGTTCATAGAGGGATAGTAGTTAGGGGGCGAACTAGATAGTGAAGTCAAGGTGCAGGACATGCAATTTGCACCAGTTGTTTTTGTGCTAGAACATTGTGATTGCGTATTCTAATCATGCTTCTTACATTGCATATCTCAGCATCTTAATATTTACCCAGTTGTGAACATTTTACTATTATAATGAGATTAGGGTCATTTTCTAGGTCACCAAAGTATCTAATGCACATGCTACCTGAAAGATTAGCTCTTCCAGATGACTTCTAGTTAGTTATCTTGCAGTTTTGTTGCTTTTTCACTGGCCAATCAGCATTTTCTTTTTATTTCAAGATTTTGTTATCAAATGAACAGACTTCAAATTACTCAATGTAGCATTTTATATCCTTCACAACCTGATCATCCTACCTTGTATCTGCATTTCTCTTTCTTTTCACTAATTGAATATTTGACTAAAAAAACTTAAACTACTGCATTACTGAAACATTTTCCCACCTCCAAGCACATGTTCATGAATTTCCTTTGCTTTGACCTGCCACATGGCCAAATCCTACCCAACGTTTGGACTCAACTCAAAGAATCTTCATCCATTAACTTTTAATCATCCGTTCTTTGCTTACCACCAAGTTAAAATGGGTTTCTCTTCTCTGAACAACAATCATGCTGTATCTGCCCTTTAAGTCCTTTGACACATCCTATTGCCCAGTTCATATAATGTTATTTTAAATCCTAAATATTAACTAGTGAGTAGAACAAAGAGAAAAGAAAAATAAGAGGGAGAGAAACTGAAAGGGTATCTCCTCATCTGAAGGGATAGGGAAAGAAAAATGGTGGGAGACCAGAAAAAGAAAAAGAACAAAACTAGAGGACAGACAGCCTAAAAGAAGAAAGGTTAATTCCTTTTCTTTCAAAGGGTCTGACTGAAAGAAAAAATCAGCCTAATCTACTTTTTTTTAATATCAATAACACTTTATCACAGTTTCATTGGAGTTAAATAATAAAGATCATCATCATTTTGAACTGTAGCCAAGACAGTAATGAAATGGGAAGCTTTAGGAGTGAACTTTGAAATATGCTCCCATTAATTAATATATATTTGATCTTAAAGCTGAGATTGTACCCATATAAACCATTTTATTTCCCTTGGGCTATTTCAGACACTATTACAGGTCTCTGTGTTACTCATTAAGGAATTTAGAAAAAGGAGCACAGGACTTAAGAAAGATTACTTTACAGGTGCTCTAGAGAATTAGAGCTAGCTATGGATGTCTATCAATCTCAACAAAATCTCATCTTCCATAGGAATCCTCCATGGCCTGATCACTCATGATCAATCCATGCCACGTATTTATTCTTTCAGGAACAACAGTGCTCAGAAAGAAAAATGGAACATTTAACTTCAAATATTGGCAAAACTTTCATTCAGAAATGGTTTATTGGGAGTCAGCAAAGTGTATTTGGGTGAAAGTGATCTTCAAATTCTCTTTTACTTTCCAATCAGATTTCCGATCTTTACTTTAGATAGGTTCAGAATCACTGGCCTGAGTCTGGCCCTCACTGTACTTCCATCAAATGTTTTTAGACTCAGGGACAGAAACTTTACATATCGGCAATTTTGAACTCTAAGTAGGAGTAACTGTCCCTTAGGTAGAGCCATGAACAATTCCTTTACACTGTTTACAAAGTTAAAGAATACTTCCAGCCAGCAGTCACCGAGATTACCATACAACCATGCATTATTCCTTTCATCTGAACTGTCTGTTTGCCTCCTTTTAAATTCATTTAGTTTCAGCTCATTTCTTTCAGAATTGAAATCTGTTCATCCCCAATAATTGGTGATGCTGAAAGAAGTCATCTCATCAAAATCCTGAACAGCTGTGGTTTTTACATTTGCTGACTCTTTTTATCAGTAGCCATTATCCAGGCGTGGTCAAAACATTACAAAATGGTTGGACTATTTTCATCAAATAGCCTCAGCAAATTTCTACTTGAGGGCAGTTCACTCAGTCATTACCCTTTCACCACCCATACCTGTACCTTAATGAGGAGCCAATAGTGCTGTGTGGCTCATAGTTGTAGAGTAGTTGATGGTTTTTAACCCAACTCTGAATTGCAGGTTACCAAAAGTCCTATCTTTATGGAGTCCACAAAAGAGCATGTCATGTTTGCTTGCCTAGGGACTGGAGTAGAATGGAAGTAATATGATATTGCTACCCAGTAAATCTGAATTTGAGATTATTCTCTATCATTTGCCTATCACATCATATTTTAAAAGATGCAGCCAGGCATGGGGACAAACACCTGTAATCTGAGCTATTTGAGAGGCTCGGGCAACAGGATTGAAAATTTGAGGCCAGATTGGGTAACTTAACAAGACCTATTTCAAAAAATTCAAAAGGTATAGTGATGTAGCTCAGCGGTAAAGCACCCTGGACTTGATCCCCAGTACATCACACACACACACACACACACACACACACACACACACACACACACACCAGAAAAAGAAAAAGGAAAAACTGTATCTCTACCTGTATTGGCTAATCTATATAATTTTGAGTACAGAAAGCCAAAGTCACAAATCTCTCATCTTTTGGGGGAATAGTAAAGAGAATAATTGACATGAAATGGCTTTTCAAATTATTTTTAAAAATCTATACAAACTTTTACACTAAATAAGTGTATTAGCTCTGCAAACTTACAAATGATGTTTCTGAACCACCATAACCTAATCTCAGTAAATTACGAGGGTCAATTATAAAGGAAAAACGTATACTTTCTTTCCTATTTCAGGATATCATTTTTTTTTCTTTTTCCTGTGGGAGACTTGCCAAGCATAAACAGATGGTGTTTGTTAAAAAAGAAAAGGTAATTTAATAAAACCAAACTCATGTCGTTTATAACCCATTTTAAAAGCACAAAGCATAAACTGTTTTACACTCACCCAGTAGTGTCAGATCACTGCTCCACCAGAAAGGTCAGCTTGGAAGGACTTGTAGTTTCATGGCCTCCTTTTAAAACTACTCTCTGGTTGTATTTAATAAGATTCTTCTGAATAAAGAAAAAGTTAAGCAAGAAGAGATGTCCAATTCTATTCCAATGCTTAAAATGGAGTAGTTGGCTTAACATCAAAAACTAAATCTATTTCAACTAGACAATCAAAACTTTAAAGAAATCCTGTTACAAAACTCCTAAAATCTTATGTCTCTCAATACTTTTGAACCAAGCAATGATGCTTCTTCCATTTTTCTTTGACATATTTAGCTTCATCAAGTGGGAATGGGCACACTGTTTGGGTTAGATGTCTGTGGTCTTCAGTTAGTGATTGCATTGCCATTCAGCCTAGCATTTTATTCCCAGTGGAAATGATGATTTCCAGAAAATCACTAGGAAAATAATGTCCCATGGCAGCAGTGAGAGCTGGGCAAACCGTGTAGAAGGGAATTGTTAGGAGGAGCTTGACCATTGAAGCCAGCGACCCAGGAGGCACCAAGTTGTGTCTAGAAACAGATCTAACTTTCCTTGCACAAGGTAATAAGCTGCAGACTGCCCTTGGTGGAGCACACCATCACAGAGAAAAACATTTAGAACAGGATACAACCTTCTTGTTTTTGCTTTATGCTTTTAATGTATGGATTGTCTGTCTTTCAATCATTTTGAGCAAGTTATATGTTAAAAGTGATCTAACTGACTTAAACATATAGAAACTTAAATTGACATGTAGAAACTCACTTTTCAGAAAAGAGAATCTAAAACTGATTTTTGCAGGCATTCGACTTGTGGCAAGCAGGAGATAATGCTCTGAAACCTCTCTTGGGTCTGTGTGTCTGTGTGTTTGTGCACATACATACTTCAGAAGTACATGTGATCTATCTGTTGATAGACAGACAGATAGATAGATAGATAGATAAATATAAAATTCAGTATATGTTCTGTCTATTATGGAACATATACATAGCTTCACATTTCAGAAAGAATTCCCTGAGAGCAGTAGTATTTCACCATTTTGGTTTCAATACCATGATTGCATAGCTAGGATATGTAATAGATCATAGCCAATATTTTCATGAACAGAGACAGATTTAAGATAGGAGAAGAAAAAAGGAAATGAAAGCTTTATTCTATACATTAATCCCAGAACTTCACTAATGACTTATTATTGATATGGTATTTTGATGTCATAGGGCCTCAATCTTAAAATAAGTAAATAAATAAATATATCTGAATAAACCTTTTATAATTTGTTAAAGCACAGAATGAATAATGTTAGCACGAGTTGAGGAAAACAAAACACTAGAAAGATACGTGGAGCTGTCAGTAATTCATCAGAGCTAGTCTGTTTTAGCACCTAATAATGTATTCATTATTCTAAATTCCTAAAATCCTTATGATCTATAGAACATAATGAATTGTTTGAAAAGTTTCAGGATGTAAATTGTCATTTTATAGTTATATCTGTGCATAAAGTTTGTCAGCTTCTGGGTTACCTTCGTCCTATATGTATTTTTAAATGTAAATTATTCTGATGTTTTCTGCATAGAAAAAAATATATAGTATACAATGTAAGTGTACTATACAGCTTCACACTTAAATATGAAATTTCTAACTAGGGATGTTGGCATTAAAAAGACGTTAGAGAAATTAATTCTCATTTGTAGTCACAAGAGGATTATAGGATGATAGTACAAATGGTATCATCAGCATGATTAAACAAAAAAGTACCAATATTACATGATGCATGATTTCTAGGTAAATAACAAAGTTCTCTTCACATTTACACAAGATGAAAAAAAATCAAAAGCCAGAGTGCTATAAACATTACATTTACTTTAACCAGTATAATTTTCCCTGAGACTGATGACTTTGAGAGTTCTGTAAAAGGCAGAAATAAAATACCTTTTATGTTCATCCTTCTATGTTCACTAACTTAAAAATATTTTTCCATAAGAGTATTTTTTTCAGAAATTCATATCTGAAGTCCTATTTAATACATTGAGCCCAAATGTCCACTTAAGACCTGATAATAGCTCCTAGACAAGTGGATCATTATGCAACTGTGCAGCCAACCATATGTGAGAGGAAATTATAGAGTGAGGAAATGATTTACTAATAACAAACATCACTTCTTAAAAAATTAAGAGAATTTACTTCTTATAGAAGGTTTAGGATTACAGAAAAATTTTGCAGGAGGTGCCAAGTTCCCTTTTAATTCCTATCCCCCCACACACACACAGACACACACCAACACACACATCTACAGTTTCCTTTATTATAAACATCTTGCAGTGATGTGTTGCAGTTCTTTTTTATTATTTATTTTTACAGACTGCATTTTGATTCATTGTACACAAATGGGGTACAACTTTTTATTTCTATGTTTGTGCACAATGTAGATTCATGCCATTCATGTAATCATACATGTAGATAGGGTAATGATGTCTGTCTCATTCCACCATCTCATTCCATCATACCCCAGCCCCTTCCTCCCTTTAATTTTTCTCTCCACAATCTAAAGTTCTTCCATTCTTCTCTTAACCCCTACTCCGCCATCCCCATTATGTATGATCATCCACTTATCAGGAAAAACATTCTGTCTTTGGATTGTTGGGGATGGACTTATTTCACTTAGCAAGATAGTCTCCAATTCCATCCATTTATCTGCAAATGCCATAATATTATTCTTTTTTATGACTTGAATGATATTCCATTGTGTATATATACCACAGTTTCTTTATCTGTTCTTCTTTGAAGGGTATCTAGGTTGGTTCCACAATCTAGCTATTGTTAATTGAGCTGCCATTTCTTACAATTAAGGAGACATTAATGATGTGTTATTACTAATAGATTCCATCACTTACATTGTATCTCAGTTTGTGTGTCAATTCCATGGGTTTGGGTAGAAAAATAATGACATGTATCCACCACTCTAATACCATACAGAGCAGTTTCTCTGCCCTTGGAATCCCTAGTGTGCCTCTCTTCATCTTAACTCCCCATGAACTCCTGGCAACCACTGATAGTTTTCATGTCTCCATAGGTTAGCCTCTTGAAAAATATCATATAATTGGACTCTTACAGTATGCATCCTTTTTAGATGGACTTCTTTCACTTAATAACATTTAGATACCTTTATAATTTTTATTACTTTCCATTTATTAGAGAAAAATATTTCATTGTATGAGTGTCCCACAGTTTATTGATGTACCTATTACAGTACATTTTGTTTGCTTCCAAATTTTGGAAATACCATTTTCCACTGTTTTTGGTGTGTAGGTTGTGTGTGGGTGAGTGTATGTTTTTCAACTCATTTGGATAAATGCCAAAGAACTGTATATTTTTTGATATTTACTAAAAATGAGAATTGTTCTTAATCCATATCCTTGTATGTGTTGGTATTCAATGTTTGGGATTTTGGCCTTTCTAGGGTATAATGGCATCTCATTGTTTTATTTTGCAATTCCCTGATGAGAAAAAAATCATTTCATATGCTTTTTTTTGCCATCTTCTTACCTTTTTTTGTAAAATATTGATTCAGATATTTTGCATTATTTTTTCCATTGGGTGATTTTTTTCCTTTTGCTGTTTTTTAAGAGTTCTATGTGAATTTGAATATCAGCTCTTTATCATATATGTGTCTTTCAATCACTTTTTTTAGGGGGTGGGTGGGTACTGGAGATTGAACCCAGCCAGGGGCACTTAACCACTGAGCCACATCCCCAGCCCTGTTTTTTATTTTATTAAAAGACAGGGTCTGAGGGTCTTGCTGAGTTGCTTAGGCTGCCTTTGAACTTGCAATCCTCCTGCCTCAACCACCTGAGCCACTGGGATTACAGACACGCACCACCTTGCTTGGCTGCAATCACTTTTTTACAGTCGAGTTTATATTTAGAGTAGTTTGGGTTTACAGAAAATCTGTAATATTATATTATATATAATCTTTCTGTATAATACAGAAAATAGAGTTTCTGCATACTGCAAACCCAGTTTCCCCCATTTTTAATATTAGCAAATATCAGTTTAATATTATTCACTAGAAAACACAAAAATTGAAACAAGACCTGAACACTATGCATTTTCTGAGAATAAGAAAACCAAAATTTCTGCCATTTAGTGACCTGTATGCTGTACTTGGAAGCACTCAGGTATTATTCACTCATTGTCAACCTAAGAGCAAAAAAAGAATTGCATCTTTAGTTCTCGACAGTTTCAATGATTTTAATATATATTTCATAGAAGGAATTAGTGAGTGTGAAAGAGTGAACCAAATAAACTATCAAGTTCCTTCCAATCCTGATTTCTTTTCTTCTCAGACTCCATGTTTTAGTTAGAATATAACAACCCTTAGGATGTGTATCTTTAGTTATGAAATGAGCAAAGATAAGTCCCAAGAACTAGAAGGTCTTCAGATTTCCTTTTCAGTACTCATTCACCTATATAGCTCATAAAAGGACTTCCTCCCTTCAAATCCATTCAAAAGACAAATAAAATCTCCTTCCTGTGTTGTTTATAATCTTTTCTTTTTCATTGCTTATTTGTAGCCCACAGGTGATGCTCTCAAACTGTGAATTTTTTTCAGGTTTTCTCCTATAATTCTAAAACAAGGTCAAGATTACCCCCTAAAAAGCATCACCATTATATGTAAGTATATGTAGTTTCACTTAATACTTACATTTTCTTCTGTGAATGCATTGCTTCTTATATAAAATAGTTTTTTACTTGTGTTAAAATATCAACCCAAGTATTACATCTATTTCAAAACACATTATACAGGTAGATAATTTTTATTGTTAGAAACATAGAGATTGAAATTATAATGTCAAATCATAAATGAGCATTGCAATTAAGAAAAGTTTCATCCATGTATATACATAATAAGATCAGCCTTCAATCCCTGAAGACATTTCTTTCTGTAGTTTTATTTTTTTTTAAATAGATGGCATCAAACTTTCCCATTCTGAGCAAAACCTCCGTGAAAACTTGAATTTTCACATTGGTTTCATGTTTGTCACAAGTGTTTTTTGGTAAGTTAGGCGTTTTCTTAAATTTCTTATTTATGATAGATATTATCTCAATGAGATGTAAATGCACTTTAAAATCCTCCTTGAAAGTGTAGAACAACTGTTCCCATTATAACAATGAAGACATTTTTTTCATGCTTCATCTTATGTCTCAGGGGCTTCACATTGTCCCTTGAATTTGTATCTGTATTGAACTTGGTAATTTTCTATCTGAAAATTTCCTTGGTATTTAGGTCTTGATTTGTCTATGATGTATAGTATAAGTATGTGTTCTCCAACAAACACTTATAAATTTTTTCTGATATTGTGAATGACATTTTCATTATATTTTGCATTTTCCCATGTGTGGATGTATGTGTCTATGTGTCCCTTATAAGGTATGTAGGCATTTTAAATATATTTGAATATTAAATGACCTACCAAAAATATGCAAAATATTTTTATGAAGTGTCTACTTCCTTCCAAAATAATAAACAACAGATTTTTAAAGCTTATAATAGCATAGTACACATATGCAAAATGTATGTAAGTACATATTTTGATGTGTTTTCCCAAACTGGAAAACACATGTAACCATCATCCCAGAAACTTTCCTCATGCTTCCTTTCCTAGTCCTGTGATGAGCACTACCTAGGGACCATTACAAGGCCAATTTCTTAGAGAAGTCTTTAAATGTAACATTTTTCTCCATATTTAACACCTTATTCTTCAACAGTGTACAAGATTCATTTCAATCCATGTATGTAATTCCTAAAATCTAGTAATATTTGGGATATAATGATGTTAAACAGAAAACATCATCTGGGTAGAGGAGTCAATAATTAGTTAACTATTACAGTTAAGAGTGTGTTTTCTAAGTGCAGACAATAAACCCAAAAAAGTGGTGCAGGTCAAACAATATATTTAGAAACCAAGAATATTGTTGGCATGTTCTTCTGTAGTTAGTGATGTCACCTGGTTACCTCCCTCTACAACATTCTGACCCATTGGACTTGGATGCAGACTATTTTGAGAGAAGGAAAAGAAAAAGTTTAGAGTTGAAAACCTGCAATTCAATGTGACTTGAAATAAATCAAATTAATCACCCATTGTGCCTCAGGTTTCTGAATTACAGTAATACATATGATGCATTCTCTCACATGAGATTCAGATACAAGAACACAATGGAAGTGCATTGAACATTTTAAAGTGTCCTGTAAACATTTTGTTCTCATCTTTGTTTATAAAATATGGAATCCTCCCCAGTTTTATGAGGACTATAACACACTTGATATTTAATTACAAATACAGAACAATTGTTAGTGTTACAGAAAAAAAAATTTTTCTTACTTTCATTTCATTTCTCTGAATGAGATTACCAGGATATTGACATAATTGATAATGGATGACTTAATGTTTCCACCATATTTTAAAATTGCTTTTTGAAGAACTTCACTTATAACCTAATTATTACCTACAGAAGATGTACTTTCAGTAATAAATCACACATTTTTCAAAATAATTAAGATTAGTAAATTAAAATATTATTATTTAAATTCCTGTTGAGTCATTATCTCCTCAATATCTGAAAAGTTCTGTATCACAAAACTTAAGGAATGACACTTTGTTTCTGAAGTTTTAAATTTTAGACTTATTTTAGCATCAATGATTCTTGAAAGTAAAAACTAAATTCACTCTACTGCCCATAGCATTTTATTCTGTTGCATTCAGAGCCTAATACTTCAATTTTTTGAAGTTCTGGAGATTAAACCCATAGACTGGCAAATGCTACGCAAATGCCCTACCACTCAGCTATATCCCCAGTACAGGATAAGATTTCATGAATGAATATGTGCTGAAATTATTATTCATGGCATTTGTGCAACACAGAGAATGAAAAAATTCTAATTTGTTGGATAAAAATAAAATAAAGAAGCTATGTTTATACTTAATATGAAAATAAAAGTATCCTTTTAAAAGAAAACCCCAAAATAATACTGACTGGTTTAATTGTATTTTCTAAAAATGCAAACATATGTCACCAATCATCAAAGTGCTTATGAGATGTTCAGAGAAGTCCTGATTACTATGCAGAAATTGTATAAAAGACATTGAATCTTGCAATTACAATAGATATTCCAGAAGCAGAGTAAGATGGTAGCTGAGTAAGATCTCCCAGATATCATCTCCTTACAGACATTCTGAGTTGAAGAACTATTCATGAATCAAACTACCTTCCCAAGAGCTATGGAAGCCAAGCAGGAGTCCATAGTGCCTACTATTACTATAATAAAAATGGAAAAACTTTCCTATGTACATATATGAGTATAGCACATTGAATGTACCATTGTGTACATCCACAAGGAATTAATTTAAAAAAAACTGTGGGTAAATGGCAGAAAGATCATAGAGGGAAGGAAGCAGGCATTGAGGGGAGTGAAGGGGAAGGAGAAGAACTAGGGTCTGAATTAGAACAAGATATATTCCATGCTTGTATAATGATGTCTAAATCAAATCTACGTCATGTATAACTAAAAAGAATCAATAAAAAACAATGAAGGAGCCACCGAAGGAGGGAGAAATTTTTGCCCAATGAAGCCCATTTTGCCAGCCTTGCCGTATGACAATTATTGAATTTTGCAAAAGGGAGATTATTCACTACTTGGCCCAATGTGAGGAGGTGGGAGCCCCAAGTCTCAAATCTGCCTCCCCAGAGTAGGACTTAGGGGTATATATGTAATAAAGAAACAGGGCGGTCTTGGGATAAGCAAAAAACAGATTAAGTGGTAAGTTTATAGTAACTAATGCCTACATCAAGAAAGCAGAAAGATCTCAAATAATCTATTACTGATCTCCATGAACTAGAAAAAATAAAAATAAACCAAACACTAAAGTAATAGAAGAAAAGAAATAACAAAAATCAATACTGAAAAAAGTTGAAGACTGGAAAATGCATGAGATCAACAACAACAAAAAAAAAGAAGCTGGATTTTTGAAAAGATAAGCAAAAATTTAAAAATCTTTAAAATTTAAAAAAAATTTAAAAATTTAAGATCTTCAGCTAGACTAGAAAAAAGAAATGACTCAAGTTAAACCAGAGGGAAAAAAAAATAGAGACATTACAACTGACACTGCAAAAATACAAAGAAAAGATCATTAGAAATTATTAAGAATAAGTTTATGTCAATAAATTTTCTTAACCTAAAAGAAATGGACAAATTCTTGGACATAAATACCTTATCAAGATTCACTCATGAAGAAATAGAAAATCTGAACAGACCTACAATAAGTAAGGAGATGAATCAGTCATAATAGGACCCTTATCAAAGAGAAGACCAGGCTCAGAGGTTTACATTGCTGAATTCTGTCAAACATTTAATAAACTAATACCAATTATTTTTTAAGTTTTTCAAAAAAAAAAAAGAAAAGGAATTGTTCCATTAAAACACATTTTGTGGGATCAATATCAGCCTGAAATCAAAACCAGATAAGGACAGAACCAAAAAATAAAACTACTGGCCAATATTTGTGATGTACATAGATACAAAACTCCTCACAAAATATTAGCATTCATTAGTACATTAAAAAAAGTTATTAACCACGATGAAGTGAAATTCATACCAGGAATGCAATGATGGTTTGACATATGCAAATCAATAAGCATTATACAAGATTCCAACAAGGTGAGGACAAGAACCATATCGTCATCTCAATAGATGTAGAAAAAGCATTCGATAAAATTCAACATTCTTTTATGATAAAAACACTGAACAAACTTAGGTGTAGTAGGAATGTACCTCCACTCAACATAATAAAATCATTTTATCATTATTTAATGGCTAGCATGATACTGAATGAGAAAAAGATGAATGCCTTTTCTGTAAGGTCTAGAACAAGTAAGATGCCCACTCTTTTAGTTTGCATTTCATCAGTTTTATCTAAAAATGGGTGCAGGCCTGATAAGAACAACTTAGAGGAGGGGAAGAGTATTTGGAACTCAATTTTGGAGGTCCCAATCCATAGATGATGAGCTGCATTTCTCCAAGTCCAAAGTGAAGCAGCACATCATGGCAGAAGTGGAGGAAATCTACTTAGCTCATGGTAGGATCCAGAAGTTGGAGAAGGAGCAGACAAAAAGGGCCACAGGGCATCTTTACCCTTGCAGGGTGTGCCTCCAGTGACCCAGCTCCTCCCGTTGTGCCTGACCTGTTTACAGTTACCACAAAGTCAGTTCATTCAAACTAATATGGACTGATCATGTTACAGATCTCAAAATTTAATCATTTTACCAAGGAGAGAGATTTGTTTTACCTTATTTAAACACTATGTGATGAATGCATGTATCAAAACATCACATTTTCCCATTGATATATATTTTTGTTATATTTATTGACTTTAAAACACATTTGATTTGAATAAAAATAAATATATTAGGTGTTCCAGAATAAAATCAGAAATGAACATACTAGATTTCTGTTTGCTTCTAGGTTTGTGACTCCTTTCATAACACTATTTCATTTTCCTGTTCAAATTGATGGAATTCTGTTGTCATTACTGGTTTTTATTAAACCCAGTTTCTGGGGCTGAAACACTACTAGTGTGTTGAGCCCAGCCATTTGTTTAGTCCTTACCAGCTTCTAGTTCTATTTTCTCCAGGCTTTCTAGCTACAGATTGTCCCATCTGTTTTTTTCTGATTTCAGAGCATTGACATCATCTAAAAATTCTCATTCTTAGGACCCAGGCATCCAAGCTGACTCCCTTGGATATTAGTACTATCTTCAATCAAGTTTCTGCACCCTTTGGTATCATTATATAAAGACACAAGTTTTCTCTAAAAGGTACACTTTGTGCACAGGAGAAAGGGAGGTGGGGTTTCCCTGTAAAATTCAGAACTCAATAGCTTAGCCCACAGTCCAGTAACAGGCAATGAATGTGGCAATGAACACAAAACAAAAGAGGAGAACACTTGAAGGAGAGAGTTTTATAAATTACTTTATGGTGTGCATAATTTGGGGCTTGCTGGATAATTTTTTATCATTATTTTTTATTTTTTCAGCCTGCATTTTGATTAACTGTGCACAAATGGGGTACAACTTTTCATTTCTATGGTTGTGCACAATGTAGATTCATACCATTCGAGTAATCACACATGTATATAGGGTAATGATTTCTATCTCATTCCACCATCTTTCACACCCCCATCCCCTCCTCCCTTTTATTTCCCTCTCCATAATCTCAAGTTTCTCCATTCTTCTCTCACCCCCCACCCCCTCACCCCCATTATGTATCATCATCCAGTTATCAGGCTTTTGGTTTTTTGGGATTGGCTTATTTCACTTAGTATGATATTCTCTAATTCCATTCATTTATCTGCCCTGGATAAGTTTTGAAAAGCAACAGTTTTCAAAATAAAGGTACCTCTAAACTTAGTGGAGTATGTTGTCCTGGCAATTCTAAACATTTCTGACTACATATGTAGACAAATTTGTCAAAGATGGATTGGAAAAAAAGGAATTTTTCTATGTTGATTATACATAAAAGTTTAGAAAATTATGTTTACTTTGGGAACTATAAGAGTCATACTTCAAGCATAAGCAATGTGTTTGCCAGCTTTTTATTTCTGTGACCAAAATAACTGACATGAACAATTTAGAGGAAAAAAGGCTTATTATGGCTCATGGTTGCAGAGGGTTCAGTTCATAGTCAGCTGGCCCCAAGGCAGAAGGGAATGTTGAAGGAAAGCTTCTCAGCTCATAGCATCAAGGACAGGGTGGGGAGCAAGAGGTAGCTTCCAAGGGCATAACCTCAGAGACCTACTTCCTCCAACCATGCTTCTCCTGCCTATAATTTCCACCTGTTCCCAGGAGTCCATTCAAACTATTGATCCTTCAAGGGATTAATCCACTGATGAGATCAAAGCCCTCATGATCCTATCAGTTCCCCAAATCCCCAATTTTGGAGATTTTTGTATTGGAGAACAAGCCTTCACATGAGTTTTGGGTGGCATTCCAGGTCTAAAACATTGCAAGCAAGTAAGAAAAAGACATGTGTAAGTTGAAGGAAAAATCAGTCCAAAAAATCCTATACCTGATTCTGAAAAAGAATTAGAAAAGGAAAGTAGATGACACTTAAGAAACATTAAGTTCATTTGATCAAATGTATTATAGCAAATACCAGTGTCCAGTTCAAGAGGCAGAAAGGAAATTAGTTTGAATATCTCAGCACTGTATTCAGCAATAGTAGGATACTTGGTGAAATCAGGGAAGGTAAGATAATCTAAAGACCACCTTAAAGACCCAGAAAAGATTACTTTAGATGTAGTCCAACTATAAAGACATTGACAGATTTGGAGCAAGGGAATAATGTGTATCTTCACATATTACATCTACTCTATCTACAATTTTTCCACTTTTTAATTGACATGGATGAAAGTTGTCTAGGTGAGTAGTGTCAAATTAAATAGCAATTTGAGAAACTGAAAGTTTGGGGAAAGTGAAGGAAGAAGTTTGGAGGGAGTTTCAACTAGAGAATATAAGCTATACCACTGCATTGATCTAGTTTATATATTGTGCTACTGTGTCAGATATTATTCAAAAACATGATTTCAGCAGGCTAGTATATTGAAAACCACAGTGAAAAGTAATAAAGTTATAAAATCTAGAGATGCAAAAGATCTTTCAAATCTAAAAAAATATTTCAAGTTGATGGCTACATGCCTCAAAAATGCCCGAAATAAATTTTCAGGTCAACAAATGGTTTGGATTTATTAAATTATGAACAGAAGACCTGAAACCTCTAGGCAGGAGATAACTTGCCTAAAGCCTCACAGAACTTGATAATTGGGAAGAAAATAGTCTCCAGGTCTCCTGCCTCTTGGGATTATTCTTGTTTTTTAACTTGGACCATGGATTTCAATTTTTGACATGACTTTACAAAGCATTTCTTGGAATTAAAATTTTATGTTAATAAATCCACCAGCTAATCCCAGAATACATAGATTTTAAATTCCTGAGCTGATTAATTAACTATATTAATTATAATAACAGAACTAATCTTCTTCACAAAAACAAGGTCTAATTCATGTCTTGCTAAATTTTTATGGTTATTCTTATTTATTCAAAACTCAATTCTTGACCAGCTCTAATAGCTTTTCTTAGTCTCATTTGAGAAGAAACATCATGAACATTTGCATGCTTCTTTAGTAGAACTCCCTTAATCCATCTTAAAAGTGAATTATTTTTCCCAATTTATTCTAAAAATAATGGTATCTTTTTTATTAGCACATTGTTTATTGCAGAATTTAGGAATTTAGCTATTGTCAATCTGGTTACTTCACATCAGCATTTCAAGTGTATTCTGCAAAACTTTTTAGTACTTTACAAAGAAAATCTCTATTATATTGTTGAACTCCCATCATTTTGGGGTACAGTTAAGGTACAAGGTACTTGACCAGATGCTGTGGGAAAAACACCAAAAGGACCATTTTCATGCCTGTGGAAAGAATACCTAAATGAAAACATTCCAATAAGGAGAAAGAGTAACCTAGAAATGAGGGCAGTTCTGACTTGAAATCAAAATAATGCTGGGTGAAGAAGGTTCATGGTGCAGAGTATAGATCCTATACCATTTCAATTTCATCTTTCTTACTACCCCCAGCATGAACCCCTCCCACCACCATAAGAATCGTCTATATGTTGTGCACTGCAGACCTACCCTGCTATGAGGGACTTCTGGACAGTGCTTCTACTACATTCTCTACCAGTTCTAACTTTAGCCTGGAGCACTTGTCCTCCAAATTATCCTCAATTTAGCAACCTTTCATTCCATTGTTATTGTTTTGTTGTGAATTCCATGTTGTTGTTGGGTTTTATGAGCAGATCTATTCACCAACATCTATCTTTGCTTAAAGGAAAATTCTTAAACCTCAGATGAGGATTAAATAGGCCTGAAATTCTCTGCCAACATGGACTGAAAGAGCAGAACATGACCTCTTACATATTTGTTCTGAAATTCACTGGCATTTAATGTCAATGATAGTTTACATCAGAAGACTAAAAGATACTGCCTCCAGAAAATCATTGCTAAAATATTCTTGTTTTTGGTAATCTAAGAAATAATTATCTTTTACACTATTATCATGATTCTTTAGTATTTTTTCTACCTAATTATCATAAGAGAGTAAGATCTTAAGAAATATGATACAAATGTCATTTCATTTCATATTATTTAAAGGCAAAAGGCATTTCAAAGTTGATGCATAACAGTTCCTCTAGGAGTCTACAGGACAGCAGCTTTTCTTAGCCCATTCAGACTGCTATAAAAAATGCTATAATTTAAGTCACTTACAAACAATAGAAAATTCATTTCTCACAACTCTGGAGGTTCAAGATCACATTTAGCATTTGATGAGGACCTGATTCCTGATTCAGAGATGCTGCCCTTGCACTATGTCCTGACACAGGCTGACTTGCTCTCTGGGGTCTCTTTTAGAAGGACAGTAATCCCATTTATGATGACTTCTCTCTCATGACCTAATTAATCATGTCCTAAGATCCACCTCCTAATATCATCACCCTAGGAGTTAGTATTTCAATATATGCATTTCATGGGAACATGACATTCAGACCACAGCAGAGAAGAGAAGTTGCACATGTGAGACAATTTCAGCATGTAAGTCAGGTGGGGCAACTCAGTAAGAGCATAAAAGGGTTGGGACAAAGTACAACAATGGGCATTGGGACACACACACACCAAAAACAAAAAAAGAAAAAAGGAAAGAAATGATACAGGAAAATTATGACCATTGAATAGAAGTTTGCATTAGTAAGGAATGCTTCCCTCTCCCTAGATAAAAACCACTTTTGTGTTCTTGGATGATGAGAAATAATTTCAGTTATAAATAAATTGTTGCACAGACTGAGGAGGAAGAGGAGGAAGAACACAGTGACAGAGAGGAGGAGGAGGAGGAGGAGGAAGACGAAGAAGTAGAAAGAAGAAGGAAGAAGAAGAAGAAGAAGAAGAAGAAGAAGAAGAAGAAGAAGAAGAAGAAGAAGAAGAAGAAGAAGAAGAAGAAGAAGAAAATACAGATAAAACCAATATTATACTTTTCTAGGTAATACTGATTAGCTAGAACCTCACAAACTTTTATATTCATTCCCTCTCGGAGTGTCAACTCCTGTCTGTAAGCTGATGTGGCCCTGAGATTAAATATCCAGCCTGACTTTGATTCTGAACTTCCTTATACATTCGTAAACACTGATGTTGCAAAGGTAACATACAAAAAAATGACTTTGTGATATGCTTTACAATAGTGGCTTCCCTTACTATCCTAGTATTCAGTGTATAGTATCTACAATTTTGAGCATTCAATTTTCGGTTATTTGTATGTAATTAGCTCAAAGTTCGGCACTCAGCTTTGTCATCATCAATATTCTTGTTAATATAATGGCACTCAGCTTTGTCATCATCATTCTGGTTAATATAATGATCTAATTTAATTATGAATTTTCAAATTAGATGGGCAATTTAAGTGAACTAGATATCCTCTCATTACTCTAAAAGACAACCTCCTGCACGTGGTGATCAATGTGACTACATTTTCTTAAATTCATGTTTTCATGTAACATCCAATGTTAAGGCGTGTCTGTACCAGTCTGACATTCACAGATAATACACACTATCTCATTGCCTAACTAAAACAGATTTAATTGTTAAATAAGTTTTCAAGCAACTGAACTTCATTTTAATAACAAACAAGCTACAAGGCAATTTTCAATTTCAGCAAGCTTTTTATTTTTTCTCCAGTGGTATGTCACTGCTGATTCCAGAAATTATATTAAAGTTGAACCATATTTTGAAGTAGTGTACATACAGGGGTTTTTCTTTTGTCAGTTGACGAAGGATTGTGATTACAACTTAAATAAATTTGCATTTATAAGATGCATTACACTACACTGTACATTTCAGAACATGATGATTGAGCATGAACAAATGTTGAGATATCCTTCAGTGACAGGAGTGTTCCTAATTAGGCACCTGGTGTTGCAAATACTAACCTCTTCTACAGGAAAATTAAAAGATGATGTGGGAACTAAGCCCTAGAAAAAGTAATGTGTTGGTTATTAAGACAATCAGATCAATAATGCATTGTATTTTCAAAGTTCTCTAAAGTTTCTGCTCTTAAGAAATTTTGCTATGTAAGTCTTGGTGTTTGTAACATATAATAATTGTTTCCCTGTAAAATTGTGTATTGGTAGAGTTGAGACAGAAGTATGTAAATTTGGAGGGTCCAAAGAAAATCTGGCTTATAAGAAAGATCACATAGCACTCTTTTAATGAGCAAGAAAAATGTTAATGTTAATGCAACAGAAAAATGCAACTTGAATTTTGTTTGTCTTAATTACTAAGGTTAGTTAGTTTCTTCCCATTTGTCCTTTATTTCTTCAGTAATGACCACTAAAATTGTAATTGACAATTAATATAGAAAAAGTTTTAGTAATTTTGTCAGCACTGACCCACAAAATAGCGTTTACAAAGGTTTAGACCTATATCAATAGAAGAAAAGACTGAGAAAACCAAAGCAAGGAAAAGTATACAAAATATCTCAGAAACAAAAAGAAAGTCAAATCATTCTAAATGGGACTTTTTAACTTCATCAGCAAATAAATGTGGTAGTGACTTATTTTAGGATTGAAGGAGTAGCATAAAAATCACAAAAATATTAAAAGATAGCAGAAACTGAGTTGCAGGATTATCAGTAAAAACAATGGGACTCATTTTAGACCAAGAATGGTAGGTTGGTGTATAAATGCGAACTTTCATGCAAACAATAAGTTTTTCTAAACAATATTAACAAAATAAGAAAATGGGGACAGAGAAGTTCTGTGAGGGAAGTTTTTCTAAATTTCAGAGTTACTTAATGAATGATGTAGGTGTGATTCCTTGACTTAATGGACTTGTATGTGTTGACTGTGACATTTGAGGATAAGGACTGAGAAAAGTGTGTGAAGAAATATTGAACTGGAAAGATGGGTTGATAAGTGGGAAAATGTAAATTGAATTAAAGGTCTTACATTAGTTATAATTTAAAAATCTGAAAGCTATAATCATTTTTCTCCCATCTTGACCAAATATTATGAATTGGAAGATGAATAAAAACAAAAAATATAAGATGTGAATGATACTTTATAAGTTATGATTTTGTAATTAAAAAAGCAATTAATTTTTCTTTGTTAGTTTCTTCTTTCTGTCAAGTTTCCATTCTTAATAAGTAAAGCTGTCACTATTTGCTGATGACATGATCCTATATTTAGAAGATCCAAAAAACTCCACTATAAAACTTCTAGAACTAATAAATGAATTCAGCAAAGTAGCAGGATATAAAATCAATATGCATAAGTCTAATGCATCTCTATTCATAAGCGATGAATCCTCTGAAAGAGAAATTAGGAAAACCACTCCATTCACAGTAGTGTTAAAAAAAATAAAATAGTTGGTAATTAATCTAACTAAAGAGGTGAAAGACCTGTACGATGAAAAGTACAGAACATTAAAGAAAGAAATTGAAGACAACCTTAGAAGATGAAAAGCTCTCCCATGTTCTTGGATAGGCAGAATTAACATTGTCAAAATGGCCATTCTACCAAAGACACTGTACAGATTCAATGTAATTCCAATTAAAATCCCAATGACATTCTTCATAGAAACAGAGAAAGCAATCATGAACTTCATCTGGAAGAACAAGAGACCTCAAATATCCAAAACAGTCCTGAATAGAAAAAGTGAAACAGGAGGTATCACAATACCAGACATTAAACTATACTACAGAGCAATCATAACAAAAACAGCATGGTATTGGCACCAAAATAGACAGGCAGAACCATTTACAGAATAGAAGACACAGAGACAAAACCACAAAAATACAGTCACCTCATATTGGACAAAGGAGCCAAAAACATACTATGGAGAAAAGAAAGCCTGTACAACAAATGGTGCTGGCAAAACTGGAAATTCATATGCAGTAAAATGAAATTAAACATCTATTTCTCACCCTGCACAAAACTCAACTCAAAATGAATCAAAGACATAGGAATTAGACCAGAGACCCTGCACTTAATAGAAGACAAAGTAGGCCCAAATTTTCATCATGCTGGCTTAGGATTAGACTTCTTCAATAAGACTCCCAGAGCACAAGAAATCAAAACAAGAATCAATAAATGGGATGGACTTAAACTAAAAAGATTTTTCTCAGCAAAGGATACAATCAAGAATGTGAAGAGAGAGCCTACAGAGTGGGATAAAATTTTTTCCATATGCACTTCAGTTAGAGCACTTATCTCCAAAATTTATAAAGAACTTACAAAACTTTACAACAAAAATACAAGAAACCCAATCAATAAATGGGCCAAGGACTTGGACAGACACTTTACAGAAGAAGACACACAGGCAATTAATAAATATATGAAAAAATGTTCAACATCTCTAGTAATTAGAGAAATGCAAATTAAAACACCTCTAAGATTTTATCTTACTCCAATTAGAATGCCTTTTATCAAGAACACAAACAATAATAGATGTTGGTGTGGATGTGGGGAAAAAAGCACACTTTTACATTGCTGGTGGGGTTGCAAATTGGTGCAGCCACGCTGGGAAGCAGTATGGAGAATCCTAAGAAAAGTTGGAATGGACCCACCCTTTGACCCAGTTATCCCACTCCTCGTTTTATATCCAAAGTACCTAAAATCATCAAACTACAGTAACACAGCCACATCAATGTTTATAGCAGCTCAGTTCACAATAGCTAGATTGTGGAACCAACCTAGATGCCCTTCAACAGATGAATGGATAAAGAAACTCTGTTATATATACACAATGCAATAGAATTCAGTCATAAAGAAGAATAATATTATGGCATTTACAAATAAAAGGATGGAGTTGGAGAATATCATGATAAGTGAAATAAGCCAAGCCCAAAAAACCAAAGGCCAAAAGTTTTCCCTGATAAGTGGAGGATGATATATAATGGAGGTGGGGGTGGGGAACGAGAGAATAATGGGGGAACTTTAGTATATGTAGAAGAAAATGAGAGGGAGGGGGTATGAAAAATGGTGGAATGAGACAGACATCATTGCCCTATGTACATGTATGATTGCACAAATGGTATGAATCTGCATTGTGTAAAACCATAGAAACAAAATTAAGTACCCCATTTGTGTACAATGAATCAAATTGCAGTCTGTAAAAAATTAAAAGCTAAATAAAAATATAAAAAATAACACACCAGCACAAGTACTAATAACAGCTACATAAGACCTTCCTCTAAAAACATTGATATCAAGATTGTGTGAAGATTTACATGTTCTAAAAAGAATTTCTCAACATAAAATCAGTCCAACTAACATTGGTGACATATTGAACACATTTTTGAATTTTAATTCACATTGAATTTCCTAATCTTCAAATTCTTGTTGCACAACTGCTGTCTTGTATATATTTATTCTTATGACCATGTGAGTGTGCATCATATTTCCTTATAATCTATGAATTTTAACATATTTTATTGTCTGCTTCATATCTATTTTTAAATAATCATTTCTAGTTTCATTTGATATTCTTGAGACAAAATTTTTTAAGGAATCATATCTTTATAATTTAATAAATGTACACAAAGTGAAATACAGACATGTGTAACATTTAGGCATTCAAATGCATCACACATATGCGTGGGTATGTGTGCTCTTAAAAATTGAAGTGAGATGATACTAAAAACAACACCTAATAACTGTGAAGAAGTCACTGACAGCTGAGCATACATTTACTATTTTAGTTTAGCTAAATATTTATAATACCTTTTCTTTTTACACTATAACCCTAGTTACTTTCCCATTGTCTTTCTAGATTTTTTCAACTAATTTAGGTGTCTGAACTAATTCAGTTCCAATGCATATTTAAGCAAAAATTAAAACATAGTATTAATAAATTGTGATTTATAAACCAGTGCTCATGGATATGTTATTTTAAAATCATTGCCTCTGTTACTACTTCATGAGTTTCAATTATTTATTATACGGCAAGCATCATTGTTCACCCAGATTGAAAATCCATCCAAAACAATTTAAAATTTTTGTACAAGAAATGTACCTCAACTAGAATATTGGGGCTTTTGTCCAAAATGTTTTCAATTCCCATTAATTTCTATTATCTGAATACCTATCAAATAAATAGTGTAAAACTTGGAGCAATGTAACATTACATTACACCATCAGTATTGAAAATAAATCTCAACATAATTTACTGTCACTAGTGAATTTAGTGAAATATTTCACTTTATATTTCTTTCCATAATTATGTGATGGATTTCAAACTTTCACAGTTAAATGTATATGTGACATTTATAATTAATTTTAATTTGAAATATACCACCTTATTTTACCACCTTTTACTTTCTTTTGGTCATAACACTGAATATTGACTACAGCAGTTCCATACTTCTTAAGGCTAGGGCTAGGTTAGGGTGTTGCTGTGTGCCAGCATATGCATTTTTTTCAAATGCTTCTTAAATGCTTTTTTTTTTCTGCCTCATAATTTTGTTTACATTTGCTGTGGATGTTTTACAAATCACCTAGATTGTTTGGTACAGGAAGGAAATCAATCCTGGACTGGTTAATTACTTGCAATCTTCCTGTTTTTCTTGGATACATTTTCATCCTTACAAAAATTGGGGATTTTTTTAACCCTTTCTAATACAGCTCAGCTAAACTTCCCACAATAACTTTATTTATATAGTAATACTATTTTTATGTTCAAAGTAAATCACAATGTTCTGGAAGAAAAACACTTAATATTGTGAAATAAGCTACAGCTTGAAATTTTTGCATGCAGTTTTAACAAAAAAATTGGAAGAAAGAGTAAGGTTTACATGAAAAAATATGCATTTATTCTAATAAATGATTTTTTACACATCTCAGTCTTTTTGTGCTTTAAAATTGGCTTGGGCATTTAGTTTCAAAGATTCCTGTTTTATTCACATCCAAAAATGAAATGGAAAAGAAAAGGAAAACAGAATAGAATATAAAACATTATGAATCTGGAGGCAGCTCGCACTGCAGCTCCTCTGTGGGATCACTGAGCAGCTGCTCTGCTCACATGGCCCAGAGAACAGCCTGGGCGCCCGCAGCCAGCATGGAGGCTTGCCTCAAAAGGGTCTCAAGAGTACAGAGCTTAAAGAAATTTAAATACTTGAAGTTGATTTCCATGGAAACCTTGTCATTCTTTGATGACAGTTGTGGCAGCTTTGCTTCCGATGGTTTTGCAAAGGAGAGACTGTGGGCAAACCACCAAGGCTGTAGGCCCTGCAGCCAGTACAGACCCTCTGGACCTCTCAGGGTGGCCATGAAGTTCCCAGTACAAACTACCAGTGGGCAATCAACAAACAACTGCACCCCCAAGCCCACCGAGAATTTTGCCACTGATTCCAAGTCTGATCAGAAGATGAAAGCAGCTAGAACTTTCTTGAGAAAATGGTTTTAAATGTTCAATACATTGCTGTATAACTCCTCACAGTTGAGACTTTGTTGCCACTGATTTCTTCCACCCTGAAGTTAAGTCCTGCATCCTGTTTACAGTCATCCAAAAGGTCCATGGGCAACATTGCACTGCACTACTTAAAATTACTGCCTTAAGAGACATTCTGGGAAGTTAGGATGGAAAAACCTCAGAGTCGTCTGATTTATAATCTTGCTCTAAAGTTTTTATAAACTTGTCAATAATTAGTCTATCATTCTTTGCAGTTTCTTCTATTATCCCTGGGTGTTGCTTTGCACAGGGATTTTAATCTGGTTTTAAGCATTTTATCACAATGAGAAGTGCCTTTTCAAAGATAAGTAGCTTTTTTTTTTTTTTTGGTTTTGTTTTCTTTTTTAACTTGTTATCTCTGCCATTTTGTTTCTGGGCAGATTTCATGTGTCACGCTTTCACTTTTCTTTTCCATAAATCATTATTTGGTAGAAGTGGAGTCACGTGAGTAACACACCAACTAAGTCTTTCCAGGCCTTTGGAACATCGTTGATTGTCTCCTACAACACCTCTGCTATAGAGGAAACATGCAGTCTTCTTCATAAAGAAAATTTGAAGGGCAACATGCACACACTGCTCAGAGACAGCAAAATCCAGGTCGCACCTCAGACACCACTGGGTCTAGTTGTGGCTCCTGAGAGTCCCAGGTAACATCCAGAGACAGTGTTGCAGGAGTTCAACCAAGTCCTTCCTCAATGCTGCAGATCCTCCTGGCCAGCTGCACATCCTTGAGGAAGACAGTGACTCGCCCAGATGTAAGGAGAGGAGGTAGGCATCCTCAAAGAGGTGAACTAATGATGCTTCTGCCACCTCTTGAAGGGCCAACAGGGCCTGGGCTTGCCAACTGAAGACCACCCCATGTTGAATTTCAGACCTATTTCTCTTCTCAGTGGCTGAAGGGATGCTTCCTTATCAAGAGGTCTGTGCTCTTCTGCAGCATTTTGATCTGCTTAAGCCAGACATTTCTCCTCTGCTTAGAGGAAGAACCTAGGGAGGCTCCCACCACAGGATACGGGACATGCCAGGTGTCTCACTGGGGCCTCGGGCTTGCGGCTCTGGTGGCGTAGGCTTATGGCAGGCTGCCCATTTATCTGTTCTTCTGTCTCTTTTTCACTGCTTCCATGGCCTTCATACTGTGTCCCTGTCCCTTTTTGTATGTCTTCCTCCCTCTTTGTAGACATTTCCAGATCACACA
Organism: Sciurus vulgaris; assembly: GCF_902686455.1. Lineage (NCBI taxonomy): Eukaryota > Metazoa > Chordata > Mammalia > Rodentia > Sciuridae > Sciurus > Sciurus vulgaris. The sequence continues at coordinate 130,408,073 of NC_136468.1, read as the reverse complement.
CAGTCTTCCCCTGCTCCTGTAAGCACCAGGGGCTGTTGGACTCACGGGAAGTAGACACCCCTCCGCACCTCCACAGTTCAGTGGGCACCTGGCCGTCTGAGTGCAGCCACATGAAGAGCCCCCTCTAGTCCATCTGTGGGCTCCGAGGAGGTGGCAGGCCTTCCCAGCACTGCAAGCCCAGTTTGGCCTTGCTTGCTTCGGATGGTCTAGCCTGGGGTGTGGAGCAGGGAGGTTGGAATCTGGCCTGCTTCCCTGTGGGCAGGATCATGCCCGGCTGCAGATACATCCTGGATGGGTGATGTCTGCAAATGATTTCCACTCAGTCATGGTTTCTACCTCTGGGAAATGGGTCTATACCAGTGTCAAAGAGTTGGACTTGCTGTGAGGCAGGCTTGTTGTGCTAAGATGATTTGCTTTTTGTGTTGTACTTGGTGAATATTGTCCACTGCTATAATTATTCTTGTCATCTTTCTTGTATTTCCACTTAAAATCTGTGCCTGTGTTTCCTCATCTGGAAAACAGGGAGAATATTTCTCATGACACTGGGTGGTAGTGTAAAGTGGGTGACCTTCATTATGGTTGGGTCTTGGAATGTCCCCCAGGAGTTCATGGATTGAAGGATTTGCCCCCAGGCAGCAATGTCCAGGTTTTGGGGAAGGGAGAGGACCAGGAATGAGTATTTTGACCTCATCCTGGATGAATCCATTGGATGGATAAATGATTTGACTGGATGACTAGGGGGTGGAATCTTTCAGGAGAAAATGGGTCACTGGGTCATGCCCTGGAGGGTTTCATCTCCCTGGGTTCTTCCCCTCTCTCTGCTTGCCAGCTGCCATGACCTGACAGCTTTCCTTTGCCACGCTCTTCCACCATGATCTTCCTCACCTATGCACTGAAGCAATGGAGCCAGCCTCAAACTGTGAGCCAAAATAAATCTTTCCTTCTTAATTTTGCTCATGTCAGTTATTTTCGTCTCAGTGGTGACGCACTGAACAACATAATGTAGTTGCAGACTTGGGTGTAGTAGGTGCTCCATAAACTGCTTTTGTTCTTTCTCAGATTAACTTTAGGGCTGTGGCAGAGCCCACCAGTCCCTCTCTGTGCCTCAGCTTCCTTGTCTGGAATTAGATCAGCACAGATCACCCCCTGAGGTCTCTTGGTCAAGGTTGACTGGACGGGTGTTCCCAGGGTGGCTGTCAGTCAGTGGTGACTCCACAGTGCCATGAAGTGGCTACTCCAAATCACCATGGAGCAGGTCTGAGTCGGGGGTTTGGGACCAGGATGTACTTGACCTCTCCAACACTGCTGGAGGCCCCATGCCATTTATGCAAATTTACCAAGGTCCACAACAAAAGAAATCCACTCAGGGACACATGGTCATGACAGGAGAATACAGACCAGAGCTCCTGTGCTAGGTGACCTCAGAGTGGTGGGTGCCCTTGGGGCAGTTTATCTCTCTAAGCCTTGCTTTTCTCACCACATCAGACCACCCTGGATGCTTCTGGTGGCAGTTGCATCCTCTGTCTCTGTGACCATTCCAAGGCTGTGTCTGTTTGGTAGTTCACAACTTTACAGAGTGCCTACTCTGCTATCTACACAGGATAAACAATAATGACAACTCAATAATAGCAGTTTCCAGTTGTGGAAGTTTCTTCTAGGTCAGGCCTTGTGCACTGCATATGGTCAGCAACAGCTCATTTAATGAACATGAGACTGAACTTTCTAAACACTATAGCAATTCACTCATTTAAACCTTCAAGCACAGTGAGACTTAGAATGCTGAGTGTTCTGATCATTAAATTCATTCACCAGGTATTTTATTGAGCACTTATATGCTAGGCACTGTGTTCAGCACTGAGGCTCCTGGTGAATAGCACAGGTACCATCTTGAACCCTTCTGGCTCCCATTTGAGTGGTGGGATCTTCAGTAAATACAAAAGACACCATGGATATAAAATTGGAGATTCACTTCCTGGAGGAAGTGAAGAGGAGCAGCGAGGGTAAAGGGGAGGTAGGCAGCACAGTCAGGAATGGCAGCATGGAAGATGGTGTTTCCACAGAGGTCAGAGGGAGCATAAGAAGTCTCAAATCATGAAGGCCCAGGGAGCAGCTTGTGCAAAGGCCCTGCAGCGGGAATAACCTGATATCATTGAGGGTCTGAAAGGCAGTCTAAAGCAGTTTCATACCCAGCACCTTCTCTGAACCTCAAGATTCCATTGGGCACTGAGGATACTGGGCCTCTGGGAAAATCACCAGGAAAACTAACAGAAAAACCATTCCTGGACATCCTTCAGGGCCATCTAACAGGCTCTGTGGACATAGGGCTGGCTCAGGTCTTTGTTGTCTCCTTGGTGATGACAGTGAGGAGAATTTCAGTTCCTCAGACTCCAGATCTGGGTTTTTCTAAGCATTCTTGACCCAAGGACTGTGTTCCATGTAGTTGGGGCATTTTTATTTAACTATTTGGGGAAAATTTGTATCAATATTTTTCTCCCTTATAGGCTCAGCACTGACCTAGGGTCCAGTCAACTAGGACAGTTCTCTATGTAACAGTCTTAGTTTATCTTACTGCAGGTGACAGTGTGGCTGGCAAAATTGGTCTTGGGGGTCTCACAGGCTAGCATCTGCACAGGGTTTCCCTCATGGAGCTTAAAGACCCCCTCAAATAGCACAGCCTTAGGCAGTCCTTTCTGAACTGAGCCAAGATAATCTCTATTTGGTCTCTCTTTGGTCCACCCAGTGGACTACCTGGATAGAGATAGAGAGGGAATGCCCTGGAATGGATTGGTAATGTCTGCCCTGGAGGTAGTCCTGGGCAACCACTTCAGAGAGATTCCTGCTGCATTCAGATCTAACACGTGTTCATCCCCAAGAGGTAGGAAGGATCCAAGACCCCTGGTTGGTTAATTCAACTAAATTTTATCTCCTATGGAGTCCATGAACTCTTGGTATTCCATTCACTTATGAATCCATTAGTGGATTAATCCACTGATGAGGTTAGAGACCTCACAATTCAATCTCCTCCCCAAAGTCCCACCTCTGAGCATTGCTGCACTGGGGATAAAACCTTCAACACGTGAGTCTTTGGGGGACACTCCGAAGAATGGAATGGGAACCACATGTGTTGGAATATACACTGGAGGGAAAAGCATGATCCATTCATCCTGCAATATTGGCTTCCATTACAAATGGGTGCACCCAAGAATGCATCTATCCCATGGTATTTGAAACAAAGTATTCATTTAGAAGGGGCCACCACAATTCTGTCTATATGTATGCATCTCTACTAGGTACCACATCCCCCCTTCTGAAAAGAGCATCCTCATGCACAACCTCTCTTTGAAGCAAATACATGTGCAATGGTTCAGAGACATGAATTAGTGAGGATGGTTCATGAAATATAATGATCTCACAACATATAACTATTTGGATTACATAAGTATAAACCAAGATAACATTTTTTTCATATACTAACCCTGAAGAAAGTCTAAAATGGAGCAGGGAGTAGGTTGTCTTCACAGAACTCAGAAATGAAAGATCTGTGATAAGCAGGCAGAGAAATAAACCAAGGACTTAACAACACAATTGCTCTGATGAATGTATGTTTCTACCAATGGGATATGTCCACTAACACTGCAAACAAGAACCACCGCATGGGATGGAGGCACATATCAAAACAGATTTTCAACAGGGTCATACGACACTTGAACACAAACAAAGGATTGCATGCTTGACATCTGTCCATATGCATGCAAAACCCAAACTCCAGATGTCTCTTCACTTCCAATATGCATGAAAGAAGAGTGGCACAAATGCATGGGCAGGCAGATCAAGATCAAACCCAACACACACCTACCCAGGAAGATAAGCAGAATCTACTGCTCTAGTTTTCACCCTTCAAGCCTCTAACTTTAAAACCGAGCACAAGTCAGCCGCCATCTAAGGAGGTTGTGCCAGAAGAGGTTTCCAGAAAGGAGATCCATTACAATTCAGCAAGCACTGCTGAGTTAGGACTGACTGACTGGATGTGAAAGTAACACACCAACTAAGTACTTTCACCTGCTTTATTCCAAGACCAACATTTAATTCTTGGATACTTTGTGTAATTCAAGCAAGGGGCCCCTAGAGGATGTTGGCTCAGATGATGTCATAAACACCCTATGAAATCAAACGAGGACCCCACCAGGCACTTGCATGCAAGCATGGAAGGGCACACACAGGTACAAGTACACACACACACACTCTATCAGCTCAGGCAGACCTCATGTTTAATGCCGTGGATCCCTCATCAGAGGGACAGAAATCAAAGTAAGATTGGGTGGGGTGACCTCAGCTTTCTCCTTGCCATCTCTCTCCTTATTCACATCCCATTACAGGTCCTAACACGGCACACAGGAATTTCCCAACCACAGTCTGGGAGCTGCAACTCCCTCTGCACCTCATCGCCCTCTGCAGGTTCCAGCCCCACCCCAAACACAAGTACACAGAACAACCCCTTTGGTTCCAGCCACAATTCCCTCCTTTTAACTTCTCGAACATAAATATGTCCTACTAGCACAAAAAACATTTTCCTCTGTAGCAAGGAGATAAACAAAGACACCATGTCATTCATCCACTACTGCCACTGGCTTTGCTGAGCACTGTGTGGCAGTGCAGTCCTTACCTGCCAGTTGAGCTCCAGGTGGCCTTCCCATGGCAGTACTCTCCACCTCCTCAAAACATTGGGGTCATCTGGTCCACCATCTCTTTGTCTCCTGCCTTTGACTGACTTCAGATAGCTGTTGTCTGTAGGATCTCAAGTCCCTGCCTGGGGCTGTGCTTCAATTCACCCAGTGTTCCCAGAAGCGCTGCTACCTGTGGGAACTGATGAGGAACACTGGATATAGGATGGCATAGAATTGTCCCGTGGGTGTCCCAGGGGTGGTGTGCACCCCTGGCTCCAAGAGAGTTCCTCCGGCAGGCCACTGTGCTGCGTGTTGTATTCAGCCTCTGGGCAGTGGCTGTGGCACAGGCCCAAATGGCAGCACTTGTGCTACAAAGGGCCACCTGCCGGACAACCCTGGTTCCCCTTCATGCCCTGGCCCTTTCTGGTCATGCCTTCCACACACACACACACACACACACACACACACAGTCTGTCCACCTATTTGTAACCCTTCTAATTTCCAACCCCTTCACTTTGTTCTCTCTTTCCCTAAAGGCAACAGAAGACCCTCCAACTGGTAGGAGGGCCTGTCCTACCCCAAGAACAACTCCTCTGCCTGGTGCTCTTGGTCCTGCCTACTGCTGGCTTGCTCCTCCTCCCCTTTCTCCTAGTCTTCCTACCCGCCCACGTGCCCCGCCTCCACTCCAGCATTCCTAGCACCCCTGTAATGCAGGAGCTGCCTGTTGGAAACCCAAACCTGACTGCTTTCTGAGCATACCCAGGTGCCCCGCTGGTGCCTTGGCTGCCTACCTCCCACGTGTTTTCTTGGCTTGGGTCTTCTGCCTGGCCGGAGGCATCGAAAGGCAGCAGCGGGAATCCAGCAGGAGGTGCAGGGGGTGGGTGACAGGGTCCGATGCTGGAGCCAGGAAAGCCGCCAGAGGATAAAGACCAGTGCTCCGTTCCACCGCCTCAGATGTGGGAGGTTGCGCTCCAGGAGGCAAGGCCAGGTGGCCTCTGGGTGGCGGGCAGCGGGGAAGAAGGGGGACAAGATGCTTCCCGGAAGCAGGAGCCTCAAGCTGAAGAAGTCCCTCAGTTTACGCGCATGTGCTCTGGTGAGCTATGGCAGCCGGGTGGAGCCAAGAGAGGCCCTCCTGGAAGACTTCACGGTTTTGTTGGCTGCAACGTGCTCCACCACTTGCAAGGGTGCAGTGGGTTGTATTGACGATGAAAATGGTGGTGAGGAAAGTACTGAACTTGCAGTTACTTTTCAATGACAACTTAAATATAGGATCATGTTCACTACATATTTAGTTAGGGGTGGCATCATCTTATCATGGCATACAGAGGGTGGGCATGACATACATTTTTGTCAGCAGTGCAGGACCAAGCGGCAAAGTCAGCGCAGTGGCACAGTCCTCAAACTGGCGTGGTGCTGCCTGGGCAGTGAAGGAGCTGCCCTCTGGGAGGCTGGCATGATTCTCTGGACACACCTGTGCTGGAGTTCCTTGACTATCTACAAAGACTGCATACCAAATGCTGTTTTGAGGACTGTTAGCTGCAGTGGCTTTCTTTGGTTGGGGACCAGTGGCACACACAGCAGGCAGCCTTCGTTGCTGTGGTGCTAACAGCAGACAGGACTTTGCAGATATTAGTTGAGACTTTGCATAGCCCAGGACAAGGATTTCTGACTCAAGGAAAAATCCCTGAGCTGTAGTGCTGGAAACAAGAGCGGCCAGGACCAGGGCGTCAGACAGAGCTCTTTGGTTGGGACCAGCTGCAGCAGAGTCCTGGCTCAGAACACAGCTTAAGTGGTGGCAGAGGCCCAGCAAGGCAGAGGACTGGGTGACAGGTGCGAGAGCCGAGGTGTCAGCTTTCCCTCTTTTCTTTCAAATTGCAGCATAGGTAACAGTGAGGTAAGTGTGTGGGGCATCTTGAAAACACTCAAGACTAGGTGACTAGAGGACTGCTATTTGTAGCACCAACATTCCATGGGCAAGTGGCATAAGGGGGAATAATAGTTGGGAGGGAGCCCAGCACAAAGTCCTGATGTGGGTGACAGCAAAACAGGAGGCACTCAGGAACAGTGCTTTCCCTTGAGCCTGGCCCAGACTGACTTCAAAGTTTAGGACCATGCCTTGGGATGCAGACAGAGATGGCCAGACATCTCTGGGGAAATTTTGAGGAAACCTCATTCCCAGAAGTGCCAGTAACAGGCAGCTCATGTGGCGGTTCTGATTCTCCTTGATGCTGAGGTTCCCCACTCCAGCCATGAACGTGGTGCTGAAGGACAGAGCCTGCTGCCCTGAGCTACAGGACAGCCAGGTCCCCTAGACCTGAGCTGTAGTGAAGCAGACCTGTTGCTGAAGTTTGCAATCCTGGAAAGGAGTGGTGGAAGAGTACAGTGTGGTGGGTGTGGTCTGGGATGAAGGAAGCTGTCAGGCAGTGGTCACATGCTCTACTCTGGGGACAAGTCTGGAGGCCAACCTGCTCTACCCTCCAGCCCTTGATGCTGCTCCAGATCTTTCAGAAGGTCGGGCTGGCCACAGCATGAGTCTCTAAGACAACTTGGATGATGACTGGGCGCAGAACTGAGAAATAGTGGAGAGAACAGGCCAGAGGGCAATGAAGGTCAGGTCTCTGCTGTTGTTGACATGGTCTGTGGCTGCTGTGACAAATGACACTAATGTGTGACTTTTTGAGAGAGACTTGTTTTCTCACAGCCTGGATGCTAGAGTGTAAAGGCAATGTATGGGTACACCTGGTTCTTTCAGAGCCCATCCTGGCCTGTTGCCATCCAGAGGATTTGGCTGCCTTGAAGTTGGGGAAAGTAGGCTCTGTCCGTGCCTATGTTGTCTAGGGGACCTGGCTGTCCTGTAGCTCAAGGCAGCAGGCTCTGTCCTTGCCTGAAGGGTCTAGGGACCCAGTCATCCTGCAGCTTGTGGACAGCAGGCTCTGTCCCTGCCTGTGTTTTCCAGGGGACTTGGCTGTCCTGCAGGAGGGGCCAGTAGCCTATGTATCTGCCTCCATTGTCCAGGGAACCAGGCGGTCCTACAGGTGGGGTCAGCAGGCTATGTCCCTGTCTGTGTTGTCAAAGGGATCTGGCTACCCTGCATCTGAGGGCAGCAGGCTCTGTTCCTTCCCCTGCACAGGTTCTCCCATGCCTGCATCCCTCTTGCCTCTCATAAGGTCCCTGAATGGAGTCGGGCTCCTTTGAATCCTGTGTGCTGTATCCTGGAGACTTACTTTAAACACATCTGAAAAGACTCTTCCAGGTGAGGTGACACCCTGAGGGTCTGTGCATGATGCTGTTTCCCACCATGCTACAGGTGCTGGTGTGAAACAGGACATGGTCCACATTCCTCACTCTCCACAATGCCTCAGATATGCTGTAAGCTCTGGTCTCCCCTGATGACCCTGCTTCACTCTGTTGTCCTTAATCGGCTGGCTTCTCTGTGCACATCCACACTGAGCCTCTGCCAATTTAACCTTCACAAATGAAGAACCAGAGCTGCCAAGAGTAACCCATGGCTTCACGGTTCCTTACTCTGGCTCTTCAATTCCTCACAGTATCTTCAGGGACTCATAGTCAGCCATCCCAAGACTGCAACTCCAGGTCTCCCATCATGCATCCTTCTGAAGCACTCAGGTCCCAATCCCTGCCCATGTGTCTTTGCTGCACGGAGGAGGCTGGCCCTGGGTCAGCGGGGCTCCTGGGGTGGCCAGGGGCAATGCCAGATCAGCCTTGGCTGTGGTCTCACCATGTGTCCAGGGGCTTGTGTGAGAGAACTGCTACAGAGGGGCAGCCTGCTCACCACAGACTGGGGCCGTGGCTTTCCTCTTGATGTTCATCTCTTTTCATACCTGGCACTGCTGATTCTGTCTCATTTCCTTCCTGTTGAAGGAACATTCCATAAACACCATTAGACAGGTCTGCTGGTGACCTTTCTCCATTTTCCCTTGTCTGAGGATGCCCTTACTTCCTCCTCTTTCCTCTGGGGATTTCCATGGTATAGAGCGTAGGGTTCAAGTTCTTGTCACCTAGTGCATGAAGGCCATGCATCTTTCCTCCACCCTTAAACTCTGAGGCTAACTCCATGCTCCATGCAGCTGGCAGCAAGTCTAAATAGGGGTGACAGACTGCAGTCCCTGGCTGGGAGGACACGTCCCCTCCCCAAGCTACTTCTCCCTCAGTTAGAGACCTCACTTGGTCTCCTGGATGGTGGTGACTTAACACTTCTCACGACTTCTCTGTGGAAAATGATGACTCCATGGGAAGCAGCAATGACAGTAACAAGAGGGTCAAAAAGCAATGGTGTGGGGTCAGATCCTGAATCCTGACACTGGCAGAGCATGTGTGCAGTCCCTGGCATTTTCACACAGGCCTGGAATCCAGGAATCATCTCCCAAGTCAAGCAGGAGCAGGTCCCTTTTGCTGCCCTTCCTTGCCAGTTGCCCTGTTCCTGGCCACCATCCATCTGTTCTCCATCACTGCGATTCTGTCAGTTCAACAACAGTATACATGGCAATGACAAAAACAGAATGAGTGACAGAAAGGACAATCCCAGGCTGGATACTATCTCAGCCCTCATGTAGTATCTGTCCGTATTTTTCTGTCATCTATCTGTCCATGTATCATCTCTCTACATCTATCCATCCACACATCCACACCCAGCCATCACCTTTCAATCCATCACTGCTCATCTATCATCTATCAATCCATCTTTCATCTGTCACCTATTTGTTTTTCTGTCATCTGTCATTTGTCTCTCCATCTACTATTCATCCATCCATCCATCACCTGTCTCTGAGCATCTGTCCCCTGCCCCATGCAGTTAGTCAGAAGTTCTTTCTGGTCACATCATCTGTGGCTCTCACAGAAGGTCAGTATCTGTCCCATGACCCACCTTGATGTCATAAGTCATCTTCTGGTGATTCTACCATTCTTAAATGACATTGGGGTCCTGGTTGATTTGTACTCCATTCCACATAGATGACTTTGTGAAAGACAGCTGCCCTGGAGAGGGGGACAGAGGTCTTCTGGCTCCAAACAGGGCTGTTCCTCACCCCTGGTTCCTTGTCCTTCCTTCCCTAAGGTCTCTGTGCTGCTTTATCTGACTGGTGCAATGGATCACCTGCTGCATGCCTGTCACTGAGGACAAGCAAGAGAAATGGAGACCCTGCTATGCCAATCCATTCCAGGTACAAGGACCTAGGGAGGCAGAGGGGGTGCTGAGGGGGAGCCCAGCATGAACCCAGGAGGATGAGGGTGGAGCACAGTGGCCATCAGAGAGCAGAGACCTGGGGAGCGCACCCATGTGAGAAGCAGTTGGGAGGCTGAAGGTTTGAAAGAGGCAGGTCACAGAGGCTCTATAGATCCTCTCAGGCCCAGGGCAGCTCCAGAAGCTTTGGCTTTCCCCTGATTGTGGTGGAGGCTGCCAGAGTGGCTGAGCAGAGGGACAAAGCAGCCCCACTTAGGTTTCCAGCAGAGAGGGAGCTGCAGGGCTGGGTGGGCCAGGTGGACAGGGCAGTCACCAAGGGGCCCAGCTGAAAGGTATTTGGTCAGATTCTGTTACCAGGTGTGCTGACAGACTTGGGGCCCTGGAGCTGGGTCAGGGGCTTTTGGCTGGTATGGACAAGATGGAGGTGTGACCATTTGGGGAGTGAGGCCAAGAGATAGGTGTCACCTGTGCCAGGCTCAGAAGGCTTGGGAATGGCAAGGCAGATTATGGAACACACAGCTTGGGGACATACCTAGAGTCCAGGGGAAAGCGGTGCACTTAAGGTTCAGGTGTTGGTGTTTCTTGGCTGGGCACATCACCACACTTGTTAGTGGGAACAGGACACGAATGTTTGTTAAGCACAATCTGGGCTGCTGAAACCCCAAGATGGGGCTCCTGTCTTGCCATGATTTCCTAGATCCCTCAACCCAGACTCTGAGCAGTAGTTGCCCAAAGAGCTGAGGCTATCCTCCTGGTAGAGACCCCAGTTGACCTGCTTCAGGTCCCCGGGTAGAGGAGGGCAGACTCGCAATCACTGAGCAGATTCAGGAACCCAGGATCCAGGAGGAGGAAGGGACCTTGAGCTCTGCTTGCCATGTTCTCCTGGAGTTGCTTGTCCTGCCACTGGTGCCTCCATGGGTCAGATTAGACAATCTCAAAAGGATGCCACAGGCCAGCACCCTGTGACTGAGAGGTCACTTCTGTCCTTACAGCAGTCTTACTCAGAGCTGCTCAGAGTATCTCTGTCAGTGTGTGCAATCAGATTTCTTTAATGAGACCTCTCAGGTGCATTTCCTCTTTTACCAAAATATATTTTCTGTTCTCTTTCATGTTTTTTTTATGGACAATTTAAACATGCAGAGAGGCAGGTGGAAGTGTATAGATGCTGCCCACTGACCTTTGCCTAGGTGTTGGCTTTACTGACAAGTCACTACAATCGCTGCCCCTCTGAAATAATTAGAACTCCACTGGCAGACCCTCTGACACTTTCCATGCACACTCCACACTAACTTTAAAACCAAAAGGCCCAGGCTGAGGGCCTGAAAGTCCCATGCAGAAGGCTGGGTCAGACAGGCAGGATGCAAGCTGCAGGTGGTCCCTCGAGGCCAAAATGGGTGCCCAGGCCTCCTGAAGACAAAGCACACTGGGCTGCATCAGTTACAATGATCCTTAGAGCAGGGGAAACAACCATCATACAGCAGTGACCCTACCTGCCATTTGAGCTGCTGGAGGGAAAGAGAACACAGGTCCAAGTGGGTGGGTCCCTGGAGGAGGCAGAACAGAGACCTGGCTGATTAGGACCTCAGGAAAGTCGATATGACAGCAGTGCAGGTGTCTGGAGAACAGTGGATGAGCCCTGGGTACATGGCAGGCCATGCCCATCAATGGGGAAGGGGACAGAACACCCCAGTGGGGCTCCATTTACTGTGGCAAGTCCAGTGGTTTCCCCCACCCCATAACAGTCTGAATGCCCCACAAAAACTCATTTGGGAGCTTAATCCCCATTAAAACATATTAGGAGGGTAGAAAATCCAACCAGTGTCTAGAGTTGAAACCTTGGGGAGGTGACTGTCTTTAAACAAGGCCATAAGGGTGGGGCCCTGACCCAGCGGAACCATGGATTCATAAAGAGATGTGAGCTGGATGCTGTCTGGCCAAGGGAGGCCTGTGTCACCTTGGGGTGCCGCAGAAGCCCAGGAGCAAGAAGGTGCTCCCTAGAGTAGCCCTCGTCCTTGGGCCTCCAGCCCAAGTTACATGCATCTGTTGGGGTGGGCCTTGCAGGGAGGTTTGACCACATAGTGCCTTCTCCTTGGTGTAATGGGATGGAGGGTTCTGGAAGCTACTTTGTCCCTGTGTATCCTTTGTGTGCTAAGGAAGATGTGGACATCACTGCACACCTAGGGATGATGTCCCACAAAGTGGAAGTCATTCAGGTCCCCAAGTACCCCTGAAGGAAATCTGTCTGGGGCTGCCGCAAGGCAAGACACCCTCCTATTGGGTCTGAGGCCTGATGGCCAATTCATGTGTGGCATTTTCTACAACAAAGAGACTTCCCTATGTAATTCAGACAGTACCCAGGGCACATTTGATCTATGCACAGGATGGCCCTGGACACTTGGTATGTACAGTTGCCCCAGTCTGGAAAAAACTAACTGGACTTGGGGCTACTTCTGCCCCTGTATGGATGAAGAAATCCAGATCTGCAGAGGCTGAGCCACTCACCCTAGGTCACATACCTCGAATGGACAGGATCTGGACACTAAAGTCCATGCCCTCCAGAAAATGAAGGAGTGTGAGATGTGAAGAGTCCAACCAAGAGCTCTGTCCTGCAGATCAGGGGCCTCCCAGAAGGCCCTGGGCAGAGGGCAGAAAGGGGCAGGGGGCTGAGGACATCATTACAGTACAAGCTCAGTCCAGAATCTCTTCATTGCAAATGACAGAGACCCAGCTCCACAGGGCTCATGCTAGCACAGGCAGAAGAGGCATTCAAGCAGGGACAGGTCAGGGGCTTATCTGTGGCTTTCGGAGTCCTGCTCCATCTTCATTTCTGATCTCCCTGTGGTTACTCCACCATCAGCAGCTCTCCCAGTGAGAGGCAGCAGAGCAAAAAAATGCACAGCTTGCACCCCAGAATCTAGGAGGATGAGTGCCTGCTTCTTGCAGCAGCCACCCCCAAGACCTCAGAGACACTTTAGGATGACTCGCCTGCAATGAAGAGGTGAAATCATCTCGACTCACATTTCACCTTGTACATGGGAAATCCTAAGGAAGCCACAAAAACCTGCAAGACCAAATAAGAGAATTTGCAAATCTTCAGGATGTGAGATCAAAATGAAAAATCAGTTGCATTTTTATACATCAGCAATGAATGATCAAAAATGAAATTAAGAAAAAATTCCATTCATAATAACTCAGAATAAAACACATAGGAGTAAGTATTTAATCAAAGGAAGACCTCTATGTTGGAAACTACAATACATTAATGTAAGAAGAGGAGACCTAAATAAATGGAAATATGTTCCCTCTTAATGCAGTGGAAACAACATGGAAATATCAGAATTCCTAAAGTCAGCTACAAGTTCACCATATTCTTCTCAAAATTTCTATGGCTTTTTCTGAGAAATGGTAAACTAAACCTTAAAATTCACATGGAATGCAAATTATCCCAAGCAGCCAAAATGATCTTTAAAAAGAATGGAGTTAGAGGACTCCCACTTTCCTGTGCTCATGCTGAATGCAGTCCTGCAGCCATCAGGACAGCATGGTGCTGGTGTGAGGATGGGCATGGAGACCAGTGGAACAGGGGAGTCGGGAAGGACACCTGCACATGCATAGCCCTGTGAGACTTCAAGAGTCTCCTCTTCAACAGCTGTGCTGGGAAGACAGGGCATCCACGGGAAAGAGCAAGCTGGGTCCTCACTCACTCCATGTGCAAAGACAAGCACAAGACGGAAGCTGAAAGTTTAAGGTTGTTAGAAAGACCTGCACAAGTCTTGGGTCTGGCAATGCACCTTAGCTAAAGCAGCAATAGAATAAGAAAAAGTAGATAAAGTGAACTTTGTCCAAATTTAATGTTTCTTGTATTGAGCATCAATGAGAAGACAATGTACAGACTGCGAAAAAACATGTTCCTAATTGTGTATCTGCTGAAGGCCTAGAATCGGGAGTAGAAAGAATTCCTACAACTCAGCAATGAAGGGACAAATGATCCAGTTAAAAGAGACAGGCAAAGTTTGTAACTGCATCTGTCTTAAAAAATGGCTCATGCATGGCCACTGAGCACATGGAGCTGAACATCAGTGGTCACCAGGGCATGCCAATCAAAACCACAGTGGAACAGCTCTTTACACCCTGGGGTGAGAACAGGGCTCAGAACTCAGTGGAAGTGGAACCCCAGTCCATCCCCACAGCACAGTAGGAGCGTTAGGCCACAGCTGCTGTGGGAAATGCAGCACCTGAGAAAGTCAGACTAGGATGACTGGCAAGACCCACCAATTCCTCCAGGAGGAAGTACCCAAAGAATAAATTGGGTCCTAACAGATGCTGTTACACAGATGCTCATGGCAACCCTGTGACCAGCTGGGCATAAAAACATGCTCAAACATGCAGGAAGGGCACTGGAAGGCTCTGTAGTGAGGAACACCACTAAGGAGAGGAACAGAAGGCCACACGGGATGAGTGCACTTCCCTGCAGTCTTCAGAGCAGTTAAATTCACAGAGATGAGGCAGATAAGGAGTTGCCATGGGTCCCAGAGGGAGAGAGGGAGGTGTTCTTGGATTAAAGGTGGGGATCAAACAGTGTCCCAAACTCACTAAATGCCACTGAACTATACACTTCAAAATGGTCAAGTTTGTTTTGTGAAATTCACTTTGATTGTTAAAAATACTATGAGTAGAATCATGCATGTGGGAAGTAAGGGAGAGAAAACATACGTACTGTGAACTCCACACTCCTGCCCTGGAGTTTGTTGGAATGCAGACAAGATGCTCGGCCAATCAATGAGGAAGGGAGAGAGCTGTGCTCTGCCTTCCTGGTACATTGCGCTTCATGGCAAACCTGTAGCCCAGGGGATGGCAGATGGCTCTTCCCAACAAAGCAACCCAGGCAAATAATTCAGAAGGAATGGGAAAACTAGATGTTTTGACACCCTTGAAAGAACTGACTTGGTTGCCATCATGGAAGAATGGCAGGAATCCTGTGTGGAAGGCTGACAGAGAAGCCTGCAGGGAAGGATAAGGTCCCTGCATCAGCGGGACGGGTGGGTGAATCTCAGCAACTTGCACCGAGTGGATGGTCCTGTACCTCCTGACACTGAAAGGCCCCAAGAGACACTTCACCAGCAGTTTCATATACCCAAAAGCCCTGAGACTCACCAGTCTTCAGATTCTGACCCAAGTCTGCCGTAGTGTGGGAGGGGGACCTAGGATGTGTAGCCCCCCAGTCATCTGACCTGGAACTCCTGGAACAGGCAAGAGGACACTGCCTCAGATCCAGACAGTTGGTGATGCGGTACTCAAGGACCACCTGTAAGACTTGTTTGAATCTGCACCCAAATAAATCAAGCTAAAATTCAGTGTTTCAGACTATCAGAGAATTTGAATGTGGCCTGGATATTTGTAACAAAAGTCCCACAAATATCATAAATGTGTTTCTTCCTGCACTGGGGGCAGAAGTCCCAGACCAACACAGCTCTGGCATCTGGTGAGGGCTGCTTCCTGACCAGGCAGTACTTCTTGCTGTGTCCTCAACTGGCAGAGAAGGTGAAGCAGCTTGGGGGTCTCCTTGAGAGGGACACTAACCCCACCTGCCTTCATGACCTTGCTTCCCCCAGAAGGCCCCTCTGATGCCATCAAAGTTATCAGGTCTGGTCTTGGGGACACCATTCACAGCAGTGTCCAGGCAAATTCAGGGCCTACAGTTTGTTCCCAGCAGTGTATGTGGTGCAGCACTGGGAGATGAGGTTTATTCACCAGGGCACATCTGGAGGTTTCTGCCATGCAGTGTGAGATGTGTGCAGTGTGCTTTAATCATGTGTCAAAAAAAACATAATTAATTACATGGACTTCATACTTCCTGAACACAAGCAAAATGTCAACATTCCAAGGCAAATGAGTAAAGCACCTGAAGGCTCTGGCAATGACAAACCACAAGCCCCTATCCTTAATGTAGTAAGAGCACATCCAAATCAACAAGGAAAATATCTCCACATAAACAGACGTGGTGGAAATAAGGAAGTCACGAGAGACAAAATCTGTCAGTCCGAGAGCCACAAGATAGCCCAGTGTCACTAGTTATCTAAGACAGGCACATGAAAAGGGAAAAGCAGATTGTGTTTGTTGGATTACCCTAAGACTTAAGACTTGGACTATCATAATTCATGTGGGGGCATCAAGAGTGTGGTCTGCCCTGGCCTGCAGTGCTAGGAGTGTCCACCTCACAATACTCCGAGGGGTCTTCTGGTGAAGTGCAGCAAGAGCCTCGTGCTTTGAAAATGTGTGCTCCACACAATTTCCCAAAGGAGCAGCTCATGGGATCTGAGAGCAGGACGTTCAACAGTCAACTTGGGCTGGCAAAGTCCACAACTCAAAGTTCTGATGAGAGACATAGTTAAATGGAGGGGTGGCACCCATGCTGTGAAACACCATGTACCTTCAGAAAAAATAGCACAGGCCTGTGTGCATTAGGGAAATGCTCCAAATCAAAGGTAAATTGTTTTAAAAAACGTGCTACATTATGACCCAATTTTGTTTCAGAATACATGCGTAATATCAATGGGTGACAATTTTAAACAGAGACAAAATATGAAGTGTAAAGTGTAAAGATGCAGAAGGGGCACACTGGCCCCTCTGCACTCCCTGACTGTGGAACACCTTTCACGCTGTCCAGGTTGTTTTGTTCTTTAACAAGAGGCAGGTGTCATTTTCACAAGTGGTAAAGCCAGTGCTGGGATTTGGGAAGGGACCTGGCTGTCCCCTGCTGATCAGGTACTTCTCAGCTGAACGTGAGGTCTCTGGGCCATTTCAGGGCAGGAGGTACCACCCTCCTGCTGTCCACCATGGTGCTCATGCTTGTCTGCCCAGCACATTTGCGCCCACAGAGCCACCTTCAGCAGGTGACCAGGCAGAACACCCCATCCTAACCTTGGCTCTCACCAAGGGCCACTTCTGCCCAGTCTGAGGGTCCCAGGTAAGCAGGAAGGTACAAACCTCCATACACATCCCCACTCCTTTCACTGACCACAGCCAGGTTTCATGTCTGCATCCTCACTGATTTCAACTCCAAGACTACAAAATGGAATGGACAGTTGGAGAGGTGGGAACTCTCTGGATTGTGCTCTGCTCAGGTCCCAAGTACTGTCTGAGAGTAAAGTGGGCCATGCTGTATATGTTCCAAAGAGGAAGAGGTTTCCTCCATGGGATGGGAGGGGTCCAAAAGCTTTCATGCTCTTGGCTCACAGTAACAAGAGGCTCTGTCAGCACCATCACCATGTCCTGAAAATCTATGAGGAACTGAAGAGCACAGAGCTAAGGGGTTCAGCAAGGTGGAGTGGAACTCAGAGAAGAGAACAGCGGGGTGGTGCTGCAGGGTCTCAGGGAGGTGTGGGGGTGTTAAGCAGAAGGTGGGGCAGGGCTGAGGGTCACAGCTTTTCCAGGTGCTCAGTCGCAGCAGACAGGACAGGAGGAATGCCTGCCAACCACTTTTCCCCATGCTGGGTACCCAGAGACCCTTTCTCAGGATGTAGGTTTCTGGGGGTGGCAGAGGTACCCTGCATCAGCCAGAAGTGTGAGGCACAGCAGCTGCTCTTGAACAACTAGAAGTCTGACCACTCTGGACTGTACCACACTGGTTGTCTGCTGGGGCCACAGGGCAGGGGCCCAGCAGAAGGGGTGTAAATCCCCTTCCCACAGCCCCACTCGGACTGCCCTCCCTGACTGTAATCAGGGTCTACAGCTTTTGTTTCAGTTTGTCATTTCACATTGATGGGTCATAGCACAAAGGTGGAAGATCATAATACCTCCCCAAAAGAGCTCTGGTCCACTAAGCCTGGCCACACACAGGGAATGCCAAAGATGAATCTGCCAGCAGAGATGTAATTCAGATGAGGGCACAGTGAGTTTGGTCAACGGAGCACAGAAATGCCAAATATAATTTTTTCCATTAACATTATCCATAGGCTCCTGTCAAGGAAATACCTGATCAGAACCCAAAATGAACAATTGTGGAAATTACTATCTTGAGGGGAAGATGTCCAGCAGAGGGATTCAATTTAGGGAAGATCTCAAAACTGGGCCTGGCCAGCTTCTGGGGCAAGAGACCTGCTCATCAGGCAGAGAGGTGGCAGGGGAAGGTCCCATGTCACTGGTCCTGGAACCCCTGGGCAGCAGAGGGTGTGAGTGCCAGGGCCAGTGCCCCCAGAGGCCATTTTTGGACCCCTGCATGGGAGCCTGCACACCCTCCCAGTCAAGGCAGCTTAGTCAATATACCTAAATACAAAAGTCCTCTCAGAGGCCAAGAAAGCTGTTGGAAGTTGCTCCTGGGGCCAAGGGGTCCCCATGGGAAGAAAGAAACCAGGAGCAGCAAATTCCTACACTTTGTGTCTGACACAAAATGATCCAGGCATGCAGGTCACTCCAAGCAATGTAAGGACATAAGGTGAAGCAAGCCCATCCCAGAATTTCCTGAAGTTACTTAAGATGGCATAGTATTTGATATAAACTACACATAGCCTCCTGTGTGTTCCAAGTTCTCTCTAGATTTCTCATGATGCCTAATTCAAAGCAGACTCTGTCATGAGCAGGTATGCTGTTTAGGAAATCTGATGAGAAGTCTGCACATGCTCAGCACAGATGAATTTTCTTTTTCTCTAAAAATTATGACCTGAAGATGGTTGAATCCATGGGTGAGGGACCCTCAGGTAGGGCTGACTGTGCTTAGTGGCAGTGGCTGATTAAGTGCTTATCAGTGCCAAGGTTTGGATGTGTGCCCACAGGACCACATGCTGCAGGCATGGTCCTGGTGGGGCCACCGGGGAGGTGGAGGTGCCTTGAAGAGGCAGGTCCTAGGGGGAGTCTTCAGGTCACTGGGGACATGTATTGGAGGGGAGGTGGGACCCAGCCCCTTCCTCATTCTCTTTTGCTCCCTGGCCCGTGACATGGTAAGTGGTCCCCTCCATTGTGCATGACCACACTACAGGTCTGAAGCTATAGGGCCAACTGACCACAATCAGAACCTCCAAACCTGTAAGCCAAAATGAACCTTTATTCTTTATGAATTCATCATCTCAAATATTCCAATATAGTTATGGAAAGCCGGAACAACAACCAAACTCCTTAAGAGGCCAAAATGACACTGTCTTAAAATATCAAGTGCATATACTGTTAGACAATTCTACTTCTAGAAATTCATCCTAGAGATGTTTCACTCAATGCACAAAGAAACATGTACATGCATGTTAACTATATCATCGTTTTGACAAGATCAAGAAAACCCCTGCGAGAAGGAGCTTGATAAGTGTGCTGCGTACCTCCACAGGACGCAGC
The DNA here is from genome assembly GCF_902686455.1 of Sciurus vulgaris. Classification (NCBI taxonomy): domain Eukaryota; kingdom Metazoa; phylum Chordata; class Mammalia; order Rodentia; family Sciuridae; genus Sciurus; species Sciurus vulgaris. Next base: position 130,388,888 of record NC_136468.1, on the reverse strand, counting down.
ACGTTGTAGCACTGCAAAGTCACTGAGAAGACTGAGGTCAACCCACATCCCACATGCACATTCATAGACCAGGACAACTTCAGTATGGCAGAAAAAGGGCAAGGAGCAGGAAGAAGGTGCGGGACAGCCCTGCAGGGCTCACATATGTGTATGTGTGAGTTTGTGTTGCACCTGTGCAGGAGTGCTCTTGAAGGAGGCTGAAGTCTGCCTCCAGAGAGAGTGAATAGAGGGGGAAAAGTGGGGAGACATGGGTGAGGCTGCTGGCAGGCTACGCACAATTGGCGTGCAACAAGGCACTATGCCCCTAGTGCAGCCGGTAGTAAGGACTCACGCCACATCTCCCTTGGTGTCCAACTGGTCACCTTCATCACAGGCAGCCCCACCATGAAGCAAATATCACTGGACAGTCCCTTTGCTCCAGGGCTGCATTTCAGAGACCTCTGCCTTGCTCCAAGCCAATTTGGTACTTTCATTTTTGGTACTGGGGATTAAACCCAAGGGCACTTAGCCACTGAGCCACATGCTCAGCCCTATTTATATTTTATTTTGAAACAGATCTTGTTAAGTTGCTGAGGCTTCCTTGAACTTATGATCCTCCTGCCTTAGTTTCCTGAGCTGCTGGAATTACCAGCATGTTCCACTGCATGCAGTCACCCTGATACTTTAAAAAGGAGAACCCCCAGCATCTCCTGTACTAGCTCAGATGGCTAGTGGATGAGCTAGTAGCTAGTAGCTCAGATGGAGTCAACAAGTCCCTGGTGACTCCAAAGCTAAATGTAAGAGCAATGCTTCCCAACCTGTTGATGCACAGGAAACCCTGAGCCCAGGTCTGGAGACACGGATGCCATAGGTGTGGGGAGGGCAGAAGCTGTGTATGGAACACACAGGTACAGCCTGGACACTGGGAAGTGTTCTAGGGGCTGCCTTCACATGATGACCCTCTTCCATCTAAGGCAGAGGACATGGGGTCCTTCACTGTCACAAGCAGCCCTGTGTGTGCTTGGTTGTTTGGCCCACTTCACCATATGGGGTGCCAGTCATTGGGGACCACGTGGGCAGCATGAGTCACACTCAGGACTGAAGATCTCTAGCAGCTCCAGGCTGGAATCTGCACCCATGGTCACATGGGTAGGGTTTCTCCCCAGGTATCACAGATCACTTTTCTCACTTTTCTATAGTTTGCAGTTCTTTTCTCCTCTTTAAGTAGATAGGTAGTATCAAAGTTGCAAAAAGATGGGAGACCGCCAATGAGAAAGGAAAGGCATTCCTTTAATCCAGCCATTATGAAGAAAAAACTGAATTCATTAGACCTCAAGCATTTCATAACAGGGCCTCTCTGCTGTCAAGGGCCTGGTAAGGGGTAGATAAAGTTTCCATTACTTTTGAAGAGTTCTGTGGTAAATACCAAGAAGTACAATTGTTAAGTAATGGCATACGTACACTGTCACTTTCCAAACCAAAATGGCAGGCCCATCAGTCTCAACTCTGCATGATCGGGTCCTTACCAGCCCTGGCAAACATCTGGGAGGATTCCCAGGAGGACCTGGGCTAATCTTCAATTTTAAACTGAGGACGATGTTGGCTGCTTTATGAGCAGTGTGCTGGAGAAGGATGGTGGGAGGCTCCCACAGTTGGCTGAGAGAGATGGTGGCTTGGGTCAGGGAAGGATGGAAAGAGCTGGAAGGATGCAAGCAATTGATAGGGAAATGGATCTGACCAAATCTAACACTGGAATCTGTGTGAAAAGAATCCAAGATCCAGACACTCACATTTCAGACATAAGCGACCTAGTGCCATGGAGCGACTACAGAGAATTTGGAAGAAGCAGTGAAAGAGAGGGACAGAAACAGGCTTCAGCTTGGTGGAACATGAGGCAGCATAGAGTAGCAGATAAAGGTGTGGACAGTGGAGAACGGAGAGGGATAGCCCAGGCCTGTGGGTGGTACAGAGCAGAAGCTCAGTAGTCATGTCAAACCAAGTCAAATGTCGCTGGAGGCACAACCTGGAAACCAGAAACGCTCATGTCTGACCAGGGAATTTTTGGTAAGAGAAGGGCCTGCTCACACATTTTGTTACACAAGGCTACTCCATCCCCCTATGATGACCAGGTTTCCCGGAACCTCCAACTGCGAGGCAAAAAAAAGCCCCAGCTCTGAGAGCTGGCATCACCTCCCCATCAACAGAGGGCTCAGCCTGAGAATCATGGGCTCTCCTGGCCCCCCCACCAAAGGCTTAAGCCCTTCACTCCTAGGAATTGGGGACAATGGGAAAGTCCTTCAGGGCAACGGGCACACCAGTGCTTTCTGCAACTGGCCATCCCAGTTATGAACAAAGGCACAAAATTTCCCCTCCAGGCAAGCAACTTCTGCTGGGAACTGATTCTTCCACAGTGCATTTAAGGTCAGATGAACACAATGATCCTGTCACTGCATCCCCAAAGCTCCCCACTGGGGATGCATTAGACCACAGTCCCCAGACTGGCCTGCTTTCCAGGTGACCTGTGTTGCCAGCCATGAGCAAGTTCTTCTATTCTCACAGTCTTCAGTGGGCTGTCCATTCCTCACTCTAGTTTCTGATTTTTGAGACAAAATACCCCACATATTGAATTACCCACTAAGTGGCTCTGGCTCTATGCAGAACTAGGGTGGATAAGTGGATGCTAAAAATACAGAACATAATTGTTATCAATACTCACTCTACTATGCAACAGCATTCTAGAAAATGTTTGCTGTTGTTCTGCTTTGCTTATTTCTGCAGCACTGGGGACTGAACTCAGGACCTTTCCTATGCTGGGCAAGTGCTCTACCATGGAGCTACATGCACATTCCACCAGAAGGCATTTCTGGAAGAAGTGAGAGGATGGGCTGATCCCTCCCCTGAGAGGAACAAAAAGCCAGTTGGACAGAAATTTATAAAATAAGTGTAAAGTCCTCAGATAACTGAAAACAATTCTCTTATTTTGACATTACAAAAGGCCTTTACACTTATTTTATAAATCTCTGTCCAACTGGCTTTTTTGCTTTTCACAGAGTATGCATGACTTTTGGAATTAAAAATAAATGAGACAAAGTAAAATAAAATGGAAGGAAGTAGTCCAGTTTTGTTCCTCTCAGGGGAGGGATCAGCCCATCCTCACTTCTTCCAGAAATGCCTTCTGGTGGAATGTGCATGTAGCTCCATGGTAGAGCACTTGCCCAGCATAGGAAAGGTCCTGGGTTCAATCCCCAGTGCTGCAGAAATAAGCAAAGCAGAACAACAGCAAACATTTTCTAGAATGCTGTTGCATAGTAGAGTGAGTATTGATAACAATTATGTTCTGTATTTTTAGCATCCACATATCCACCCTAGTTCTGCATTAATATATACTTTCTTGTTTCAAAAATTGGAAAACGTACATGTCCTTAGATACATATTCAGCACAGTGATGGACAGAGAAATGAAGGAGGTTTTCCATTCTCTGCTTTTTATTTGAATGTTGACATTGAGTAATTTACATGTGTATGCTTACAATGTTTAAGATGAGACACATGCAGTGATATTTCATAAATGAGTGAACTTTAGGACTGCCAGTGATAACAGAAGCCTGCAAAGAGTACACAGACAATTCTGGGGATTGAGAAAGCCCAGATCCCTCTCCAAAAGCTCTAGACAAATAAATCAAAAGTTAGAAAATTCCTGTCATGGAATAAGGCCCATCCAGCTCAATGGCAGTCAGTGAGTTTGTGAAGGCAGGAGATGAACTGATTGGGGGAAGTCAACACCATAGGGAAGTGGAATGGACTTGACTTGGAGACTCTGACTTGGCCTCCTGACTATGAAGCACTGGCTATCAAGATTACAGAAGAGGTTTCATGGGTCCCCAAATCTGTATTGTGTCAGTACAGGAGTTTGAGTCTGACCTTGAGACAGGCAGCCCACAATGGTCTATGAAGTTCATAGACTTCCTATATAAACTGTGTTGAATGTCTGTTTTTATTAGGAAAAAAGTAACAACTTTACAACACTCAGCCTTCCCAGACAAAAAACAAGGTGATACCTAATAAGCTTTCTGAAATTCTCCTCAACAATATTACAGTCCTCAGCACTGTGGTAATTAACAGACATACTGTCTTCTAAGCTTCACAGTCACATTAACACTGAGGTGGATGCTGTAATTATCTTACTAACTACATTAAGTTCCTTGGAGGCTGAGACTTGGTCTATTCACTCTGCACTCAGCACCTAGAATAATGCCTAGCACACAAAAGTTGATCAAGAAAATTTAGTAAAGGAATCAAAGAAATTTTCAAGCATGATTAGAAGTTTTTTTTTAAAAATCCTAGCAAAGTATCCCAGGCTGTGCGGTGGCAAAGTGTGGCTGAACCCAGACCTCAGCACCAACATGCCAAGTTGATTCAATTCTAATGCAATGCTAACTCTGAAATGTAGAGAGTAACCTCAGCTTAGCCACCACTAAGAGTGCAAGAGACAGCTCCTTGTTCAACAGACACCAGCAACCAAATAGGGGTCAAGTCAATGCAAACAAGATTCTTTTTCATAGTTTTAACTAATTTGTTTGGGCATGAATTTTAATGCAATTTATATTAAACCACAATGAAATTCTTCATAGAACTAGAAAAAGCATTCATTCATTTGGAAAAATAAGAGACCCAGAATAGCCACAGCCATCTAGCAGGAAAAGTGATGCAGGAGGTGTCACCATACCAGACCTTAAACTCTGCTACAGAGCAATAGTAACAAAAAACCAAATGGTGTTGACACCAGAACAGACAGGTAGACCAATGGTGCAGAACAGAAAACAGACATAAATCCACATAAATATGATTATCTCATACTAGACAAAGGTTCCAAAAACATACAATGGAAAAAAGATAGACTCTTCAACATGGTGCTGGCAAAACTGGAAATCCATATGCAGTAAGATGAAATTAAACCCCTATCTCTCACCCTGTAAAAAACTCAACTCAAAATGGATCAAGCATCTAGGAATTGGACATGAGACCCTTTACCAAGTAGAAGAAAAAGTTGCCCAAATCTTCATCATGTTGGCGGCTTAGGACCAGACTTCCTTAACAAGACTCCCACAGCACAAGAAATAGAAACAAGAATAAATGGGATGAATTCAAACTAAAAATTTTTCTCAGCAAAGGAAACAATACTGTAAAAAGAAACTCTACAGAGTGGGAAAAAATCTTTACCACATGCACCTCACATGAAGCATTAATCTCCAGGATATATAAAGAACTAAAAAACACCAAAGGGGAAAAAAAAAAACCAAATAATCCAATCAATAAATGGGCTATGGAACTGAACAGACACTTCACAGAAGTAATACAATCAATCAACAAATATATGAAAAAATGTTCAACATTATTTAGCAACTAGAGGAAAGCAAATCAAAACTACTCTAATTCAATCTCAATGCAATCAGAATGGCAACTATCAAGAATACAAGCAACAATGTGGGGAAAAGGTGCATTCATACATTGTTGGTGGGAATGCAAAATGGTGCAACCATTAAAGACAACAGAATGTAGATTCCTTAGAAACCTTGGAATGGGACCGCCATTTGACTCAGTTATCCCACTCCTCCGTTTACACTCAAAGGACTTAAAATCAGCATACTACAGTGATGTAACCAAATCAATGTTTACAGCAGCTCAACTCATAATAGCTAAACTATGGAACCAACCTAGGTGACCTTCAACAGATGAATGGATAAAGAAAATGTGTGTTATCTATATAATGGAACATTACTCAGCCTTAAAGAAGAATAAAATTATAGCATTTGCTTGTAAATGGATGGAACTGGAGAATATCATACTAAGAAATAAACCAATCCCAGAAAACCAAATATTGAATGTTTTCTCTGATATGCAGATGCTAATTCACAATAGGGAGGGGCTAGGGAAGAATGGTTACTTTAGATTAAGTAGAGGGGAGGGCATGGGATGTAGGAAGGATAGTACAATGAATCAGACATTATTATCCTACATACAAATGTGACTACATGACTGGTGTGATTCTAAATCATGTACATCCAGAAACATGAGAAACTACATTTATGTATGATATGTCAACGTGCATTCTACTGTGGTGTATAACTAGTTAGAAAAATTTTCTTAAAAAGTAGATTTAAAAGATACCAACTTCCAGATAAATAAAAGAATGACAATAATATTTGGCATCAAACGGGTGGCTATGGAGACTTTCATGCTCAGTGAAGTAAGCCATTTCCAAAAATCCAAAGGTCAAATGTTTTCTCTGATGTGTGGAAGCTAACCCACAATGGAAAGGGTGAGGGGAAGAATAGAAGTGCAGGAGATTAAACTAGAGGGAATGGAAGGAAGAAAGTGGTGATAAGCAACGGAAAGACAGTGGAAATAATCAGACATAGTTTTCCCACGTAGATATAAGAAAACAACAGATGAATCCCACTGCAGTGTACATTCATAAGACTGCAACACTAACCAGAATAAGATATATTCTATGCTTGTATATTTATATCAAAATAAATGCATCTGTCATGTATAACTACAAAGAACTAATGAATAAAATAATAGACAAAGTATTTCCTGGGTTTCTGTAAACATTTTCATAGCACTGAAATAAAATTAATATGAAAAGTAAAAGGGCTTTTTAGAATAGGTTTTTTAACTCTCTTCCAATTTTCTGCCAAATGAGGACACAACTATTAGGACAGACTTTCCCACTCTGACCTCCAGAACTGTGGGGAACAATTTCCTGTTCTTCATGAATCTGAGTTTTCACTAATACAAATTAAAAGTGAGAAATTGAAATAGTTACTTACTAATCATCTAATATATAACAATACCTTCAAAACCGAAGTTCTGTGATGAAAAATCAACTGCTTCTGCCAGCCAGTGGGTGTCTGCGCAAGGGGCAGGCCTCTGCCGCCAAGATGGTGGGCCATGCCACCCGGTGCTGCAGCAGGCCCCAGCACTGCACCAACCAATGTTTCTTCTTTCAACCATGAAGAATATGCTCCACAGACCTGAAACAGTATACGCTGCAATCCAGGCGCCACAATAAGTCTCTCTGTCAGAATGCGCTGCCAAGGGTTTAGATAGCACTTGGTCCACTGGTATTGGTCCAAACTTATGCTAATTAGGGTTTGAAAGAAGTACTAATGCTATTGGTCCAAACTTATGCTAATTAGTGTTTGACACATACTAACCCTATTGGTCAGTTCTTTTTTTTTTTTTTGAACATTCATTCATAGCAGCCCCAAACTCCATACTGAGAATTACCCCAATGTCAATCGACTTGTGAATGAATGAAGTGGAATAAAGCTAAATGGCAAAGTGCTTACCTTGCATTCCCAAAGCCCTGGGTTCCATCCCTGTTTCAAAAAACAAAACAAAACCAAAAGAAAAAAAAGTAAAACAGAGAGAAAGAGAGAGAGAAGAGAAACCCAGTAAAAGAAAACAAAATCAAGTAAACAAAATTTATCAATACATAAAACCTTATTCAAAAACATACCTGCTCTGTGTTCCTCAGGACCTGTGTCAAGTGACCCCTTATCCTTTACCTCTTCAAAACAATTTTTCCCAGAAGTTGAAAGACAGGGACCGTATCTTAGTCATCTCTCTCTTGCAGTTATGCCAGAAAGTAGTTATGTGAGGTGGATGTGTGGGATATAATTGGGATGAATATCAAGGCCTGATTTGGAACCATATTTTGAAGCATTGCAGGTAATATCACATAAAAAGTACTTGGCAAAATTGAAATACAAGTGTTAACAAATGATATGGAATGAAAAGATGTTATAATTAAAGGACAAGAAGATGCAAATAGCCAAAACTACAAAAAATAAAATAAAACTAGCTAATTACTAGTTTTATTTGTATTTACTTTCAGTAGAACTTTATGAATAGACTCTATCAATTCAAGGGACTTTATAGTACCTAAGCCTGAGATGGGCGGGGCAAATGTTATACATGTAAAATAAAACATGATTGTAAAATATTGAAAATATCTTCTCTGATTTGTCACCAATATCAATCATATTCACTAGAACATTATATCTGTAATAATTTGACTTGCTATTAGAAATTTAGAAGAAGAACCAGAATTCACAAGCTGGCAAAGGGCTCTCTGCATGAGGCAGAACTGTTGCCAATTGTTCAAAAATGGTATTTTGGTGATGTTCCTATGAGTGTCAGCACAGCCCACCAGAACTTAATCACATTTAGTCTTGGTCAGGAAGGATATGTATTGGAAGTTGGAGGAGGAAGGAAGAAGCTTGATCAGAGACTAAGCTAGAGAGACAGTGGTAGGAAGAGCCCTGTCCTTTCTTTTTACTTTGGTACCGGAAATTGAACCTAGGAGTGCTTAACCACTGAGCCACATCTCCAGTCATTTTTTGTATTTTGAGCAGTGTCCCCCTTGGTTGCTTAGGGTCCTGCTAAGTTGTTGAGGCTGGCATTGAACATGCTTCAGCCTCCATTGCCAGGATACCAGGCTTAACCACTTTATTCTTAATACACAGGACTCATGAATTTGTGTATCCAAGTTCTTCTGCCATCTTTTTCTCCATTCCAGAATCAACACCAAGTCCACTGGAGTGCAATCTTTCTAAAGTTCCTTCCATTCCATCAATTCCTAGGGTTCCTTTACTCTTCTCTTCTTCGAAGGGCTGTCCTTCTGACCAACTGAGCCCCACACACTTATGGACTTCGGCACACAGTTACAAGCTCTGACACTTGTAGCTGATTCTCTGGTGTTTTCTGAATACATTAATGATCTGCTGATGCTCTTTCTACACCCCCACTCTCTTACTGTCCTCCCGAATGTCTGGCCATTGGTCAGGTACTGCCATTTGACACGTCCCCATCACTATCCTGAATGTCTCTTGCGGTCTCCTTCTGTGCATCAGTGACATGCTCTCTTGGCTGCAGGTCCTTAATCTGAAATTTCTGAGTGGCCCACACCACAATCAATCACCCTGATGTTATCTGATGAGACAGTTCACAGAGGGGGAAGACACCCATGGCTAAGGTCTTCCTCTGGAGTACTTCTGAGTCCTGATGTGCTTTGGACAATCTTTCAGAGTAGGGAAAATCTATAATTTGGCTATAGGATCAGTCAGTCCTGGGGAAGAGCAAGTCTTAAGTACACTTGGTGCTCCTAAGTGTCTCTCTGAGGCTATACACCCATTGGGTCCTCAGAATGATCTGATGGAATGGCACCATTATGCATCCATTTTTTTCTATCAAGCTTCACAGAGAGGTTAAGTCACTCAACCAAGATGACACAGATAGGAAATGACAGAGGCAGATCACAGCCAAGGGAGTGTGCATGCCCCTATAACAGAATTAGAAGCTGCTAATTCCTTTAGCACAAACTCTAAAAGCACAGACTCTTCACTTGGGCCTGCAGATACCCCAATGGGCAACTCAAAGAAGGAGGAAGCCTGGCATCTTAGCCTTCTTTCTGTATTTTTCTTCAAACTCCTGTCAGCTCTGCATGGAGGTGTGTTCTCATTTAAGGACTGCTCTGATAAAAACTGGTAGCACAAAGTTTATTAGACCGGCATTTACCTAGCATCTCATCCCCCTTCAAGTCTGAGATAACTAAGGGATTTCCAAGGTTGACAGGGACATTCAGTGCTAGCTCTTACATTGTCCTGTTCCATAGGCACTGGAATGGCCTAGAAGTCTTCCTTTCCCTGCACCTCACAGGAACAGCAGATCCTTGCAGATCACCTGATAATGAGGCTGTCCCTACAAAGCAGACACACCCATCCCGTGAGAACCAAATTGTTCCCCTTCTGGGTATACAGATCCAACAGACAAGGAGCCCCTCCTATGAGCAGCAAGGAGATGACAAAGATGGAATTGGCTGCCCAGGACTGCATCCTTGTTCAGTCCTCTTACTCCATCTCAACTACTCCTCCATTTAATCGGAGAGTTCATGCGTGCATCCCCAAGGACAGGAGCAATACACTGGAGCTCATTTTGCTTCCTAATATGCCCATGGTAAGGAAAGTTTCTTTCTTATTTTCACATTTCTTTCCAGCTTGCTTTTGGGTTGAGTGACTGGACCTGATTTGCTGGGACCCTAGAGTCAGATCTGTGGCCAAAAACTGCCGCAACATTCCGAATGTTCTGGCTCCTAGCCACCCCACCTACACTTTCACTGAGGGCTGCAGATGTAGGTGTTCCTGTGTGTCTCAGCACAACCTGTCAAACACTCTCATGACCTTGACCTTGTGACTGCTGCGAGCTTTCAGTCCAGCCCCAGAAACTTCTTCACTCTGTTCTGGTGGCCATGCCATTCTCTGACCCCAAGAACAGCCACCCGACCTGCAAAGATAGACCTTCCCATTTTCCAGGGCCCTGCTTCTAATGCATGAAGTGAAATACCACAGAACATGGCTATATTGTAAAGTCTGCATCCTTAATTGTTCGTAGTAGAAATCCAAATGCCCTGCTGTGACAAGAGGGACAGTGTACAAGAAGGCTCTGGTTGTTTCTGTAGTTCTCAGCCTCATGGATGGGGAGGAAACAGGCTGCAAAACTGGTTTTGGGTATGTGGGTGCAGAGGTGGCTGGTATCACTGAAGGGTTTTTTTTTTTTTTTTTTTTTTTTTTTTTTTGAGTGGTTCCAACTTCCTGGAGAAAATCAAGGGTTTGGTTATGGATTTCTCCTGCTGAGAGCTTGGAGAAATGGAGGTCTTCAAAGTCCCTCACTCCAGGTGCACCCGCATTCTAAGCCCATGATAACTCAGGTTAACCCAGGTCTTCACCTAGTGGAGATTAGTAAAGACATATGGGCAGCATCCTCTTGTCAGCCTGGACCAATTCATCTTGAAGACTTTACACTGCAGGACCTTAGGGCAGGATGGGATGTTGGAGACCAGGTGCTTCAATCTATATCTTTATAGGACAAGGAAAAGACTCAAGTGGTAGTGGGTCTTACCAGGGATGGCACAGTGGTCCCCATGTATGAGAAGAGTAGCTCTCTCCTGGGAGACCCTCTGAAGCTGGAGGTTTTCAACACCTCCCAGATGCCCCTGCATTGATACCTCTGACCTGAAACTCTCCTGATTGATAACTCATTACCCAACTGTCCAGATAAATCTAAATGAAACCTATCCAAGTGAAAAATCTTCATGCCTTCACTATGGCCTGAATGCAGGTTGCCCTCACATCAAGTCATAGGCTGAATTCTGACCCCAAAAGTATCAGGAGGCCTCTGGGAGGGAATTAGGCCATGTGGGTGGGGCTGCAAGAGTGGAATTAGTGCCCTTATCAAAGAGGCCCACGAGCTCATTCACCTGCCTCCACCACACGGGGATGCCTGCAGAAGGCTTTTCCCTGAACAAGAAAGGGCAAGACATGGAATCTGCTGGCACCTTGATCTCAGACTGTCCAGCCTCCAAGAATAGTGAAGAAAGACTTTACATTGTGTACAAGCTACCTGGTCTTTGGCATTTGGTTCTAGCAGCCTTAATAGACTGGGACAACCTTCCTGTAAACCTGCTACCCCTGGAGTATCTCAGTCAATGGCAAAGTCATCCTTGCAGGTACTCAGGACCTTACCTGGAAATCAAAATTGTCACCTTGCTTTTAGCAATTATCAGGACAATCAATCCCATCTCTGGAACATATGGAGTCAGCTCCCTGGGGTCCTTCACTGTCCCCATTGGATCCCAGTTCCATCTCTCCTGGACTCTCACCCCTTGCCCCCCATCCTGCACCCATCCCAACCTACCCTGCTCACCAGAGCACTCTGGATGATGTTCCTCAACATGGAGCAGACCCTGTGCTCAGAACTCTTGTTGATTTCTCATCTCATTCTCAGTGAAAGGAGAGGAAGACAGCAGGACCGAAGAGTATATCTGGCTCTCACACCAATTCATCATCCCTGGCTATATAAAAATGGCACCTCTCTCTGTGACTCAGTTTCCTCTCATCTGTTTCTGCCTTAAGTCTCTAGGTGTGGATATTTTAAGAGAGAGAGAGAAGTTAGCATTGCAGGAGTCCTCCAAGGTCACCTGCACACCCTCTAACTCTGACACAACATCAAGCCTGTGCTTCTTGATCCACAGTCCTTGTCCTGCACCCCACACCCACAGGCCTTCCTCCAACTGCTTCCACATGCTCCATCCCTCCTGCAGGCCACTCTGCTGATGCACAGGTTCCCAGAGAGTGTGGTGACAACTGCATTTGAAACTTTGAAAAATGCAAAGAGGAAAAAAAAAAAAAAGGAAATGAAGGCACAGAAGAGGGGAAAAAATCTCCTGTGAGGAGTGGGTGGTGACTGCATAGGTAGAAGGGATGTGGATTTATTTCCCAGGCAGGATTTGGAAGTGCAGAAACCTAACCAGGCCCTGAGCTCATGGTCTCCTAATAGCAATATCTGAAAATGTGAAGAATTAATCTCTATTTACCCAGGATCTCTGATTACTTGCTGGATTCCTCTCTACTGACATCATCTAAATTCATGTTTTCATGTAACATCCAATGTTAAGGCGTGTCTGTACCAGTCTGACATTCACAGATAATACACACTATCTCATTGCCTAACTAAAACAGATTTAATTGTTAAATAAGTTTTCAAGCAACTGAACTTCATTTTAATAACAAACAAGCTACAAGGCAATTTTCAATTTCAGCAAGCTTTTTTTTTTCTCCAGTGGTATGTCACTGCTGATTCCAGAAATTATATTAAAGTTGAACCATATTTTGAAGTAGTGTACATACAGGGGTTTTTCTTTTGTCAGTTGACGAAGGATTGTGATTACAACTTAAATAAATTTGCATTTATAAGATGCATTACACTACACTGTACATTTCAGAACATGATGATTGAGCATGAACAAATGTTGAGATATCCTTCAGTGACAGGAGTGTTCCTAATTAGGCACCTGGTGTTGCAAATACTAACCTCTTCTACAGGAAAATTAAAAGATGATGTGGGAACTAAGCCCTAGAAAAAGTAATGTGTTGGTTATTAAGACAATCAGATCAATAATGCATTGTATTTTCAAAGTTCTCTAAAGTTTCTGCTCTTAAGAAATTTTGCTATGTAAGTCTTGGTGTTTGTAACATATAATAATTGTTTCCCTGTAAAATTGTGTATTGGTAGAGTTGAGACAGAAGTATGTAAATTTGGAGGGTCCAAAGAAAATCTGGCTTATAAGAAAGATCACATAGCACTCTTTTAATGAGCAAGAAAAATGTTAATGTTAATGCAACAGAAAAATGCAACTTGAATTTTGTTTGTCTTAATTACTAAGGTTAGTTAGTTTCTTCCCATTTGTCCTTTATTTCTTCAGTAATGACCACTAAAATTGTAATTGACAATTAATATAGAAAAAGTTTTAGTAATTTTGTCAGCACTGACCCACAAAATAGCGTTTACAAAGGTTTAGACCTATATCAATAGAAGAAAAGACTGAGAAAACCAAAGCAAGGAAAAGTATACAAAATATCTCAGAAACAAAAAGAAAGTCAAATCATTCTAAATGGGACTTTTTAACTTCATCAGCAAATAAATGTGGTAGTGACTTATTTTAGGATTGAAGGAGTAGCAAAAAATCACAAAAATATTAAAAGATAGCAGAAACTGAGTTGCAGGATTATCAGTAAAAACAATGGGACTCATTTTAGACCAAGAATGGTAGGTTGGTGTATTAATGCGAACTTTCATGCAAACAATAAGTTTTCTAAACAATATTAAACAAAATAAGAAAATGGGGACAGAGAAGTTCTGTGAGGGAAGTTTTTCTAAATTTCAGAGTTACTTAATGAATGATGTAGGTGTGATTCCTTGACTTAATGGACTTGTATGTGTTGACTGTGACATTTGAGGATAAGGACTGAGAAAAGTGTGTGAAGAAATATTGAACTGGAAATATGGGTTGATAAGTGGGAAATGTAAATTGAATTAAAGGTCTTACATTAGTTATAATTTAAAAATCTGAAAGCTATAATCATTTTTTCTCCCATCTTGACCAAATATTATGAATTGGAAGATGAATAAAACAAAAAATATAAGATGTGAATGATACTTTATAAGTATGATTTTGTAATTAAAAAAGCAATTAATTTTTCTTTGTTAGTTTCTTCTTTCTGTCAAGTTTCCATTCTTAATAAGTAAAGCTGTCACTATTTGCTGATGACATGATCCTACTATTTAGAAGATCCAAAAAACTCCACTATAAAACTTCTAGAACTAATAAATGAATTCAGCAAAGTAGCAGGATATAAAATCAATATGCATAAGTCTAATGCATCTCTATTCATAAGCGATGAATCCTCTGAAAGAGAAATTAGGAAAACCACTCCATTCACAGTAGTGTTAAAAAAAATAAAATAGTTGGTAATTAATCTAACTAAAGAGGTGAAAGACCTGTACGATGAAAAGTACAGAACATTAAAGAAGAAATTGAAGACAACCTTAGAAGATGAAAAGCTCTCCCATGTTCTTGGATAGGCAGAATTAACATTGTCAAAATGGCCATTCTACCAAAGACACTGTACAGATTCAATGTAATTCCAATTAAAATCCCAATGACATTCTTCATAGAAACAGAGAAAGCAATCATGAACTTCATCTGGAAGAACAAGAGACCTCAAATATCCAAAACAGTCCTGAATAGAAAAGTGAAACAGGAGGTATCACAATACCAGACATTAAACTATACTACAGAGCAATCATAACAAAAACAGCATGGTATTGGCACAAAATAGACAGGCAGAACCATTTACAGAATAGAAGACACAGAGACAAAACCACAAAAATACAGTCACCTCATATTGGACAAGGAGCCAAAAACATACTATGGAGAAAGAAAGCCTGTACAACAAATGGTGCTGGCAAAACTGGAAATTCATATGCAGTAAAATGAAATTAAACATCTATTTCTCACCCTGCACAAAACTCAACTCAAAATGAATCAAAGACATAGGAATTAGACCAGAGACCCTGCACTTAATAGAAGACAAAGTAGGCCCAAATTTTCATCATGCTGGCTTAGGATTAGACTTCTTCAATAAGACTCCCAGAGCACAAGAATCAAAACAAGAATCAATAAATGGGATGGACTTAAACTAAAAAGATTTTTCTCAGCAAAGGATACAATCAAGAATGTGAAGAGAGAGCCTACAGAGTGGGATAAAATTTTTTCCATATGCACTTCAGTTAGAGCACTTATCTCCAAAATTTATAAAGAACTTACAAAACTTTACAACAAAAATACAAGAAACCCAATCAATAAATGGGCCAAGGACTTGGACAGACACTTTACAGAAGAAGACACACAGGCAATTAATAAATATATGAAAAATGTTCAACATCTCTAGTAATTAGAGAAATGCAAATTAAAACACCTCTAAGATTTTATCTTACTCCAATTAGAATGCCTTTTATCAAGAACACAAACAATAATAGATGTTGGTGTGGATGTGGGGAAAAAGCACACTTTTACATTGCTGGTGGGGTTGCAAATTGGTGCAGCCATCGCTGGGAAGCAGTATGGAGAATCTAAGAAAAGTTGGAATGGACCCACCCTTTTGACCCAGTTATCCCACTCCTCGTTTTTATCCAAAGTACCTAAATTCATCAAACTACAGTAAACACAGCCACATCAATGTTTATAGCAGCTCAGTTCACAATAGCTAGATTGTGGAACCAACCTAGATGCCCTTCAACAGATGAATGGATAAAGAAACTCTGTTATATATACAACAATGCAATAGAATTCAGTCATAAAGAAGAATAATATTATGGCATTTACAAATAAAAGGATGGAGTTGGAGAATATCATGATAAGTGAAAATAAGCCAAGCCCAAAAAACCAAAGGCCAAAGTTTCCCTGATAAGTGGAGGATGATATATAATGGAGGTGGGGGTGGGGAACGAGAGAATAATGGGGGAACTTTAGTATATGTAGAAGAAATGAGAGGGAGGGGGTATGAAAAATGGTGGAATGAGACAGACATCATTGCCCTATGTACATGTATGATTGCACAAATGGTATGAATCTGCATTGTGTAAAAACCATAGAAACAAAATTAAGTACCCCATTGTGTACAATGAATCAAATTGCAGTCTGTAAAAATTAAAAGCTAAATAAAAATATAAAAAATAAACACACCCAGCACAAGTACTAATACAGCTACATAAGACCTTCCTCTAAAAACATTGATATCAAGATTGTGTGAAGATTTACATGTTCTAAAAAGAATTTCTCAACATAAAATCAGTCCAACTAACATTGGTGACATATTGAACACATTTTTGAATTTTAATTCACATTGAATTTCCTAATCTTCAAATTCTTGTTGCACAACTGCTGTCTTGTATATATTTATTCTTATGACCATGTGAGTGTGCATCATATTTCCTTATAATCTATGAATTTTAACATATTTATTGTCTGCTTCATATCTATTTTTAAATAATCATTTCTAGTTTCATTTGATATTCTTGAGACAAATTTTTTAAGGAATCATATCTTTATAATTTAATAAATGTACACAAAGTGAAATACAGACATGTGTAACATTTAGGCATTCAAATGCATCACACATATGCGTGGGTATGTGTGCTCTTAAAAATTGAAGTGAGATGATACTAAAAACAACACCTAATAACTGTGAAGAAGTCACTGACAGCTGAGCATACATTTACTATTTTAGTTTAGCTAAATATTTATAATACCTTTTCTTTTTACACTATAACCCTAGTTACTTTCCATTGTCTTTCTAGATTTTTTCAACTAATTTAGGTGTCTGAACTAATTCAGTTCCAATGCATATTTAAGCAAAAATTAAAACATAGTATTAATAAATTGTGATTTATAAACCAGTGCTCATGGATATGTTATTTTAAAATCATTGCCTCTGTTACTACTTCATGAGTTTCAATTATTTATTATACGGCAAGCATCATTGTTCACCCAGATTGAAAATCCATCCAAAACAATTTAAAATTTTTGTACAAGAAATGTACCTCAACTAGAATATTGGGGCTTTTTGTCCAAAATGTTTTCAATTCCCATTAATTTCTATTATCTGAATACCTATCAAATAAATAGTGTAAAACTTGGAGCAATGTAACATTACATTACATCATCAGTATTGAAAATAAATCTCAACATAATTTACTGTCACTAGTGAATTTAGTGAAATATTTCACTTTATATTTCTTTCCATAATTATGTGATGGATTTCAAACTTTCACAGTTAAATGTATATGTGACATTTATAATTAATTTTAATTTGAAATATACCACCTTATTTTACCACCTTTTACTTTCTTTTGGTCATAACACTGAATATTGACTACAGCAGTTCCATACTTCTTAAGGCTAGGGCTAGGTTAGGGTGTTGCTGTGTGCCAGCATATGCATTTTTTTCAAATGTTTCTTAAATGCTTTTTTTTCTGCCTCATAATTTTGTTTACATTTGCTGTGGATGTTTTACAAATCACCTAGATTGTTTGGTACAGGAAGGAAATCAATCCTGGACTGGTTAATTACTTGCAATCTTCCTGTTTTTCTTGGATACATTTTCATCCTTACAAAAATTGGGGATTTTTTAACCCTTTCTAATACAGCTCAGCTAAACTTCCCACAATAACTTTATTTATATAGTAATACTATTTTTATGTTCAAAGTAAATCACAATGTTCTGGAAGAAAAACACTTAATATTGTGAAATAAGCTACAGCTTGAAATTTTTGCATGCAGTTTTAACAAAAAAATTGGAAGAAAGAGTAAGGTTTACATGAAAAAATATGCATTTATTCTAATAAATGATTTTTTACACATCTCAGTCTTTTTGTGCTTTAAAATTGGCTTGGGCATTTAGTTTCAAAGATTCCTGTTTTATTCACATCCAAAAATGAAATGGAAAAGAAAAGGAAAACAGAATAGAATATAAAACATTATGAATCTGGAGGCAGCTCGCACTGCAGCTCCTCTGTGGGATCACTGAGCAGCTGCTCTGCTCACATGGCCCAGAGAACAGCCTGGGCGCCCGCAGCCAGCATGGAGGCTTGCCTCAAAAGGGTCTCAAGAGTACAGAGCTTAAAGAAATTTAAATACTTGAAGTTGATTTCCATGGAAACCTTGTCATTCTTTGATGACAGTTGTGGCAGCTTTGCTTCCGATGGTTTTGCAAAGGAGAGACTGTGGGCAAACCACCAAGGCTGTAGGCCCTGCAGCCAGTACAGACCCTCTGGACCTCTCAGGTGGCCATGAAGTTCCCAGTACAAACTACCAGTGGGCAATCAACAAACAACTGCACCCCCAAGCCCACCGAGAATTTTGCCACTGATTCCAAGTCTGATCAGAAGATGAAAGCAGCTAGAACTTTCTTGAGAAAATGGTTTTAAATGTTCAATACATTGCTGTATAACTCCTCACAGTTGAGACTTTGTTGCCACTGATTTCTTCCACCCTGAAGTTAAGTCCTGCATCCTGTTTACAGTCATCCAAAAGGTCCATGGGCAACATTGCACTGCACTACTTAAAATTACTGCCTTAAGAGACATTCTGGGAAGTTAGGATGGAAAAACCTCAGAGTCGTCTGATTTATAATCTTGCTCTAAAGTTTTTATAAACTTGTCAATAATTAGTCTATCATTCTTTGCAGTTTCTTCTATTATCCCTGGGTGTTGCTTTGCACAGGGATTTTAATCTGGTTTTAAGCATTTTATCACAATGAGAAGTGCCTTTTCAAAGATAAGTAGCTTTTTTTTTTTTTGGTTTTGTTTTCTTTTTTAACTTGTTATCTCTGCCATTTTGTTTCTGGGCAGATTTCATGTGTCACGCTTTCACTTTTCTTTTCCATAAATCATTATTTGGTAGAAGTGGAGTCACGTGAGTAACACACCAACTAAGTCTTTCCAGGCCTTTGGAACATCGTTGATTGTCTCCTACAACACTTCTGCTATAGAGGAAACATGCAGTCTTCTTCATAAAGAAAATTTGAAGGGCAACATGCACACACTGCTCAGAGACAGCAAAATCCAGGTCGCACCTCAGACACCACTGGGTCTAGTTGTGGCTCCTGAGAGTCCCAGGTAACATCCAGAGACAGTGTTGCAGGAGTTCAACCAAGTCCTTCCTCAATGCTGCAGATCCTCCTGGCCAGCTGCACATCCTTGAGGAAGACAGTGACTCGCCCAGATGTAAGGAGAGGAGGTAGGCATCCTCAAAGAGGTGAACTAATGATGCTTCTGCCACCTCTTGAAGGGCCAACAGGGCCTGGGCTTGCCAACTGAAGACCACCCCATGTTGAATTTCAGACCTATTTCTCTTCTCAGTGGCTGAAGGGATGCTTCCTTATCAAGAGGTCTGTGCTCTTCTGCAGCATTTTGATCTGCTTAAGCCAGACATTTCTCCTCTGCTTAGAGGAAGAACCTAGGGAGGCTCCCACCACAGGATACGGGACATGCCAGGTGTCTCACTGGGGCCTCGGGCTTGCGGCTCTGGTGGCGTAGGCTTATGGCAGGCTGCCCATTTATCTGTCTTCTGTCTCTTTTTCACTGCTTCCATGGCCTTCATACTGTGTCCCTGTCCCTTTTTGTATGTCTTCCTCCCTCTTTGTAGACATTTCCAGATCACACACAGTCTTCCCCTGCTCCTGTAAGCACCAGGGGCTGTTGGACTCACGGGAAGTAGACACCCCTCCGCACCTCCACAGTTCAGTGGGCACCTGGCCGTCTGAGTGCAGCCACATGAAGAGCCCCCTCTAGTCCATCTGTGGGCTCCGAGGAGGTGGCAGGCCTTCCCAGCACTGCAAGCCCAGTTTGGCCTTGCTTGCTTCGGATGGTCTAGCCTGGGGTGTGGAGCAGGGAGGTTGGAATCTGGCCTGCTTCCCTGTGGGCAGGATCATGCCCGGCTGCAGATACATCCTGGATGGGTGATGTCTGCAAATGATTTCCACTCAGTCATGGTTTCTACCTCTGGGAAATGGGTCTATACCAGTGTCAAAGAGTTGGACTTGCTGTGAGGCAGGCTTGTTGTGCTAAGATGATTTGCTTTTTGTGTTGTACTTGGTGAATATTGTCCACTGCTATAATTATTCTTGTCATCTTTCTTGTATTTCCACTTAAAATCTGTGCCTGTGTTTCCTCATCTGGAAAACAGGGAGAATATTTCTCATGACACTGGGTGGTAGTGTAAAGTGGGTGACCTTCATTATGGTTGGGTCTTGGAATGTCCCCCAGGAGTTCATGGATTGAAGGATTTGCCCCCAGGCAGCAATGTCCAGGTTTTGGGGAAGGGAGAGGACCAGGAATGAGTATTTTGACCTCATCCTGGATGAATCCATTGGATGGATAAATGATTTGACTGGATGACTAGGGGGTGGAATCTTTCAGGAGAAAATGGGTCACTGGGTCATGCCCTGGAGGGTTTCATCTCCCTGGGTTCTTCCCCTCTCTCTGCTTGCCAGCTGCCATGACCTGACAGCTTTCCTTTGCCACGCTCTTCCACCATGATCTTCCTCACCTATGCACTGAAGCAATGGAGCCAGCCTCAAACTGTGAGCCAAAATAAATCTTTCCTTCTTAATTTTGCTCATGTCAGTTATTTTCGTCTCAGTGGTGACGCACTGAACAACATAATGTAGTTGCAGACTTGGGTGTAGTAGGTGCTCCATAAACTGCTTTTGTTCTTTCTCAGATTAACTTTAGGGCTGTGGCAGAGCCCACCAGTCCCTCTCTGTGCCTCAGCTTCCTTGTCTGGAATTAGATCAGCACAGATCACCCCCTGAGGTCTCTTGGTCAAGGTTGACTGGACGGGTGTTCCCAGGGTGGCTGTCAGTCAGTGGTGACTCCACAGTGCCATGAAGTGGCTACTCCAAATCACCATGGAGCAGGTCTGAGTCGGGGGTTTGGGACCAGGATGTACTTGACCTCTCCAACACTGCTGGAGGCCCCATGCCATTTATGCAAATTTACCAAGGTCCACAACAAAAGAAATCCACTCAGGGACACATGGTCATGACAGGAGAATACAGACCAGAGCTCCTGTGCTAGGTGACCTCAGAGTGGTGGGTGCCCTTGGGGCAGTTTATCTCTCTAAGCCTTGCTTTTCTCACCACATCAGACCACCCTGGATGCTTCTGGTGGCAGTTGCATCCTCTGTCTCTGTGACCATTCCAAGGCTGTGTCTGTTTGGTAGTTCACAACTTTACAGAGTGCCTACTCTGCTATCTACACAGGATAAACAATAATGACAACTCAATAATAGCAGTTTCCAGTTGTGGAAGTTTCTTCTAGGTCAGGCCTTGTGCACTGCATATGGTCAGCAACAGCTCATTTAATGAACATGAGACTGAACTTTCTAAACACTATAGCAATTCACTCATTTAAACCTTCAAGCACAGTGAGACTTAGAATGCTGAGTGTTCTGATCATTAAATTCATTCACCAGGTATTTTATTGAGCACTTATATGCTAGGCACTGTGTTCAGCACTGAGGCTCCTGGTGAATAGCACAGGTACCATCTTGAACCCTTCTGGCTCCCATTTGAGTGGTGGGATCTTCAGTAAATACAAAAGACACCATGGATATAAAATTGGAGATTCACTTCCTGGAGGAAGTGAAGAGGAGCAGCGAGGGTAAAGGGGAGGTAGGCAGCACAGTCAGGAATGGCAGCATGGAAGATGGTGTTTCCACAGAGGTCAGAGGGAGCATAAGAAGTCTCAAATCATGAAGGCCCAGGGAGCAGCTTGTGCAAAGGCCCTGCAGCGGGAATAACCTGATATCATTGAGGGTCTGAAAGGCAGTCTAAAGCAGTTTCATACCCAGCACCTTCTCTGAACCTCAAGATTCCATTGGGCACTGAGGATACTGGGCCTCTGGGAAAATCACCAGGAAAACTAACAGAAAAACCATTCCTGGACATCCTTCAGGGCCATCTAACAGGCTCTGTGGACATAGGGCTGGCTCAGGTCTTTGTTGTCTCCTTGGTGATGACAGTGAGGAGAATTTCAGTTCCTCAGACTCCAGATCTGGGTTTTTCTAAGCATTCTTGACCCAAGGACTGTGTTCCATGTAGTTGGGGCATTTTTATTTAACTATTTGGGGAAAATTTGTATCAATATTTTTCTCCCTTATAGGCTCAGCACTGACCTAGGGTCCAGTCAACTAGGACAGTTCTCTATGTAACAGTCTTAGTTTATCTTACTGCAGGTGACAGTGTGGCTGGCAAAATTGGTCTTGGGGGTCTCACAGGCTAGCATCTGCACAGGGTTTCCCTCATGGAGCTTAAAGACCCCCTCAAATAGCACAGCCTTAGGCAGTCCTTTCTGAACTGAGCCAAGATAATCTCTATTTGGTCTCTCTTTGGTCCACCCAGTGGACTACCTGGATAGAGATAGAGAGGGAATGCCCTGGAATGGATTGGTAATGTCTGCCCTGGAGGTAGTCCTGGGCAACCACTTCAGAGAGATTCCTGCTGCATTCAGATCTAACACGTGTTCATCCCCAAGAGGTAGGAAGGATCCAAGACCCCTGGTTGGTTAATTCAACTAAATTTTATCTCCTATGGAGTCCATGAACTCTTGGTATTCCATTCACTTATGAATCCATTAGTGGATTAATCCACTGATGAGGTTAGAGACCTCACAATTCAATCTCCTCCCCAAAGTCCCACCTCTGAGCATTGCTGCACTGGGGATAAAACCTTCAACACGTGAGTCTTTGGGGGACACTCCGAAGAATGGAATGGGAACCACATGTGTTGGAATATACACTGGAGGGAAAAGCATGATCCATTCATCCTGCAATATTGGCTTCCATTACAAATGGGTGCACCCAAGAATGCATCTATCCCATGGTATTTGAAACAAAGTATTCATTTAGAAGGGGCCACCACAATTCTGTCTATATGTATGCATCTCTACTAGGTACCACATCCCCCCTTCTGAAAAGAGCATCCTCATGCACAACCTCTCTTTGAAGCAAATACATGTGCAATGGTTCAGAGACATGAATTAGTGAGGATGGTTCATGAAATATAATGATCTCACAACATATAACTATTTGGATTACATAAGTATAAACCAAGATAACATTTTTTTCATATACTAACCCTGAAGAAAGTCTAAAATGGAGCAGGGAGTAGGTTGTCTTCACAGAACTCAGAAATGAAAGATCTGTGATAAGCAGGCAGAGAAATAAACCAAGGACTTAACAACACAATTGCTCTGATGAATGTATGTTTCTACCAATGGGATATGTCCACTAACACTGCAAACAAGAACCACCGCATGGGATGGAGGCACATATCAAAACAGATTTTCAACAGGGTCATACGACACTTGAACACAAACAAAGGATTGCATGCTTGACATCTGTCCATATGCATGCAAAACCCAAACTCCAGATGTCTCTTCACTTCCAATATGCATGAAAGAAGAGTGGCACAAATGCATGGGCAGGCAGATCAAGATCAAACCCAACACACACCTACCCAGGAAGATAAGCAGAATCTACTGCTCTAGTTTTCACCCTTCAAGCCTCTAACTTTAAAACCGAGCACAAGTCAGCCGCCATCTAAGGAGGTTGTGCCAGAAGAGGTTTCCAGAAAGGAGATCCATTACAATTCAGCAAGCACTGCTGAGTTAGGACTGACTGACTGGATGTGAAAGTAACACACCAACTAAGTACTTTCACCTGCTTTATTCCAAGACCAACATTTAATTCTTGGATACTTTGTGTAATTCAAGCAAGGGGCCCCTAGAGGATGTTGGCTCAGATGATGTCATAAACACCCTATGAAATCAAACGAGGACCCCACCAGGCACTTGCATGCAAGCATGGAAGGGCACACACAGGTACAAGTACACACACACACACTCTATCAGCTCAGGCAGACCTCATGTTTAATGCCGTGGATCCCTCATCAGAGGGACAGAAATCAAAGTAAGATTGGGTGGGGTGACCTCAGCTTTCTCCTTGCCATCTCTCTCCTTATTCACATCCCATTACAGGTCCTAACACGGCACACAGGAATTTCCCAACCACAGTCTGGGAGCTGCAACTCCCTCTGCACCTCATCGCCCTCTGCAGGTTCCAGCCCCACCCCAAACACAAGTACACAGAACAACCCCTTTGGTTCCAGCCACAATTCCCTCCTTTTAACTTCTCGAACATAAATATGTCCTACTAGCACAAAAAACATTTTCCTCTGTAGCAAGGAGATAAACAAAGACACCATGTCATTCATCCACTACTGCCACTGGCTTTGCTGAGCACTGTGTGGCAGTGCAGTCCTTACCTGCCAGTTGAGCTCCAGGTGGCCTTCCCATGGCAGTACTCTCCACCTCCTCAAAACATTGGGGTCATCTGGTCCACCATCTCTTTGTCTCCTGCCTTTGACTGACTTCAGATAGCTGTTGTCTGTAGGATCTCAAGTCCCTGCCTGGGGCTGTGCTTCAATTCACCCAGTGTTCCCAGAAGCGCTGCTACCTGTGGGAACTGATGAGGAACACTGGATATAGGATGGCATAGAATTGTCCCGTGGGTGTCCCAGGGGTGGTGTGCACCCCTGGCTCCAAGAGAGTTCCTCCGGCAGGCCACTGTGCTGCGTGTTGTATTCAGCCTCTGGGCAGTGGCTGTGGCACAGGCCCAAATGGCAGCACTTGTGCTACAAAGGGCCACCTGCCGGACAACCCTGGTTCCCCTTCATGCCCTGGCCCTTTCTGGTCATGCCTTCCACACACACACACACACACACACACACACACACACACACACACACACACTCTGTCCACCTATTTGTAACCCTTCTAATTTCCAACCCCTTCACTTTGTTCTCTCTTTCCCTAAAGGCAACAGAAGACCCTCCAACTGGTAGGAGGGCCTGTCCTGCCCCAAGAACAACTCCTCTGCCTGGTGCTCTTGGTCCTGCCTACTGCTGGCTTGCTCCTCCTCCCCTTTCTCCTAGTCTTCCTACCCGCCCACGTGCCCCGCCTCCACTCCAGCATTCCTAGCACCCCTGTAATGCAGGAGCTGCCTGTTGGAAACCCAAACCTGACTGCTTTCTGAGCATACCCAGGTGCCCCGCTGGTGCCTTGGCTGCCTACCTCCCATGTGTTTTCTTGGCTTGGGTCTTCTGCCTGGCCGGAGGCATCGAAAGGCAGCAGCGGGAATCCAGCAGGAGGTGCAGGGGGTGGGTGACAGGGTCCGATGCTGGAGCCAGGAAAGCCGCCAGAGGATAAAGACCAGTGCTCCGTTCCACCGCCTCAGATGTGGGAGGTTGCGCTCCAGGAGGCCAGGCCAGGTGGCCTCTGGGTGGCGGGCAGCGGGGAAGAAGGGGGACAAGATGCTTCCTGGAAGCAGGAGCCTCAAGCTGAAGAAGTCCCTCGGTTTACGCGCATGTGCTCTGGTGAGCTATGGCAGCCGGGTGGAGCCAAGAGAGGCCCTCCTGGAAGACTTCACGGTTTTGTTGGCTGCAACGTGCTCCACCACTTGCAAGGGTGCAGTGGGTTGTATTGACGATGAAAATGGTGGTGAGGAAAGTACTGAACTTGCAGTTACTTTTCAATGACAACTTAAATATAGGATCATGTTCACTACATATTTAGTTAGGGGTGGCATCATCTTATCATGGCATACAGAGGGTGGGCATGACATACATTTTTGTCAGCAGTGCAGGACCAAGCGGCAAAGTCAGCCCAGTGGCACAGTCCTCAAACTGGCGTGGTGCTGCCTGGGCAGTGAAGGAGCTGCCCTCTGGGAGGCTGGCATGATTCTCTGGACACACCTGTGCTGGAGTTCCTTGACTATCTACAAAGACTGCATACCAAATGCTGTTTTGAGGACTGTTAGCTGCAGTGGCTTTCTTTGGTTGGGGACCAGTGGCACACACAGCAGGCAGCCTTCGTTGCTGTGGTGCTAACAGCAGACAGGACTTTGCAGATATTAGTTGAGACTTTGCATAGCCCAGGACAAGGATTTCTGACTCAAGGAAAAATCCCTGAGCTGTAGTGCTGGAAACAAGAGCGGCCAGGACCAGGGCGTCAGACAGAGCTCTTTGGTTGGGACCAGCTGCAGCAGAGTCCTGGCTCAGAACACAGCTTAAGTGGTGGCAGAGGCCCAGCAAGGCAGAGACTGGGTGACAGGTGCGAGAGCCGAGGTGTCAGCTTTCCCTCTTTTCTTTCAAATTGCAGCATAGGTAACAGTGAGGTAAGTGTGTGGGGCATCTTGAAAACACTCAAGACTAGGTGACTAGAGGACTGCTATTTGTAGCACCAACATTCCATGGGCAAGTGGCATAAGGGGGAATAATAGTTGGGAGGGAGCCCAGCACAAAGTCCTGATGTGGGTGACAGCAAAACAGGAGGCACTCAGGAACAGTGCTTTCCCTTGAGCCTGGCCCAGACTGACTTCAAAGTTTAGGACCATGCCTTGGGATGCAGACAGAGATGGCCAGACATCTCTGGGGAAATTTTGAGGAAACCTCATTCCCAGAAGTGCCAGTAACAGGCAGCTCATGTGGCGGTTCTGATTCTCCTTGATGCTGAGGTTCCCCACTCCAGCCATGAACGTGGTGCTGAAGGACAGAGCCTGCTGCCCTGAGCTACAGGACAGCCAGGTCCCCTAGACCTGAGCTGTAGTGAAGCAGACCTGTTGCTGAAGTTTGCAATCCTGGAAAGGAGTGGTGGAAGAGTACAGTGTGGTGGGTGTGGTCTGGGATGAAGGAAGCTGTCAGGCAGTGGTCACATGCTCTACTCTGGGGACAAGTCTGGAGGCCAACCTGCTCTACCCTCCAGCCCTTGATGCTGCTCCAGATCTTTCAGAAGGTCGGGCTGGCCACAGCATGAGTCTCTAAGACAACTTGGATGATGACTGGGCGCAGAACTGAGAAATAGTGGAGAGAACAGGCCAGAGGGCAATGAAGGTCAGGTCTCTGCTGTTGTTGACATGGTCTGTGGCTGCTGTGACAAATGACACTAATGTGTGACTTTTTGAGAGAGACTTGTTTTCTCACAGCCTGGATGCTAGAGTGTAAAGGCAATGTATGGGTACACCTGGTTCTTTCAGAGCCCATCCTGGCCTGTTGCCATCCAGAGGATTTGGCTGCCTTGAAGTTGGGGAAAGTAGGCTCTGTCCGTGCCTATGTTGTCTAGGGGACCTGGCTGTCCTGTAGCTCAAGGCAGCAGGCTCTGTCCTTGCCTGAAGGGTCTAGGGACCCAGTCATCCTGCAGCTTGTGGACAGCAGGCTCTGTCCCTGCCTGTGTTTTCCAGGGGACTTGGCTGTCCTGCAGGAGGGGCCAGTAGCCTATGTATCTGCCTCCATTGTCCAGGGAACCAGGCGGTCCTACAGGTGGGGTCAGCAGGCTATGTCCCTGTCTGTGTTGTCAAAGGGATCTGGCTACCCTGCATCTGAGGGCAGCAGGCTCTGTTCCTTCCCCTGCACAGGTTCTCCCATGCCTGCATCCCTCTTGCCTCTCATAAGGTCCCTGAATGGAGTCGGGCTCCTTTGAATCCTGTGTGTTGTATCCTGGAGACTTACTTTAAACACATCTGAAAAGACTCTTCCAGGTGAGGTGACACCCTGAGGGTCTGTGCATGATGCTGTTTCCCACCATGCTACAGGTGCTGGTGTGAAACAGGACATGGTCCACATTCCTCACTCTCCACAATGCCTCAGATATGCTGTAAGCTCTGGTCTCCCCTGATGACCCTGCTTCACTCTGTTGTCCTTAATCGGCTGGCTTCTCTGTGCACATCCCACTGAGCCTCTGCCAATTTAACCTTCACAAATGAAGAACCAGAGCTGCCAAGAGTAACCCATGGCTTCACGGTTCCTTACTCTGGCTCTTCAATTCCTCACAGTATCTTCAGGGACTCATAGTCAGCCATCCCAAGACTGCAACTCCAGGTCTCCCATCATGCATCCTTCTGAAGCACTCAGGTCCCAATCCCTGCCCATGTGTCTTTGCTGCACGGAGGAGGCTGGCCCTGGGTCAGCGGGGCTCCTGGGGTGGCCAGGGGCAATGCCAGATCAGCCTTGGCTGTGGTCTCACCATGTGTCCAGGGGCTTGTGTGAGAGAACTGCTACAGAGGGGCAGCCTGTTCACCACAGACTGGGGCCGTGGCTTTCCTCTTGATGTTCATCTCTTTTCATACCTGGCACTGCTGATTCTGTCTCATTTCCTTCCTGTTGAAGGAACATTCCATAAACACCATTAGACAGGTCTGCTGGTGACCTTTCTCCATTTTCCCTTGTCTGAGGATGCCCTTACTTCCTCCTCTTTCCTCTGGGGATTTCCATGGTATAGAGCGTAGGGTTCAAGTTCTTGTCACCTAGTGCATGAAGGCCATGCATCTTTCCTCCACCCTTAAACTCTGAGGCTAACTCCATGCTCCATGCAGCTGGCAGCAAGTCTAAATAGGGGTGACAGACTGCAGTCCCTGGCTGGGAGGACACGTCCCCTCCCCAAGCTACTTCTCCCTCAGTTAGAGACCTCACTTGGTCTCCTGGATGGTGGTGACTTAACACTTCTCACGACTTCTCTGTGGAAAATGATGACTCCATGGGAAGCAGCAATGACAGTAACAAGAGGGTCAAAAAGCAATGGTGTGGGGTCAGATCCTGAATCCTGACACTGGCAGAGCATGTGTGCAGTCCCTGGCATTTTCACACAGGCCTGGAATCCAAGAATCATCTCCCAAGTCAAGCAGGAGCAGGTCCCTTTTGCTGCCCTTCCTTGCCAGTTGCCCTGTTCCTGGCCACCATCCATCCGTTCTCCATCACTGCGATTCTGTCAGTTCAACAACAGTATACATGGCAATGACAAAAACAGAATGAGTGACAGAAAGGACAATCCCAGGCTGGATACTATCTCAGCCCTCATGTAGTATCTGTCCGTATTTTTCTGTCATCTATCTGTCCATGTATCATCTCTCTACATCTATCCATCCACACATCCACACCCAGCCATCACCTTTCAATCCATCACTGCTCATCTATCATCTATCAATCCATCTTTCATCTGTCACCTATTTGTTTTTCTGTCATCTGTCATTTGTCTCTCCATCTACTATTCATCCATCCATCCATCACCTGTCTCTGAGCATCTGTCCCCTGCCCCATGCAGTTAGTCAGAAGTTCTTTCTGGTCACATCATCTGTGGCTCTCACAGAAGGTCAGTATCTGTCCCATGACCCACCTTGATGTCATAAGTCATCTTCTGGTGATTCTACCATTCTTAAATGACATTGGGGTCCTGGTTGATTTGTACTCCATTCCACATAGATGACTTTGTGAAAGACAGCTGCCCTGGAGAGGGGGACAGAGGTCTTCTGGCTCCAAACAGGGCTGTTCCTCACCCCTGGTTCCTTGTCCTTCCTTCCCTAAGGTCTCTGTGCTGCTTTATCTGACTGGTGCAATGGATCACCTGCTGCATGCCTGTCACTGAGGACAAGCAAGAGAAATGGAGACCCTGCTATGCCAATCCATTCCAGGTACAAGGACCTAGGGAGGCAGAGGGGGTGCTGAGGGGGAGCCCAGCATGAACCCAGGAGGATGAGGGTGGAGCACAGTGGCCATCAGAGAGCAGAGACCTGGGGAGCGCACCCATGTGAGAAGCAGTTGGGAGGCTGAAGGTTTGAAAGAGGCAGGTCACAGAGGCTCTATAGATCCTCTCAGGCCCAGGGCAGCTCCAGAAGCTTTGGCTTTCCCCTGATTGTGGTGGAGGCTGCCAGAGTGGCTGAGCAGAGGGACAAAGCAGCCCCACTTAGGTTTCCAGCAGAGAGGGAGCTGCAGGGCTGGGTGGGCCAGGTGGACAGGGCAGTCACCAAGGGGCCCAGCTGAAAGGTATTTGGTCAGATTCTGTTACCAGGTGTGCTGACAGACTTGGGGCCCTGGAGCTGGGTCAGGGGCTTTTGGCTGGTATGGACAAGATGGAGGTGTGACCATTTGGGGAGTGAGGCCAAGAGATAGGTGTCACCTGTGCCAGGCTCAGAAGGCTTGGGAATGGCAAGGCAGATTATGGAACACACAGCTTGGGGACATACCTAGAGTCCAGGGGAAAGCGGTGCACTTAAGGTTCAGGTGTTGGTGTTTCTTGGCTGGGCACATCACCACACTTGTTAGTGGGAACAGGACACGAATGTTTGTTAAGCACAATCTGGGCTGCTGAAACCCCAAGATGGGGCTCCTGTCTTGCCATGATTTCCTAGATCCCTCAACCCAGACTCTGAGCAGTAGTTGCCCAAAGAGCTGAGGCTATCCTCCTGGTAGAGACCCCAGTTGACCTGCTTCAGGTCCCCGGGTAGAGGAGGGCAGACTCGCAATCACTGAGCAGATTCAGGAACCCAGGATCCAGGAGGAGGAAGGGACCTTGAGCTCTGCTTGCCATGTTCTCCTGGAGTTGCTTGTCCTGCCACTGGTGCCTCCATGGGTCAGATTAGACAATCTCAAAAGGATGCCACAGGCCAGCACCCTGTGACTGAGAGGTCACTTCTGTCCTTACAGCAGTCTTACTCAGAGCTGCTCAGAGTATCTCTGTCAGTGTGTGCAATCAGATTTCTTTAATGAGACCTCTCAGGTGCATTTCCTCTTTTACCAAAATATATTTTCTGTTCTCTTTCATGTTTTTTTTATGGACAATTTTAAACATGCAGAGAGGCAGGTGGAAGTGTATAGATGCTGCCCACTGACCTTTGCCTAGGTGTTGGCTTTACTGACAAGTCACTACAATCGCTGCCCCTCTGAAATAATTAGAACTCCACTGGCAGACCCTCTGACACTTTCCATGCACACTCCACACTAACTTTAAAACCAAAAGGCCCAGGCTGAGGGCCTGAAAGTCCCATGCAGAAGGCTGGGTCAGACAGGCAGGATGCAAGCTGCAGGTGGTCCCTCGAGGCCAAAATGGGTGCCCAGGCCTCCTGAAGACAAAGCACACTGGGCTGCATCAGTTACAATGATCCTTAGAGCAGGGGAAACAACCATCATACAGCAGTGACCCTACCTGCCATTTGAGCTGCTGGAGGGAAAGAGAACACAGGTCCAAGTGGGTGGGTCCCTGGAGGAGGCAGAACAGAGACCTGGCTGATTAGGACCTCAGGAAAGTCGATATGACAGCAGTGCAGGTGTCTGGAGAACAGTGGATGAGCCCTGGGTACATGGCAGGCCATGCCCATCAATGGGGAAGGGGACAGAACACCCCAGTGGGGCTCCATTTACTGTGGCAAGTCCAGTGGTTTCCCCCACCCCATAACAGTCTGAATGCCCCACAAAAACTCATTTGGGAGCTTAATCCCCATTAAAACATATTAGGAGGGTAGAAAATCCAACCAGTGTCTAGAGTTGAAACCTTGGGGAGGTGACTGTCTTTAAACAAGGCCATAAGGGTGGGGCCCTGACCCAGCGGAACCATGGATTCATAAAGAGATGTGAGCTGGATGCTGTCTGGCCAAGGGAGGCCTGTGTCACCTTGGGGTGCCGCAGAAGCCCAGGAGCAAGAAGGTGCTCCCTAGAGTAGCCCTCGTCCTTGGGCCTCCAGCCCAAGTTACATGCATCTGTTGGGGTGGGCCTTGCAGGGAGGTTTGACCACATAGTGCCTTCTCCTTGGTGTAATGGGATGGAGGGTTCTGGAAGCTACTTTGTCCCTGTGTATCCTTTGTGTGCTAAGGAAGATGTGGACATCACTGCACACCTAGGGATGATGTCCCACAAAGTGGAAGTCATTCAGGTCCCCAAGTACCCCTGAAGGAAATCTGTCTGGGGCTGCCGCAAGGCAAGACACCCTCCTATTGGGTCTGAGGCCTGATGGCCAATTCATGTGTGGCATTTTCTACAACAAAGAGACTTCCCTATGTAATTCAGACAGTACCCAGGGCACATTTGATCTATGCACAGGATGGCCCTGGACACTTGGTATGTACAGTTGCCCCAGTCTGGAAAAAACTAACTGGACTTGGGGCTACTTCTGCCCCTGTATGGATGAAGAAATCCAGATCTGCAGAGGCTGAGCCACTCACCCTAGGTCACATACCTCGAATGGACAGGATCTGGACACTAAAGTCCATGCCCTCCAGAAAATGAAGGAGTGTGAGATGTGAAGAGTCCAACCAAGAGCTCTGTCCTGCAGATCAGGGGCCTCCCAGAAGGCCCTGGGCAGAGGGCAGAAAGGGGCAGGGGGCTGAGGACATCATTACAGTACAAGCTCAGTCCAGAATCTCTTCATTGCAAATGACAGAGACCCAGCTCCACAGGGCTCATGCTAGCACAGGCAGAAGAGGCATTCAAGCAGGGACAGGTCAGGGGCTTATCTGTGGCTTTCGGAGTCCTGCTCCATCTTCATTTCTGATCTCCCTGTGGTTACTCCACCATCAGCAGCTCTCCCAGTGAGAGGCAGCAGAGCAAAAAAATGCACAGCTTGCACCCCAGAATCTAGGAGGATGAGTGCCTGCTTCTTGCAGCAGCCACCCCCAAGACCTCAGAGACACTTTAGGATGACTCGCCTGCAATGAAGAGGTGAAATCATCTCGACTCACATTTCACCTTGTACATGGGAAATCCTAAGGAAGCCACAAAAACCTGCAAGACCAAATAAGAGAATTTGCAAATCTTCAGGATGTGAGATCAAAATGAAAAATCAGTTGCATTTTTATACATCAGCAA
Organism: Sciurus vulgaris; assembly: GCF_902686455.1. Taxonomy (NCBI): domain Eukaryota; kingdom Metazoa; phylum Chordata; class Mammalia; order Rodentia; family Sciuridae; genus Sciurus; species Sciurus vulgaris. The sequence continues at coordinate 130,356,256 of NC_136468.1, read as the reverse complement.
TGAATGATCAAAAATGAAATTAAGAAAAAATTCCATTCATAATAACTCAGAATAAAACACATAGGAGTAAGTATTTAATCAAAGGAAGACCTCTATGTTGGAAACTACAATACATTAATGTAAGAAGAGGAGACCTAAATAAATGGAAATATGTTCCCTCTTAATGCAGTGGAAACAACATGGAAATATCAGAATTCCTAAAGTCAGCTACAAGTTCACCATATTCTTCTCAAAATTTCTATGGCTTTTTCTGAGAAATGGTAAACTAAACCTTAAAATTCACATGGAATGCAAATTATCCCAAGCAGCCAAAATGATCTTTAAAAAGAATGGAGTTAGAGGACTCCCACTTTCCTGTGCTCATGCTGAATGCAGTCCTGCAGCCATCAGGACAGCATGGTGCTGGTGTGAGGATGGGCATGGAGACCAGTGGAACAGGGGAGTCGGGAAGGACACCTGCACATGCATAGCCCTGTGAGACTTCAAGAGTCTCCTCTTCAACAGCTGTGCTGGGAAGACAGGGCATCCACGGGAAAGAGCAAGCTGGGTCCTCACTCACTCCATGTGCAAAGACAAGCACAAGACGGAAGCTGAAAGTTTAAGGTTGTTAGAAAGACCTGCACAAGTCTTGGGTCTGGCAATGCACCTTAGCTAAAGCAGCAATAGAATAAGAAAAAAGTAGATAAAGTGAACTTTGTCCAAATTTAATGTTTCTTGTATTGAGCATCAATGAGAAGACAATGTACAGACTGCGAAAAAACATGTTCTAATTGTGTATCTGCTGAAGGCCTAGAACCGGGAGTAGAAAGAATTCCTACAACTCAGCAATGAAGGGACAAATGATCCAGTTAAAAGAGACAGGCAAAGTTTGTAACTGCATCTGTCTTAAAAAATGGCTCATGCATGGCCACTGAGCACATGGAGCTGAACATCAGTGGTCACCAGGGCATGCCAATCAAAACCACAGTGGAACAGCTCTTTACACCCTGGGGTGAGAACAGGGCTCAGAACTCAGTGGAAGTGGAACCCCAGTCCATCCCCACAGCACAGTAGGAGCGTTAGGCCACAGCTGCTGTGGGAAATGCAGCACCTGAGAAAGTCAGACTAGGATGACTGGCAAGACCCACCAATTCCTCCCAGGAGGAAGTACCCAAAGAATAAATTGGGTCCTAACAGATGCTGTTACACAGATGCTCATGGCAACCCTGTGACCAGCTGGGCATAAAAACATGCTCAAACATGCAGGAAGGGCACTGGAAGGCTCTGTAGTGAGGAACACCACTAAGGAGAGGAACAGAAGGCCACACGGGATGAGTGCACTTCCCTGCAGTCTTCAGAGCAGTTAAATTCACAGAGATGAGGCAGATAAGGAGTTGCCATGGGTCCCAGAGGGAGAGAGGGAGGTGTTCTTGGATTAAAGGTGGGGATCAAACAGTGTCCCAAACTCACTAAATGCCACTGAACTATACACTTCAAAATGGTCAAGTTTGTTTTGTGAAATTCACTTTGATTGTTAAAAATACTATGAGTAGAATCATGCATGTGGGAAGTAAGGGAGAGAAAACATACGTACTGTGAACTCCACACCCTGCCCTGGAGTTTGTTGGAATGCAGACAAGATGCTCGGCCAATCAATGAGGAAGGGAGAGAGCTGTGCTCTGCCTTCCTGGTACATTGCGCTTCATGGCAAACCTGTAGCCCAGGGGATGGCAGATGGCTCTTCCCAACAAAGCAACCCAGGCAAATAATTCAGAAGGAATGGGAAAACTAGATGTTTTGACACCCTTGAAAGAACTGACTTGGTTGCCATCATGGAAGAATGGCAGGAATCCTGTGTGGAAGGCTGACAGAGAAGCCTGCAGGGAAGGATAAGGTCCCTGCATCAGAGGGACGGGTGGGTGAATCTCAGCAACTTGCACCGAGTGGATGGTCCTGTACCTCCTGACACTGAAAGGCCCCAAGAGACACTTCACCAGCAGTTTCATATACCCAAAAGCCCTGAGACTCACCAGTCTTCAGATTCTGACCCAAGTCTGCCGTAGTGTGGGAGGGGGACCTAGGATGTGTAGTCCCCCAGTCATCTGACCTGGAACTCCTGGAACAGGCAAGAGGACACTGCCTCAGATCCAGACAGTTGGTGATGCGGTACTCAAGGACCACCTGTAAGACTTGTTTGAATCTGCACCCAAATAAATCAAGCTAAAATTCAGTGTTTCAGACTATCAGAGAATTTGAATGTGGCCTGGATATTTGTAACAAAAGTCCCACAAATATCATAAATGTGTTTCTTCCTGCACTGGGGGCAGAAGTCCCAGACCAACACAGCTCTGGCATCTGGTGAGGGCTGCTTCCTGACCAGGCAGTACTTCTTGCTGTGTCCTCAACTGGCAGAGAAGGTGAAGCAGCTTGGGGGTCTCCTTGAGAGGGACACTAACCCCACCTGCCTTCATGACCTTGCTTCCCCCAGAAGGCCCCTCTGATGCCATCAAAGTTATCAGGTCTGGTCTTGGGGACACCATTCACAGCAGTGTCCAGGCAAATTCAGGGCCTACAGTTTGTTCCCAGCAGTGTATGTGGTGCAGCACTGGGAGATGAGGTTTATTCACCAGGGCACACCTGGAGGTTTCTGCCATGCAGTGTGAGATGTGTGCAGTGTGCTTTAATCATGTGTCAAAAAAACATAATTTAATTACATGGACTTCATACTTCCTGAACACAAGCAAAATGTCAACATTCCAAGGCAAATGAGTAAAGCACCTGAAGGCTCTGGCAATGACAAACCACAAGCCCCTATCCTTAATGTAGTAAGAGCACATCCAAATCAACAAGGAAAATATCTCCACATAAACAGACGTGGTGGAAATAAGGAAGTCACGAGAGACAAAATCTGTCAGTCCGAGAGCCACAAGATAGCCCAGTGTCACTAGTTATCTAAGACAGGCACATGAAAAGGGAAAAGCAGATTGTGTTTGTTGGATTACCCTAAGACTTAAGACTTGGACTATCATAATTCATGTGGGGCATCAAGAGTGTGGTCTGCCCTGGCCTGCAGTGCTGGGAGTGTCCACCTCACAATACTCCGAGGGGTCTTCTGGTGAAGTGCAGCAAGAGCCTCGTGCTTTGAAAATGTGTGCTCCACACAATTTCCCAAAGGAGCAGCTCATGGGATCTGAGAGCAGGACGTTCAACAGTCAACTTGGGCTGGCAAAGTCCACAACTCAAAGTTCTGATGAGAGACATAGTTAAATGGAGGGGTGGCACCCATGCTGTGAAACACCATGTACCTTCAGAAAAAATAGCACAGGCCTGTGTGCATTAGGGAAATGCTCCAAATCAAAGGTAAATTGTTTTAAAAACGTGCTACATTATGACCCAATTTTGTTTCAGAATACATGCGTAATATCAATGGGTGACAATTTTAAACAGAGACAAAATATGAAGTGTAAAGTGTAAAGATGCAGAAGGGGCACACTGGCCCCTCTGCACTCCCTGACTGTGGAACACCTTTCACGCTGTCCAGGTTGTTTTGTTCTTTAACAAGAGGCAGGTGTCATTTTCACAAGTGGTAAAGCCAGTGCTGGGATTTGGGAAGGGACCTGGCTGTCCCCTGCTGATCAGGTACTTCTCAGCTGAGCGTGAGGTCTCTGGGCCATTTCAGGGCAGGAGGTACCACCCTCCTGCTGTCCACCATGGTGCTCATGCTTGTCTGCCCAGCACATTTGCGCCCACAGAGCCACCTTCAGCAGGTGACCAGGCAGAACACCCCATCCTAACCTTGGCTCTCACCAAGGGCCACTTCTGCCCAGTCTGAGGGTCCCAGGTAAGCAGGAAGGTACAAACCTCCATACACATCCCCACTCCTTTCACTGACCACAGCCAGGTTTCATGTCTGCATCCTCACTGATTTCAACTCCAAGACTATAAAATGGAATGGACAGTTGGAGAGGTGGGAACTCTCTGGATTGTGCTCTGCTCAGGTCCCAAGTACTGTCTGAGAGTAAAGTGGGCCATGCTGTATATGTTCCAAAGAGGAAGAGGTTTCCTCCATGGGATGGGAGGGGTCCAAAAGCTTTCATGCTCTTGGCTCACAGTAACAAGAGGCTCTGTCAGCACCACCACCATGTCCTGAAAATCTATGAGGAACTGAAGAGCACAGAGCTAAGGGGTTCAGCAAGGTGGAGTGGAACTCAGAGAAGAGAACAGCGGGGTGGTGCTGCAGGGTCTCAGGGAGGTGTGGGGGTGTTAAGCAGAAGGTGGGGCCAGGGCTGAGGGTCACAGCTTTTCCAGGTGCTCAGTCCGCAGCAGACAGGACAGGAGGAATGCCTGCCAACCACTTTTCCCCATGCTGGGTACCCAGAGACCCTTTCTCAGGATGTAGGGTTCTGGGGGTGGCAGAGGTGCCCTGCATCAGCCAGAAGTGTGAGGCACAGCAGCTGCTCTTGAACAACTAGAAGTCTTGACCACTCTGGACTGTACCACACGGTTGTCTGCTGGGGCCACAGGGCAGGGGCCCAGCAGAAGGGGTGTAAATCCCCTTCCCACAGCCCCACTCGGACGCCCTCCCTGACTGTAATCAGGTCTACAGCTTTTGTTTCAGTTTGTCATTTCACATTGATGGGTCATAGCACAAAGGTGGAAGATCATAATACCTCCCCAAAAGAGCTCTGGTCCACTAAGCCTGGCCACACACAGGGAATGCCAAAGATGAATCTGCCAGCAGAGATGTAATCAGATGAGGGCACAGTGAGTTTGGTCAACGGAGCACAGAAATGCCAAATATAATTTTTTCCATTAACATTATCCATAGGCTCCTGTCAAGGAAATACCTGATCAGAACCCAAAATGAACAATTGTGGAAATTACTATCTTGAGGGGAAGATGTCCAGCAGAGGGATTCAATTTAGGGAAGATCTCAAAACTGGGCCTGGCCAGCTTCTGGGGCAAGAGACCTGCTCATCAGGCAGAGAGGTGGCAGGGGAAGGTCCCATGTCACTGGTCCTGGAACCCCTGGGCAGCAGAGGGTGTGAGTGCCAGGGCCAGTGCCCCCAGAGGCCATTTTTGGACCCCTGCATGGGAGCCTGCACACCCTCCCAGTCAAGGCAGCTTAGTCAATATACCTAAATACAAAAGTCCTCTCAGAGGCCAAGAAAGCTGTTGGAAGTTGCTCCTGGGGCCAAGGGGTCCCCATGGGAAGAAAGAAACCAGGAGCAGCAAATTCCTACACTTTGTGTCTGACACAAAATGATCCAGGCATGCAGGTCACTCCAAGCAATGTAAGGACATAAGGTGAAGCAAGCCCATCCCAGAATTCCTGAAGTTACTTAAGATGGCATAGTATTTGATATAAACTACACATAGCCTCCTGTGTGTTCCAAGTTCTCTTTAGATTTCTCATGATGCCTAATTCAAAGCAGACTCTGTCATGAGCAGGTATGCTGTTTAGGAAATCTGATGAGAAGTCTGCACATGCTCAGCACAGATGAATTTTCTTTTTCTCTAAAAATTATGACCTGAAGATGGTTGAATCCATGGGTGAGGGACCCTCAGGTAGGGCTGACTGTGCTTAGTGGCAGTGGCTGATTAAGTGCTTATCAGTGCCAAGGTTTGGATGTGTGCCCACAGGACCACATGCTGCAGGCATGGTCCTGGGGGGCCACCGGGAGGTGGAGGTGCCTTGAAGAGGCAGGTCCTAGGGGGAGTCTTCAGGTCACTGGGGACATGTATTGGAGGGGAGGTGGGACCCAGCCCCTTCCTCATTCTCTTTTGCTCCCTGGCCCGTGACATGGTAAGTGGTCCCCTCCATTGTGCATGACCACACTACAGGTCTGAAGCTATAGGGCCAACTGACCACAATCAGAACCTCCAAACCTGTAAGCCAAAATGAACCTTTATTCTTTATGAATTCATCATCTCAAATATTCCAATATAGTTATGGAAAGCCGGAACAACAACCAAACTCCTTAAGAGGCAAAATGACACTGTCTTAAAATATCAAGTGCATATACTGTTAGACAATTCTACTTCTAGAAATTCATCCTAGAGATGTTTCACTCAATGCACAAAGAAACATGTACATGCATGTTAACTATATCATCGTTTGACAAGATCAAGAAAACCCCTGCGAGAAGGAGCTTGATAAGTGTGCTGCGTACCTCCACAGGACGCAGCACGTTGTAGCACTGCAAAGTCACTGAGAAGACTGAGGTCAACCCACATCCCACATGCACATTCATAGACCAGGACAACTTCAGTATGGCAGAAAAAGGGCAAGGAGCAGGAAGAAGGTGCGGGACAGCCCTGCAGGGCTCACATATGTGTATGTGTGAGTTTGTGTGCACCTGTGCAGAGTGCTCTTGAAGGAGGCTGAAGTCTGCCTCCAGAGAGAGTGAATAGAGGGGGAAAAGTGGGGAGACATGGGTGAGGCTGCTGGCAGCTACGCACAATTGGCGTGCAACAAGGCCACTATGCCCCTAGTGCAGCCGGTAGTAAGGCACTCACGCCACATCTCCCTTGGTGTCCAACTGGTCACCTTCATCACAGGCAGCCCCCACCATGAAGCAAATATCACTGGACAGTCCCTTTGCTCCAGGGCTGCATTTCAGAGACCTCTGCCTTGCTCCAAGCCAATTTGGTACTTTTCATTTTTGGTACTGGGGATTAAACCCAAGGGCACTTAGCCACTGAGCCACATGCTCAGCCCTATTTATATTTTATTTTGAAACAGATCTTGTTAAGTTGCTGAGGCTTCCTTGAACTTATGATCCTCCTGCCTTAGTTTCCTGAGCTGCTGGAATTACCAGCATGTTCCACTGCATGCAGTCACCCTGATACTTTAAAAAGGAGAACCCCAGCATCTCCTGTACTAGCTCAGATGGCTAGTGGATGAGCTAGTAGCTAGTAGCTCAGATGGAGTCAACAAGTCCCTGGTGACTCCAAAGCTAAAATGTAAGAGCAATGCTTCCCAACCTGTTGATGCACAGGAAACCCTGAGCCCAGGTCTGGAGACACGGATGCCATAGGTGTGGGGAGGGCAGAAGCTGTGTATGGAACACACAGGTACAGCCTGGACACTGGGAAGCTGTTCTAGGGGCTGCCTTCACATGATGACCCTCTTCCATCTAAGGCAGAGGACATGGGGTCCTTCACTGTCACAGCAGCCCTGTGTGTGCTTGGTTGTTGGCCCACTTCACCATATGGGGTGCCAGTCATTGGGGACCACAGTGGGCAGCATGAGTCACACTCAGGACTGAAGATCTCCTAGCAGCTCCAGGCTGGAATCTGCACCCATGGTCACATGGGTAGGGTTTCTCCCCAGGTATCACAGATCACTTTTCTCACTTTTTCTATAGTTTGCAGTTCTTTTCTCCTCTTTAAGTAGATAGGTAGTATCAAAGTTGCAAAAGATGGGAGACCGCCAAGAGAAAGGAAAGGCATTCCTTTAATCCAGCCATTATGAAGAAAAAACTGAATTCATAGACCTCAAGCATTTCATAACAGGGCCTCTCTGCTGTCAAGGGCCTGGTAAGGGTTAGATAAAGTTTCCATTACTTTTGAAGAGTTCTGTGGTAAATACCAAGAAGTACAATTGTTAAGTAATGGCATACGTACACTTTCACTTCCAAACCAAAATGGCAGCCCATCAGTCTCACTCTGCATGATCGGGTCCTTCCCAGCCCTGCAAACATCTGGGAGGATCCCAGGAGGACCTGGGCTAATCTTCCAATTTAAACTTGAGGACCATGTTGGCTGCTTTATGAGCAGTGTGCTGGAGAAGGATGGTGGGAGGCTCCCACAGTTGGCTGAGGAGATGGTGGCTTGGGTCAGGGAAGGATGGAAAGAGCTGGAAGGATGCAAGCAATGATAGGGAAATGGATCTGACCAAATCTAACACTGGAATCTGTGTGAAAAGAATCCAAGATCCAAGACACTCACATTTCAGACATAAGCGACCTAGTGCCATGGAGCGACTACAGAGAATTTGGAAGAAGCAGTGAAAGAAAGGGACAGAAACAGGCTTCAGCTTGGTGGAACATGAGGCAGCATAGAGTAGCAGATAAAGGTGTGGACAGTGGAGAACGGAGAGGGATAGCCCAGGCCTGTGGGTGGTACAGAGCAGAAGCTCAGTAGTCATGTCAAACCAAGTCAAATGTCACTGGAGGCACAACCTGGAAACCAGAAACGCTCATGTCTGACCAGGGAATTTTTGGTAAGAGAAGGGCCTGCTCACACATTTTGTTACACAAGGCTACTCCATCCCCTATGATGACCAGGTTTCCCTGAACCTCCAACTGCGAGGCAAAAAAGCCCCAGCTCTGAGAGCTGGCATCACCTCCCATCAACAGAGGGCTCAGCCTGAGAATCATGGGCTCTCCTGGCCCCCCACCAAAGGCTTAAGCCCTTCACTCCTAGGAATGTGGACAATGGGAAAGTCCTTCAGGGCACAGGGCACACCAGTGCTTTCTGCAACTGGCCATCCCAGTTATGAACAAAGGCACAAAATTTCCCCTCCAGGCAAGCAACTTCTGCTGGGAACTGATTCTTCCACAGTGCATTTAAGGTCAGATGAACACAATGATCCTGTCACTGCATCCCCAAAGCTCCCCACTGGGGATGCATTAGACCACAGTCCCCAGACTGGCCTGCTTTCCAGGTGACCTGTGTTGCCAGCCATGAGCAAGTTCTTCTATTCTCACAGTCTTCAGTGGGCTGTCCATTCCTCACTCTAGTTTCTGATTTTTGAGACAAAATACCCCACATATTGAATTACCCACTAAGTGGCTCTGGCTCTATGCAGAACTAGGGTGGATAAGTGGATGCTAAAAATACAGAACATAATTGTTATCAATACTCACTCTACTATGCAACAGCATTCTAGAAAATGTTTGCTGTTGTTCTGCTTTGCTTATTTCTGCAGCACTGGGGACTGAACTCAGGACCTTTCCTATGCTGGGCAAGTGCTCTACCATGGAGCTACATGCACATTCCACCAGAAGGCATTTCTGGAAGAAGTGAGAGGATGGGCTGATCCCTCCCCTGAGAGGAACAAAAAGCCAGTTGGACAGAAATTTATAAAATAAGTGTAAAGTCCTCAGATAACTGAAAACAATTCTCTTATTTTGACATTACAAAAGGCCTTTACACTTATTTTATAAATCTCTGTCCAACTGGCTTTTTTGCTTTTCACAGAGTATGCATGACTTTTGGAATTAAAAATAAATGAGACAAAGTAAAATAAAATGGAAGGAAGTAGTCCAGTTTTGTTCCTCTCAGGGGAGGGATCAGCCCATCCTCACTTCTTCCAGAAATGCCTTCTGGTGGAATGTGCATGTAGCTCCATGGTAGAGCACTTGCCCAGCATAGGAAAGGTCCTGGGTTCAATCCCCAGTGCTGCAGAAATAAGCAAAGCAGAACAACAGCAAACATTTTCTAGAATGCTGTTGCATAGTAGAGTGAGTATTGATAACAATTATGTTCTGTATTTTTAGCATCCACATATCCACCCTAGTTCTGCATTAATATATACTTTCTTGTTTCAAAAATTGGAAAACGTACATGTCCTTAGATACATATTCAGCACAGTGATGGACAGAGAAATGAAGGAGGTTTCCATTCTCTGCTTTTTATTTGAATGTTGACATTGAGTAATTTACATGTGTATGCTTACAATGTTTAAGATGAGACACATGCAGTGATATTTCATAAATGAGTGAACTTTAGGACTGCCAGTGATAACAGAAGCCTGCAAAGAGTACACAGACAATTCTGGGGATTGAGAAAGCCCAGATCCCTCTCCAAAAGCTCTAGACAAATAAATCAAAAGTTAGAAAATTCCTGTCATGGAATAAGGCCCATCCAGCTCAATGGCAGTCAGTGAGTTTGTGAAGGCAGGAGATGAACTGATTGGGGGAAGTCAACACCATAGGGAAGTGGAATGGACTTGACTTGGAGACTCTGACTTGGCCTCCTGACTATGAAGCACTGGCTATCAAGATTACAGAAGAGGTTTCATGGGTCCCCAAATCTGTATTGTGTCAGTACAGGAGTTTGAGTCTGACCTTGAGACAGGCAGCCCACAATGGTCTATGAAGTTCATAGACTTCCTATATAAACTGTGTTGAATGTCTGTTTTTATTAGGAAAAAAGTAACAACTTTACAACACTCAGCCTTCCCAGACAAAAAACAAGGTGATACCTAATAAGCTTTCTGAAATTCTCCTCAACAATATTACAGTCCTCAGCACTGTGGTAATTAACAGACATACTGTCTTCTAAGCTTCACAGTCACATTAACACTGAGGTGGATGCTGTAATTATCTTACTAACTACATTAAGTTCCTTGGAGGCTGAGACTTGGTCTATTCACTCTGCACTCAGCACCTAGAATAATGCCTAGCACACAAAAGTTGATCAAGAAAATTTAGTAAAGGAATCAAAGAAATTTTCAAGCATGATTAGAAGTTTTTTTTTAAAAATCCTAGCAAAGTATCCCAGGCTGTGCGGTGGCAAAGTGTGGCTGAACCCAGACCTCAGCACCAACATGCCAAGTTGATTCAATTCTAATGCAATGCTAACTCTGAAATATAGAGAGTAACCTCAGCTTAGCCACCACTAAGAGTGCAAGAGACAGCTCCTTGTTCAACAGACACCAGCAACCAAATAGGGGTCAAGTCAATGCAAACAAGATTCTTTTTCATAGTTTTAACTAATTTGTTTGGGCATGAATTTTAATGCAATTTATATTAAACCACAATGAAATTCTTCATAGAACTAGAAAAAGCATTCATTCATTTGGAAAAATAAGAGACCCAGAATAGCCACAGCCATCTAGCAGGAAAAGTGATGCAGGAGGTGTCACCATACCAGACCTTAAACTCTGCTACAGAGCAATAGTAACAAAAAACCAAATGGTGTTGACACCAGAACAGACAGGTAGACCAATGGTGCAGAACAGAAAACAGACATAAATCCACATAAATATGATTATCTCATACTAGACAAAGGTTCCAAAAACATACAATGGAAAAAAGATAGACTCTTCAACATGGTGCTGGCAAAACTGGAAATCCATATGCAGTAAGATGAAATTAAACCCCTATCTCTCACCCTGTAAAAAACTCAACTCAAAATGGATCAAGCATCTAGGAATTGGACATGAGACCCTTTACCAAGTAGAAGAAAAAGTTGCCCAAATCTTCATCATGTTGGCGGCTTAGGACCAGACTTCCTTAACAAGACTCCCACAGCACAAGAAATAGAAACAAGAATAAATGGGATGAATTCAAACTAAAAATTTTTCTCAGCAAAGGAAACAATACTGTAAAAAGAAACTCTACAGAGTGGGAAAAAATCTTTACCACATGCACCTCACATGAAGCATTAATCTCCAGGATATATAAAGAACTAAAAAACACCAAAGGGGAAAAAAAAAAAACCAAATAATCCAATCAATAAATGGGCTATGGAACTGAACAGACACTTCACAGAAGTAATACAATCAATCAACAAATATATGAAAAAATGTTCAACATTATTTAGCAACTAGAGGAAAGCAAATCAAAACTACTCTAATTCAATCTCAATGCAATCAGAATGGCAACTATCAAGAATACAAGCAACAATGTGGGGAAAAGGTGCATTCATACATTGTTGGTGGGAATGCAAAATGGTGCAACCATTAAAGACAACAGAATGTAGATTCCTTAGAAACCTTGGAATGGGACCGCCATTTGACTCAGTTATCCCACTCCTCCGTTTACACTCAAAGGACTTAAAATCAGCATACTACAGTGATGTAACCAAATCAATGTTTACAGCAGCTCAACTCATAATAGCTAAACTATGGAACCAACCTAGGTGACCTTCAACAGATGAATGGATAAAGAAAATGTGTGTTATCTATATAATGGAACATTACTCAGCCTTAAAGAAGAATAAAATTATAGCATTTGCTTGTAAATGGATGGAACTGGAGAATATCATACTAAGAAATAAACCAATCCCAGAAAACCAAATATTGAATGTTTTCTCTGATATGCAGATGCTAATTCACAATAGGGAGGGGCTAGGGAAGAATGGTTACTTTAGATTAAGTAGAGGGGAGGGCATGGGATGTAGGAAGGATAGTACAATGAATCAGACATTATTATCCTACATACAAATGTGACTACATGACTGGTGTGATTCTAAATCATGTACATCCAGAAACATGAGAAACTACATTTATGTATGATATGTCAACGTGCATTCTACTGTGGTGTATAACTAGTTAGAAAAATTTTCTTAAAAAGTAGATTTAAAAGATACCAACTTCCAGATAAATAAAAGAATGACAATAATATTTGGCATCAAACGGGTGGCTATGGAGACTTTCATGCTCAGTGAAGTAAGCCATTTCCAAAAATCCAAAGGTCAAATGTTTTCTCTGATGTGTGGAAGCTAACCCACAATGGAAAGGGTGAGGGGAAGAATAGAAGTGCAGGAGATTAAACTAGAGGGAATGGAAGGAAGAAAGTGGTGATAAGCAACGGAAAGACAGTGGAAATAATCAGACATAGTTTTCCCACGTAGATATAAGAAAACAACAGATGAATCCCACTGCAGTGTACATTCATAAGACTGCAACACTAACCAGAATAAGATATATTCTATGCTTGTATATTTATATCAAAATAAATGCATCTGTCATGTATAACTACAAAGAACTAATGAATAAAATAATAGACAAAGTATTTCCTGGGTTTCTGTAAACATTTTCATAGCACTGAAATAAAATTAATATGAAAAGTAAAAGGGCTTTTTAGAATAGGTTTTTTAACTCTCTTCCAATTTTCTGCCAAATGAGGACACAACTATTAGGACAGACTTTCCCACTCTGACCTCCAGAACTGTGGGGAACAATTTCCTGTTCTTCATGAATCTGAGTTTTCACTAATACAAATTAAAAGTGAGAAATTGAAATAGTTACTTACTAATCATCTAATATATAACAATACCTTCAAAACCGAAGTTCTGTGATGAAAAATCAACTGCTTCTGCCAGCCAGTGGGTGTCTGCGCAAGGGGCAGGCCTCTGCCGCCAAGATGGTGGGCCATGCCACCCGGTGCTGCAGCAGGCCCCAGCACTGCACCAACCAATGTTTCTTCTTTCAACCATGAAGAATATGCTCCACAGACCTGAAACAGTATACGCTGCAATCCAGGCGCCACAATAAGTCTCTCTGTCAGAATGCGCTGCCAAGGGTTTAGATAGCACTTGGTCCACTGGTATTGGTCCAAACTTATGCTAATTAGGGTTTGAAAGAAGTACTAATGCTATTGGTCCAAACTTATGCTAATTAGTGTTTGACACATACTAACCCTATTGGTCAGTTCTTTTTTTTTTTTTTGAACATTCATTCATAGCAGCCCCAAACTCCATACTGAGAATTACCCCAATGTCAATCGACTTGTGAATGAATGAAGTGGAATAAAGCTAAATGGCAAAGTGCTTACCTTGCATTCCCAAAGCCCTGGGTTCCATCCCTGTTTCAAAAAACAAAACAAAACCAAAAGAAAAAAAAGTAAAACAGAGAGAAAGAGAGAGAGAAGAGAAACCCAGTAAAAGAAAACAAAATCAAGTAAACAAAATTTATCAATACATAAAACCTTATTCAAAAACATACCTGCTCTGTGTTCCTCAGGACCTGTGTCAAGTGACCCCTTATCCTTTACCTCTTCAAAACAATTTTTCCCAGAAGTTGAAAGACAGGGACCGTATCTTAGTCATCTCTCTCTTGCAGTTATGCCAGAAAGTAGTTATGTGAGGTGGATGTGTGGGATATAATTGGGATGAATATCAAGGCCTGATTTGGAACCATATTTTGAAGCATTGCAGGTAATATCACATAAAAAGTACTTGGCAAAATTGAAATACAAGTGTTAACAAATGATATGGAATGAAAAGATGTTATAATTAAAGGACAAGAAGATGCAAATAGCCAAAACTACAAAAAATAAAATAAAACTAGCTAATTACTAGTTTTATTTGTATTTACTTTCAGTAGAACTTTATGAATAGACTCTATCAATTCAAGGGACTTTATAGTACCTAAGCCTGAGATGGGCGGGGCAAATGTTATACATGTAAAATAAAACATGATTGTAAAATATTGAAAATATCTTCTCTGATTTGTCACCAATATCAATCATATTCACTAGAACATTATATCTGTAATAATTTGACTTGCTATTAGAAATTTAGAAGAAGAACCAGAATTCACAAGCTGGCAAAGGGCTCTCTGCATGAGGCAGAACTGTTGCCAATTGTTCAAAAATGGTATTTTGGTGATGTTCCTATGAGTGTCAGCACAGCCCACCAGAACTTAATCACATTTAGTCTTGGTCAGGAAGGATATGTATTGGAAGTTGGAGGAGGAAGGAAGAAGCTTGATCAGAGACTAAGCTAGAGAGACAGTGGTAGGAAGAGCCCTGTCCTTTCTTTTTACTTTGGTACCGGAAATTGAACCTAGGAGTGCTTAACCACTGAGCCACATCTCCAGTCATTTTTTGTATTTTGAGCAGTGTCCCCCTTGGTTGCTTAGGGTCCTGCTAAGTTGTTGAGGCTGGCATTGAACATGCTTCAGCCTCCATTGCCAGGATACCAGGCTTAACCACTTTATTCTTAATACACAGGACTCATGAATTTGTGTATCCAAGTTCTTCTGCCATCTTTTTCTCCATTCCAGAATCAACACCAAGTCCACTGGAGTGCAATCTTTCTAAAGTTCCTTCCATTCCATCAATTCCTAGGGTTCCTTTACTCTTCTCTTCTTCGAAGGGCTGTCCTTCTGACCAACTGAGCCCCACACACTTATGGACTTCGGCACACAGTTACAAGCTCTGACACTTGTAGCTGATTCTCTGGTGTTTTCTGAATACATTAATGATCTGCTGATGCTCTTTCTACACCCCCACTCTCTTACTGTCCTCCCGAATGTCTGGCCATTGGTCAGGTACTGCCATTTGACACGTCCCCATCACTATCCTGAATGTCTCTTGCGGTCTCCTTCTGTGCATCAGTGACATGCTCTCTTGGCTGCAGGTCCTTAATCTGAAATTTCTGAGTGGCCCACACCACAATCAATCACCCTGATGTTATCTGATGAGACAGTTCACAGAGGGGGAAGACACCCATGGCTAAGGTCTTCCTCTGGAGTACTTCTGAGTCCTGATGTGCTTTGGACAATCTTTCAGAGTAGGGAAAATCTATAATTTGGCTATAGGATCAGTCAGTCCTGGGGAAGAGCAAGTCTTAAGTACACTTGGTGCTCCTAAGTGTCTCTCTGAGGCTATACACCCATTGGGTCCTCAGAATGATCTGATGGAATGGCACCATTATGCATCCATTTTTTTCTATCAAGCTTCACAGAGAGGTTAAGTCACTCAACCAAGATGACACAGATAGGAAATGACAGAGGCAGATCACAGCCAAGGGAGTGTGCATGCCCCTATAACAGAATTTAGAAGCTGCTAATTCCTTTAGCACAAACTCTAAAAGCACAGACTCTTCACTTGGGCCTGCAGATACCCCAATGGGCAACTCAAAGAAGGAGGAAGCCTGGCATCTTAGCCTTCTTTCTGTATTTTTCTTCAAACTCCTGTCAGCTCTGCATGGAGGTGTGTTCTCATTTAAGGACTGCTCTGATAAAAACTGGTAGCACAAAGTTTATTAGACCGGCATTTACCTAGCATCTCATCCCCCTTCAAGTCTGAGATAACTAAGGGATTTCCAAGGTTGACAGGGACATTCAGTGCTAGCTCTTACATTGTCCTGTTCCATAGCACTGGAATGGCCTAGAAGTCTTCCTTTCCCTGCACCTCACAGGAACAGCAGATCCTTGCAGATCACCTGATAATGAGGCTGTCCCTACAAAGCAGACACACCCATCCCATGAGAACCAAATTGTCCCCTTCTGGGTATACAGATCCAACAGACAAGGAGCCCCTCCTATGAGCAGCAAGGAGATGACAAAGATGGAATTGGCTGCCCAGGACTGCATCCTTGTTCAGTCCTCTTACTCCATCTCAACTACTCCTCCATTTAATCTGAGAGGTCATGCGTGCATCCCCAAGGACAGGAGCAATACACTGGAGCTCATTTTGCTTTCCTAATATGCCCATGGTAAGGAAAGTTTCTTTCTTATTTTCACATTTCTTTCCAGCTTGCTTTTGGGGTGAGTGACTGGACCTGATTTGCTGGGACCCTAGAGTCAGATCTGTGGCCAAAAACTGCAGCAACATTCCGAATGTTCTGGCTCCTAGCCACCCCACCTACACTTTCACTGAGGGCTGCAGATGTAGGTGTTCCTGTGTGTCTCAGCACAACCTGTCAAACACTCTCATGACCTTGACCTTGTGACTGCTGCGAGCTTTCAGTCCAGCCCCAGAAACTTCTTCACTCTGTTCTGGTGGCCATGCCATTCTCTGACCCCAAGAACAGCCACCCGACCTGCAAAGATAGACCTTCCCATTTTCCAGGGCCCTGCTTCTAATGCATGAAGTGAAATACCACAGAACATGGCTATATTGTAAAGTCTGCATCCTTAATTGTTCGTAGTAGAAATCCAAATGCCCTGTGACAAGAGGGACAGTGTACAAGAAGGCTCTGGTTGTTTCTGTAGTTCTCAGCCTCATGGATGGGGAGGAAACAGGCTGCAAACTGGTTTTGGGTATGTGGGTGCAGAGGTGGCTGGTATAACTGAAGTGTTTTTTTTTTTTTTTTTTTTTTTTTTTTTTGAGTGGTTCCAACTTCCTGGAGAAAATCAAGGGTTTGGTTATGGATTTCTCCTGCTGAGAGCTTGGAGAAATGGAGGTCTTCAAAGTCCTCACTCCAGGTGCACCCGCATTCTAAGCCCCATGATAACTCAGGTAACCCAGGTCTTCACCTAGTGGAGATTAGTAAAGACATATGGGCAGCATCCTCTTGTCAGCCTGGACCAATTCATCTTGAAGACTTTACACTGCAGGACCTTAGGGCAGGATGGGATGTTGGAGACCAGGTGCTTCAATCTATATCTTTATAGACAAGGAAAAGACTCAAGTGGTAGTGGGTCTTACCAGGGATGGCACAGTGGTCCCCATGTATGAGAAGAGTAGCTCTCTCCTGGGAGACCCTCTGAAGCTGGAGGTTTTCAACACCTCCCAGATGCCCCTGCATTGATACCTCTGACCTGAAACTCTCCTGATTGATAACTCATTACCCAACTGTCCAGATAAATCTAAATGAAACCTATCCAAGTGAAAAATCTTCATGCCTTCACTATGGCCTGAATGCAGGTTGCCCTCACATCAAGTCATAGGCTGAATTCTGACCCCAAAAGTATCAGGAGGCCTCTGGGAGGGAATTAGGCCATGTGGGTGGGGCTGCAAGAGTGGAATTAGTGCCCTTATCAAAGAGGCCCACGAGCTCATTCACCTGCCTCCACCACACGGGGATGCCTGCAGAAGGCTTTTCCCTGAACAAGAAAGGGCAAGACATGGAATCTGCTGGCACCTTGATCTCAGACTGTCCAGCCTCCAAGAATAGTGAAGAAAGACTTTACATTGTGTACAAGCTACCTGGTCTTTGGCATTTGGTTCTAGCAGCCTTAATAGACTGGGACAACCTTCCTGTAAACCTGCTACCCCTGGAGTATCTCAGTCAATGGCAAAGTCATCCTTGCAGGTACTCAGGACCTTACCTGGAAATCAAAATTGTCACCTTGCTTTTAGCAATTATCAGGACAATCAATCCCATCTCTGGAACATATGGAGTCAGCTCCCTGGGGTCCTTCACTGTCCCCATTGGATCCCAGTTCCATCTCTCCTGGACTCTCACCCCTTGCCCCCCATCCTGCACCCATCCCAACCTACCCTGCTCACCAGAGCACTCTGGATGATGTTCCTCAACATGGAGCAGACCCTGTGCTCAGAACTCTTGTTGATTTCTCATCTCATTCTCAGTGAAAGGAGAGGAAGACAGCAGGACCGAAGAGTATATCTGGCTCTCACACCAATTCATCATCCCTGGCTATATAAAAATGGCACCTCTCTCTGTGACTCAGTTTCCTCTCATCTGTTTCTGCCTTAAGTCTCTAGGTGTGGATATTTTAAGAGAGAGAGAGAAGTTAGCATTGCAGGAGTCCTCCAAGGTCACCTGCACACCCTCTAACTCTGACACAACATCAAGCCTGTGCTTCTTGATCCACAGTCCTTGTCCTGCACCCCACACCCACAGGCCTTCCTCCAACTGCTTCCACATGCTCCATCCCTCCTGCAGGCCACTCTGCTGATGCACAGGTTCCCAGAGAGTGTGGTGACAACTGCATTTGAAACTTTGAAAAATGCAAAGAGGAAAAAAAAAAAAAAAGGAAATGAAGGCACAGAAGAGGGGAATTAAAATCTCCTGTGAGGAGTGGGTGGTGACTGCATAGGTAGAAGGGATGTGGATTTATTTCCCAGGCAGGATTTGGAAGTGCAGAAACCTAACCAGGCCCTGAGCTCATGGTCTCCTAATAGCAATATCTGAAAATGTGAAGAATTAATCTCTATTTACCCAGGATCTCTGATTACTTGCTGGATTCCTCTCTACTGACATCATCCATAGCCTCCAGTCAATGCTCAACCTGCTGACTGGCAGGCTCTTGCCTCTGTCCCAAGCCTCAGACCTTGATATTCACTGTCATATAAATGGAACATTTTAAGAAAATTTACTTTTTTCTTGCCGGCCCCCAGTAGAGCTCCTCCCCCAGCTTCTCATTCCTCTTCAGGTTCCATGGCTACAGGTGTCACCAACTCAGACAGTCCAGTTGTCTCTGGCACTGCCATGTTGGTTTGGATACTTTGGGCTACAAGGAACCACATTCCAATGAAGTAAGTGGTTCCAAATATTCCAAGGAATTTAGAAGAAGACCTGGAAGGATGGCACCAGGCATTATCCCATCTTTGCCCAAAGCAAGGGAAAAGGAGCTGTTCTTGGAGCCGCCTCTTTATACCAGTACTTTGACCAGGAATGAGAACCTTTCCCAGGGTTCCATTGGCCAGAGTGAGCTCACGGGCAGCCTTCACACAAGGGAACCATGAGGCATCTGACCAAGTGACTGGGAGAGCCAGGACTGGTTTTGACTGCTCACAATTCCTTCCCATTTTGCCTAGCCAAACAGTGCAGCTGGCAAAGAGGCAAGCACAGTCCAGAGGCAGACCCGGGCTTCCTCACTTGCTCCCTTCTCTTCCAGAATCCTGCCCAAGCTGCAGCCTCATCCATTCCTCCTGTCAAGTGTGTCTCTGGAACTGCCTCTTCCTAGACCTGCCTCAGATCATCTGTCTCCTCAAAAACTGACTGATGCCTGATCCCCAAGCATGAGGCTGAACTGATCACTCCAGTACCCAAGTGTCCTGGTGACTCTCTTATTCACTGTGTTAGCTGGCTTTCCATTGCTGTCACCAAAATACCCAAAAAACAATCTAGAGGAGGAAAAGCTTATTTCTGCTCACAGCTTCAGAGGTTCAGTCCATGACTGAATGATTGAGGTGAGGCAGAACATAGAACATCATGTTGGAAGTGTGGAGGAATGCTTTTCAACTCATGGCAACCAGGAGGTGGGGGGCAGGTACACCCCCAAAGATGTGCTTCCTCCAGTTACATCCACCTTAATTATAATCACCACCCATTAATCCATTCAAGTTACAAACCTACCAAAGAGATTAACCCACTGATTAGGTTACAGCTCTCATGATCTAATCCTTTCACCTCTGAACACTTCTGCATCATCTCACACATGAGCTTTCAGGGGATACTGCCTATCTAAACTATGACATCTACATACTAGATACAAACTTCCAACTAAAAGTCAAGGTCTTCTGCAGTATGATCATTAATAAAATAAAAAAAAAAGTGATGTTTGCCTCTAGACCCTGAGGGAAACCAAGAAAGAGAAAAATGACTTTCCTGACAGCACATGGCTCAGCCATAATCTCGCCAAATCAACACAAGCAATGCTAATGGAATTAAAAGCTCAGGCAGGACCGCATGGTGATTTTATCAAAAACTAGGTGGAGACTGACTGAGACCACAGAAATCACTGAACCCATCCCCTTTCAAACATGAGTGACAGTTGCCTTTGTTTTCTTGGGGGAGTGAGTACTGGGGATTGAACTCAGTGGCATTCAGTCACTGTACCACACCCCCAGTCCTATTTTGTTTTTCATCTAGATACAGAGTCCCTCTAAGTTGCTGAGTGCCTCACTCTTGCTGAGGCTGGCTTTGAACTTGCAATTCTCCTGTCTCAATCTCCAAGGTACCTGGATTGCAGGTGTGCACCACTGCAGCCGGCTGACAGTTGCCTCTTTACCAATAACTGTAACTCTCTGTTAATCTTCCCACCCCTGACATAAAAGTATTTAAGATGCACAATCACCAAGCTGCCTCACTTATTCTTGGAGAATTTAACATATTTATGGAGCAGGACAATCCCTGCAGATGTGATAACTGAGAGTCTGGTGTCTGATGCTACTGGCAGCTGAGGTCCCAGCCAAGACACGGGGAACATCTCTATGTGCCATGCTTCTTGTTAAGTGCCAGCTGGGGAGTTTGTGACTTTGGGTGAGAATCTTTCTGAGTTGGAGGGCTAGGACAAAGGCACAGAACATGAGGACAAGTGAGTTACTCTCCCTTACTGCTCCATGGCAGATGTCACCAAATGATCATAACATTGCATCCTGCTTGGGGTCAGGATGGCTCCAAATCCAATCAAGTGGCTTATACCTGTCACAGTGGACTGGATTATGCAGCATTTAAAACAAGAGAATTATTTCCAGACTTAAAAAAACAAAGGTGTCCTTTTCCTTTGGACTGCAGGCCCCACAGGTGGGCTGCTACTCTGCTTTAGGGCATCTACACCCCAGGACCCCAGGCTCTCTCATAGCAATTCCCAACTTCAGCCCAAGTCTTTGCACAGGCTGTTCTGAGCAGTGCAGGGTATTTAGCTGCAACTCTGGCCTCACCTGTGGTAGGGGTTTAATCATGTCCCCCCAACCTTGATATGATGAAGTCCCAACTCCTCAAAAGGTGACTGCATTTGAAAAGAGGGTGGTCACCAATGGGACTCATTAAGATGAGGTCATAATGGAGTAAGTGACCCCCTCATCCAAATGCCCCATGGCCTTTGCAAAGGGGACATTTGGACAGAGACTAGCACACAGGGAGAATGTGAGGCAGAGTTCAGGGTGATGCTTCTATGAGCAAAGAAACACCACATCCTGGTGGCAAGCCACTAGAGACCAGTGAGGGGCATGGCACAGATCTTTCTTGCAGCCCTAGGAGGGAACAACCTGGACCTTAGACTTCCTGCCTCTGGATGGGGAGATAATACATTTGTGTCATTCAAGCCCCCAATCTGGGGTGCTTTGCTAGTGCTAGCAAATGAATTCAATCTACTAGATGTAGTGGCACCCACCCCACAAGTCCTGGGGACCAAAAATGTGTCCAGACCTTGCCAAATGTCCTTGGGGGCAGAATCCTGCTGGGTTGAGAATAGGAGAAACTTCAGGGACAAGTGTGCTCAAACATCCCACCTGAGAAAACAGATTCCTTCCCCTCCTTCACTCTGTTGGCCAAAGTGAGTCACAGGATATGCCTGCTTCCATGGAGTGGGGGCTTCTGACCCTCTCTTTGGGTTGGGCATTGAAGGGTGATCAGTTGTCCATTTTCCACAGAATAAGAGGTAGCAGGTGTGGCTGGCCCTCCCTCACCGCTCAGGTCTTTACCCACATACCCCTCACTGAGACCTGCCCAGGCCACCCCCACTGCTGGTCCTCTTCCCTGCATTATGTTCCCCACAGCACTCACCACCTTCTGTTACAGGAACACCCCTCCAGTGTATTCTGTGTCATTTGTCACTCTCCCCTCCCAGGTGTGCAGGCCCCATGAGGTCAGGCCCTTGGTGTGATTCCCAGCTCAGCTCCTTGCAGACTTCTTGGCCCAGTTTAGATGGTCCAAAGATGACTGTTGAGATAAGTGAATCCATAAACGCAGAAGATGGATCTTGGGCAAGGTGACCTCCACAGGCATGCTGGGCCTTTTTCACCCTATGACATTCCAACAAGAATCAGAATATAAGCCTTTCTGTCCCTATGCCACCTCACCCCACCTCCTTGCTTCCTTCCAGAATCACAGCTCCTGGCACTTTTGCAGGACAGTGGACATCCTTCCCTTCCTACAAGTCAGCCAGCTTGTCCCTGGGTGGCCACTTACAGAAGAGTATGCTGCTATCCAGCCCCTGGTTGCAGTCCTGTCCAAGGCGAAGCATCTCAGCACCTCATTAGGCAGTCCCACCAGGGGCACAGGGAGTTTTCCACTCACTTCCTCTAGTTCCACCCTCTCTTTCACCCAGCTATGCTGATGAGAGCCTTGGGCCTGCAGGGTTTTAATCTGTGCAATAGAATCAACCAGCATTTATTTGCTATGTGCTGAGGCCTGACTGCCGCCTTCTTCCTCCAAAGAGAAGACATCCCTAATCCCCAGCAGAGTGACCCCAGGTATGTCTGTAGCCTCACTGTCTGGTTCAAGTCCCCATCTTGCCATTCTCCTCCTACACATGGTGGCTTTACAGTATGTCTGCAAATTCTTTGACATTCTTTCTTCTAGAAGTAGTTTTGTTTCCTTTCGGTTGACAATGAGTAAGTCTTCCTCAGGGGTGGAATATGGTGGAAGTGAAATTGCAAATTTCAAGGCTTGGTCTGAGAAGATTCTCTCTCCAGTCTTGTGCCTCGGGAGCCCTGAGCTGACCTGTTTGAAGCTTGGCTACCCTGAAATTGTGTTGGAGACACCACAGTGCTGGTCTGAGAGATGAGACACTGCAGCTCCCATCTTCAGCCTTCCCAGAAAATGTGTGAACATCCAGCTGATTCCTAATTCCCCAGAGTGGAGCAGGAACCTGCTGACCCACCAAGGCCTCCCCAAACCACAGATTCATGAGCAGAATGAAGGTTATTGCTCTTTTCTGCTATTAGACTGGTGGGTGGCATATTATGGAACAATAAAGAAAACCAGAACGGTGCACAAATTGGGAAAGTTCTAAAAAATAATCTATCATTATTCCATCTGTCAAATCCAACAATTCCCTCAGGGAGCTGTGGGGAGGATTCAACGTGCCAACAAAAGTCCCCTGGAGGAGGACACGGCACAGCCACCAGGGTATGGTACCAGAGAGTCAAAGAGAGGATCTCAGTGGTGGGGGAACAGCAAGAACACAGATCTGAAAGCCCTCTCCAGGGTCCCAGGGCACAGGGCAGCAGGTCTGTAGTCCTCCACTGAAACACCTGTAGTGCTAAGACACCTGGAGGGAGAAGAGAGAACACAAAGTGCCATGTTCTGAGAGGAAGTATCCCACTCTTTTCTGGCTCCCATTCCCAGAGGCACCGGTTTCTTGGATGATCTTCCAAGATTGTTTTCATATACAGCATCATCTATGAAAAAAATAAATGAAGAAAGGAAGGAAAAGAAGAAAAATTTATGAAGTCCTAAATCTCGCCTGTTTCTTTTCCTGTTGAGTTTTCAGGGTCAAGACCAGTGCCTGGTACCTGACTTATGATCAATAAATCCATGAGGAATGGGCATGAGCCTTGTTCAAATGTCACATTGGCAGCACATCTGCATGCAACTTGCCACCTTCTCTTCTCCTGTTGGAGGGTATGTCTTCTCTGAGCACCTGGAGATGCCTGTTTCCCTGGCGGACAGCAGTTCACCATGTGGTGGAGTGTGGCTTACCAGCTGCTCTCCCTGATGGAGATGCACTCCACAATGGTCCCCACTTGTTTCTACTCCAGTCAGAGTTATACCACACAGCTGTGTGCAGATGGTTTGCACACCTGGACACGTACACATCCTGGCTCTCTGTCTCTCAAAGACATAACATCTTCTTTTGTCCTCTGATTTCTTCCTCTCTTTTGCACACACCTCCTAAGAACTGGCAGACCTTCGCTGATGAAGACATCAGTGCTGTGTGCATTCAGGGAGGCCTCTGGAGGAAAAGAACTAGCCCTGGGCCTGGAAAGGAGGGTGTGGACTCTGTAGTGTGCAGCAGGGACCGTGGCTCTAAGGCTGCCTCTGGAAAGCCCCCACTTCCTCAGATGGGAATTGCAAAAAGGTCAGCACCATACATTCTGGGATGAGAAGAGGGTGATTTCTGTAGGGTAATCCTTGTGCCTCCCATACAGATGGACCCCAGCTTGGGCTCTGGACACACCCATGATTCTCACAGCTTGCAGGTGGCATCTGCAGGAATTCTGCCACACACATTGTTAAGAGGTAGAAGAAGGCCATTTTCAGTACAGAACCCAAGGCCCAGGTCACAGCCCTGGGATGCAGATGGGAGGCTGGTGTGGCTTTCCCTGAATTTATGGACCAATCATAATGGACACTGTCTGTGACTCTGGAGCATGTCCTTGAGACACTGCCCAGGCCCCACCCACCATGCCCCACATCAACCCTTCCCTTGCTAGGGCATGGAGAGGCTGGAGGTCCAGGTTATGCTGGTGGGCAGTCATGCTGGCCTGGCTGTGTGTGGAAGTTCAGGCTCCAACATTGCCATGTGCCCCACAGATTCCAGCTCAACCCTATTGATTGACCAGTGGTGAAACCCAGGTCAGGTCCTTGCCCAGGGAAGATGTGAGCCCAAGCGCATGTGCACAAAAGGAATGTTGGTGGAAACCAGGCCAAACCCAGTGTGTAAAATTAAACTGAATGAACATAGTTAAACAGAGATCTGTTTTCCAGCTTTAGAAACTCTGAAGATATGACCATGTTCCATCCACACAACTGTTCATGGTGGTAATCAACTAGAGCCAAGTGGCAGATCCTCAAATCCTGGGCTCTCCAGTATGCCATAGTTCCTACTCCTCCCAGCTACCCTGTGTACCAGCTAGTCCCTCTGCTCAATCGTTTTCCTGGCCTGGCCTTGGAGGTGGTTGGGCTTATGTTCCTGCTTTGGTGAACAAAGAAAGTTCTTCAGATTAACTTCCCTCCACTCTTGTGATCTGGGCACAGTGATTAAATAGGGTTTTCTTATGGAAGCCATGAGGTGAGAGAGGTAAGGACATGCTCAAGGTCAAGCAGGGCTCCTACACATGAACTCGAATCTCCTGCAATTACAAGCTCTTCCCACCACGTGGAGAGAGACAGGAGACAGAACCCAGTTAAGAGACAATCTGGCTGTGCAAAAAGGACCCAGTGGAAAGGAGCAAGGGGTTCATCAGGATCAAATCCAGACACGAGCAGTCAAGGTCAAAGCCAACTTCACACAATGTCACCAGTTCCCAGCAGCTTCTGCTCCAGTTACTAACACACTCATCCATTTGTGGCAGTATGCGGGGCCCAGAAAGGGACAGAAACAAGACACATGAAAAGAGAAAGACAGAGACAGAGAGGCAGAGAGGAAGAAGGACTGAAAGAGACTGAAAAAGAGGGTGAGGTTGGGAGGGAGGAGAACCCCAGAGAGCAGGGAACAGAAAGGGAGGTTGGGGTGGGACAGAGTCCAAGAGCTTCAGAGAGCTGGGCAGCATTAGGCTCCAGGGACCAGGACTCCAAGATGAGAAGCTGCTTCCACCTCCCAGGAACTCATGAACGTCCCCCACTTTGTTCCAGGATCCCCAACCCCAGATTCACAGGACCATGAGTGTTGTGCACATTGGACACCACATGCCTATGTCTTCTGAGGGTCAAGTTTGCCCAGCTCATCTTTGGCCTTGTGTCCCAAGATGTTAGCTGTCCCCATCCTGGAGAGCACAGATACCACTTCCTTTCTGCTCTTCCATGGCAGAGAGAATCCCCTGGGGTTCTGGGGGGAGATTCTGGAGGGAGCCCCCCTGCACAAGGCCCTGGTCTTGCATTGTGGATTCATAGCAGATGCCCTGCTTAGGAAGTGTGAGGGAACAGATGTGCATCTGTGGTCTCCATGGAGACCTGCCAGCAGGACAGCCTCCTGGGCAGCTGGGTGGTAAAACTTTTGTGTTTGCCAAGACTTTTGTTGAATGCAAACCATATAAGCAAATCTCTGAAAGCAGATTTGGTTATATGAGGTCTCTCACCTGAATTTTGCACTAAAATAGAAAATAAAGGCGACAGCCACTTTGCCTGTGAACTTAATAAAAATGGGTAGTAACTAGTTACTTTACTTCCTCTCTGCTGGAAACACCTGCTGGCACCAGCCTGGTCTAGATCTGTGGCCAAAGTGCCACTCCTGGGCCAACAGCAGCAGCAGCAGCAGCAGCAGACTTGGGAGTTTATCAGATTTGAGTCCCCTCCCCAGCTTCCATACCTGCTGAATCAGAAGGGGGGCCCAGCCATCAGGGCTTTCAAATCTCAGGGTCAGGTGGCCCCATTTTGAGAACTGCAGACCTAGAGCCTCGGTGCTGTTGGCACTCTGGTCTGGGTCAGTCTTTGCACTTGGCTGTCCCGGGCATTGTAGGATGCTGACCAGCATCTTGCACTCTACCCATTAGCTGCCAGTAGCACGACATCCTCCAAGCCATCACAATCAGAAGTGTCTCTGGGCAGGGCCTACTGCCCTCCAGGGAGCATAGTGGCCCCTGTTGAGACTCCCTGGCTGGAAAGAGGCCCTGATGTGGGTGTCTCCACAGAGGACCACACA
The DNA here is from genome assembly GCF_902686455.1 of Sciurus vulgaris. Lineage (NCBI taxonomy): Eukaryota > Metazoa > Chordata > Mammalia > Rodentia > Sciuridae > Sciurus > Sciurus vulgaris. Next base: position 130,329,594 of record NC_136468.1, on the reverse strand, counting down.
AAGCCTGGCAAATCCCTGCACTGGGTGTCTTGTGGCTGCTGCTTCAGTGGGTCACCTGCTGCTTGCTGCACGTGTGAAACAGTCCCCAATTCACAGCTGACCTCACCTCCCTGCTTGCAAGCTGCATGACCTTGGTCAAGGTACTTAGACTCTCTGCCTTCCCAACTGTAAAATGGGAATATGATAATATCTACCCCACAGGATAGCCAAGCACAAAAGTGACAACTCCTATGTCAAACACCCAGCCCAGTGCCGAGTGACGTGAGCCTCCAAAAACATGAGCACCTCTGCGATCGCCTGGCTCAGGGTTGATCAGTGCCACGGCCTGCTGGATGCCAGCTGAGGACAGCAAGAGGTGGGCATGACGGGGCACAACTCTGCTTGTCAAGCAACTGCAATGACGAGGCGGGTCCCTGTGGTCACAGTGGGGAGGTGTGTACCGGTCCCTGGAGCCGACCAGCTCCCTCTGGGTAGCCTGAAGCAGGCGGTGCCAGCTTTGCAGACCCAGGGCCCCAGGTGCACCCAATGACATAGGCAGAGTTTGGGGACTCAGAGATCCACCCCCACGGAGAAAGCCGTGGGGTCCCCGTAAAAGATGAGAAACTTCACAATTCCTCTTTTGCATCTCACATCCCAATAAAATATTTATTATTTCAAGAAATAAATCTTTAAAAAAAGAGAGAGAAAAGAGTCTCTCTCTTGCTTTCCCCCCCGGCAGGATGGGTCCTTGGGAACCACTGAATTTCTTACAGCCATGGTTTCTGCGGCCCCTGGGGCCAGCCTGGCCAGGATACATGATGCTGATGCCCACCTAGAAGGTCCCTTCTGGATCCTTCCTGACTGGTTGGAAACTCTCGGGAGGGAGGTGGGTGCACTTACTGGAGAAAGGCCTCCTGGCTATTGAGGAAGGGGAAGAAGGAGGGCTTGAAGACCAGCCCATGGTCCAGGCAGGCTTCCTTAAAGGCCCTCCCAGCGGCAGCCAGCCAGGCCTACAGTGAGTGTGGTGGTGGCCAGGCCCCGGGGACACTGCTGGCATTCTGGGCCCACTCCAGGTGGGTGGTGTTGGGCAACAGGATGAAGGGGCTCTGTGAGGTGCTGGTCCCTGGGGAGGCTGGACTGGGAGCTGCACAGAAGTCCTGCAGGAGGAGAGGGGCATCAGGTAGGCAGGGTGGGGTGCGGGCGGCCCTGGGCGGTGCCTGAGGACCCAGCCTTGCAGCTTCAGTGGGAGCCACTGTTGGGCACTTGCTGAATACCAGGCAGCCTTACATGCACATTTCATTTATTCCTCAAAGTAGCCCCACCCCACAGACACTCAGGTACCTCCAGGTACTTGGCAGGGAAGGGACGGAGGCTTGGCAGTCAGGGGACCTGCAGGGCTCACAGCCAGAGGTGTCTGCTGCCTGCACAGTGCAGGCTCTTGCCTGGTGGGCATGGGGTGGGACCCTAGGTCCAGGGGCCGAGGACAGAGGGCCGCCTATCTGGTGCTGGATGTAGGCATGGGTCTGCTCCAGCTGCCCCCACAGGTGTACTTATAGGGCAGGTAGGGATCCACCTGAGGGAGGGTGCGGCGGGGAGTCCTAGTTACAGGGCCCCTGCTGGGCATGGGCCCAGTCCAACTGGCCCTCTCAGCTGAGGTCCCTACGCTCTCCAGGAACCCTGGGGACTCAGGCTCAGCCCTGGACCTTCCCTGTGTCCCAGCCTCAGTGCCCCTTCCCTGCACCCCACCCCAGCCATGCAAGCTTCCTCCTGCCCAGAGCCCAGCGCTCCACCCCTCCTGGGTTCTGAGACCCTCTCCCTCAGCCTGGCTTCTCTGGGAATTCACCCACTCCAGAGCATCCTGTGCCCATGCACTCCTGGTACAGGACCAGGTTCCTTGGAGTCCTCAGCACCCCAGACTTCCTCCTGCCGAAGACAAGCGTCCCTGCCATGGCTTCCTGTCCACACTTCATCTCTCTCAGGAGCCCTCGGCCCCTCAACGTCAGGAACTGCAGCTTGTCCCCCAGTCTGGTACAGTGCCTGGCATGCAGTGGGCACTCAGGAAATGGTGATGGGATGGAAAACCTCGACTGTACCCTCCCCAAGACGTGGACCCTCACATGGAGGGATGCAGCACATTCCCAGCAGGATGTGACTGGGTGCCATCTGGAAAGCATCTGCCCAGGCTACACATGGTTACAAGCACACTACACAGGAGGCCACATGCGACCTAATGGTCTCAGGGTCATGCAGTAGCCTGCACTGGGGTAGGTAGGTGGAGTGGCTGGGGTACAAGAGGCAAAGGTATCCAAGGAACAAGATGTCCCCTCCCCAACCCCTTCCTGGGCTTCACCCACAGGCCCAGCACAGAGCCACCTTGGAGGAGCCCATGGGTGGCAGGCGGCAGTGCCCAGAGGTGGGGTTGACCTAGCATGACTTAGAGGAGAGTGGCTGTAGCCACTGGCCTCCCCAAGCTCCACACAATGTGAGCATCCTTCCTGGCCCCGTCCAGTCCCCAGTGATGCCATCTTCCTGCTGCCGCCCCAGAGATGAGATCCTTAGCCCTGGTGGTGAAACCGAACAGTCCTGCCCGAGCCTGCACCCCTTCTTCCTCACAAGGTAACCTCAGGATATCCAGTGGAGATGTGTGGGGCCCTCGCAGAGCCCACCTCTGGGCTCTTTGGCCATGGGGACACTCACATCACTCAAGGGTCCCATGGAGACAGCACCCACTGTTCCCCTTGACGCTGGTCCCTGCTGCCTCTGACTCTAGGGACAAAGGCCACCAGCCTGACCTTGTCCCAGTACTAGACACCAGGTGCTGTGTGTATTCTCAGTCCCCAGGCTGTTCCAGAGTCCCAGGAAAACCGAGCATCCCTCTGTCCCAGACGCTGTGCAGGCCTGTCCCACCCTGTGCTCCTCCCCAACCCCCTACAGGGCCCTGTGGCCAGCTGCTGCCCTGACATGCAGGACAGATTCCAGACAGCCTCTGAGCACTGCCCGGCAGGCTGCTGGACCCCTGGCAGGGACAAACCCAGGATATAAGGAAAAAGCCCCAGAGAAGAGCCTTTTCTCTCCAAATGTTGCTCCGCGCTCCACTAGGGACAGCGGTACCTGAGTTATTCCCCTCTGCATCTGAAGCGCTTGTCACAGGGTGAGTCAAAGGCCAAAGATGGCAGAGAGGTCTGAGAGGAACTGGGTTCTTGTCCTCACTGTACTCACGAGGAAGCTAAATCTCCTGACATTCCATGGCTGCCCACGATCCTGTAGCTCACGGGTGAAGCTGGAACTCTGGCTTCATTTTGTCCCCACAGTGAAATAGAATCCTTAATCTCTAACACCAAAGAAGAAGCTTCTATTTCTATTTCTTTTGTCTTTTCTTTTTTTTTTTGTTTTTGGAACTGGGGGTCGAACCCAGGGCTTTGCGAATGCAAGAAAGACACTCTGCCACTGAGCTAAATATAAGCCCTGTAGCTTGTATTTCTATATATTACTTTAAAAATATCCCAAGAGACCCAAGCCCAGCCCAGTGCCTCTGTGCGAGACTTCTGTACCGGGAGTCCTGGCCCAGATAACCAGGCCAAGCCCAACCCGGACCTAGACTGAGATCTAGCACCCATGCTGCCCACTGACCATCAACAGGTGGGGCCGCCTCTGCCCACTAGCAGGGATTATAGCCCACCTGGATTCTACCATCCCTAGAGGGACATCACCCTTCATGGGATACAGCATTATGTTCCTGCCAGGCATCAGGCTACTGAAGAGTAGGAGGTATGAATAGTACTGTATAGTTTTATTATATATTTTTATACTAGTAGTAATATGATTATTCATATTATACCTACTATTATTTATTAATATTTTTCTCATCCTATTTTCACCTCATGTATCTGTCTCCTTGGAGACTCTTTCTCCCTTTTTGGAGACTCTTTCTCCCTTTTCACATGCTAACAACGAATTTCTTTTAATTCAGCTTTCACTACTCCTATGACATTGTAACTCTATAGATGCACTTCTTATCTCATTAATGTTATACCTACACCCCTCCTCATCCTCTTTGTCCACCATTAGAAATCATGGTCCTTACTGTAAACCTATTGGCTAAGCTGAAGATAATAATCGAATACAAAATCTGTTTATTAAGACAATGTGGTTAATATCTTAAAAGGGACTATTTGAGTTAAGGATGTGTATTGTTTTTATGGTATGCTGTTAATATTGATCTCTCACTTCAAAGTGAGGTATTGGAAACCTGCAGGGATACTATAAGTCTATAGGGGTAAAGTGCAATACCTCAGATTCCCACTCCTAGAAGGGAAGATACATGAACAACATGAGAAAACAAGGGAAGAAGGGATCCCAAACAAACCTAGATGCTACATCAATAAAATCCAATGATGGTAGAAGAAATGCCAGAAAGGGAGTTCAGAATGTACATAATTAAAATTATGAGAGAAGCAAAAGATGAGATAAGAGAGCAAATGGCAGGCAATGAATGTTCACACTAATCAACAGTTAAATGAGCAAACACAGGAAGCAAAAGATCATTTCAATAAAGAGAGATTTTGAAAAAAAAAAAAAACAAATCCTTGAAATGAAGGAAACAATAAGCCAAATTAAAAACTCAATAGAAAGCATAATCCATAGGCTAGATCACTTGGAAGACAGAACCTCATTGAAGAAAAAATATTTAATCTTGAAAACAAAGGTGACCAAAAGAGAAGATGGTAAGAATCATGAACAGAACCTCCAAGAATTATGGGATATCATGAAAACACCGACATTAAGAATTACCGGGATTGAGGAAGGCACAGAGATACAAACCAAAGGAATCAACAATCTATTCAATGAAATAATATCAGATAATTTCCCTAATCTGAAGAATGAAATGGAAAATCAAATAAAGTGTCTTATAGGACATCAAATGTACAAAATTACAACAGATCCACACCAAGGCACATTATAATAAAAGTACCTAACATACAAAATAAAGATAGAATTTTAAAGGCTGGGAGAAAAAAAATCAGATTTTACATTCAGGGTGAAACCAATACGAATATCAGATTTCTCAACCCAGACCCTAAAAGGTAGAAGAACCTGGAACATATTTCAAGCTCTGAAAGAAATAATAGATGTCAACCAAGAATCTTATACCCAGTGAAACTTACCTTCAGATTTGATGATGAAATAAAATCCTTCCATGACAAAAGCTAAAATAATTTACAAATAGAAAGCTGGCACTATAAAACATTCTCCTCAAAATATTCCATGAGGAAGAAATGAAAAACAATGATGTAAGTCAGCATAGGAAGAAACTACACTAAAACAATAGCCAAATAAAGGAGAAACTAAGTCAAAAACCAATAACAAGCCAAAATGACTGGGAATACAAATCATATCTCAATAATAACCCTGAATGTTAATGGCCTGAACTCATCAATCAAAAGACATAGACTGGCAGATTGGATAAAAAAAAGACCAAACAATATATTGCCTTCAAGAGACTCATCTCATAGAAAAAGATATCCACAGACTAAAGGTGAAAGGATGGGAAAAAAATATACCGTGCACATGAACTCAGTAAAAAAGCAGGGGTATCCATTCTCATATCAGATAATGCAGACTTTAAGACAAAATTAGTTAGAAGGGAGTTCGTGTACAACCAGAGAAACTACAGCTGTACCCCATTTGTGTGACATGAATAAAAATAAATTTAAAAAAGAAAATAAATGAATTTTAAAATCTGTGTATCTTAAAAAAATTCCTAAATTACCTTTTTAACCTTCATTTATTTAAGATTACACTTACATTCAAAGGACCTTTTGCTGTTTGGTAGTCAATTTAATGAGGCCCCAAGAAACTTAGTGAAACCTTGAGTCTAAATAAAATATAAACAGGTAGAAAGGAATGAATGTGTCTCAGTAGTTAAGTACCCTTGAATTCAATCTCCAATACCCCCCCCCCAAAAAAAGGTGCATAAAAATATCACATAAGATTACTATCATGGGCTGGGGATGTAAATCAGTGGCAGAGGGCTTGCCTGGCATGTGTGAGTCCACAGTTCAAGTCCCAGAACTGCAAAAAAGAAGGAAAAAAATATGGGAAGAAAAGAGTCCACCTGTTCCCAACTATCAGGCCTGGCGTATATGAAACATAAATAAGTTTCATAATAAGATCTGACTACCCAAATCCAAGATATCTCATTATATATATGCAAACATTCCAAAAATCTGAAACATTTCCAGTCCCAAACATTTCACCTAAGTGATATTCAGGCTACAGTACAAGTTAGCATTATACACATTTAGATAGTAAGAGTTTAAGCAGTCAACTGACAACAGCACAAAATCAGGATATTAAAGATTTTTTAACATCCTGAAAGATGTGCAATAAATAAGCCTGGTAGGAGTGCATGCTACCAGGTAAGCTAATGCTAAAAGAGTGTTTCCTTAAGTTTATTTAGCACCAAATATTAGGACAAGACCTCCCACTGTTGTTCTGTTTCCCAATCAAAAGAATCCTAGGGAGGCTATCTTGCTTTCCCCAAATGAATAATACTTATTGGAAAAGGGGTCAAAATCAACATAGCCTTTGTTATGTTCATAATAGAGGTAATGCATCTGCAAATATTAATTAATTATGTCCCTACCAAACCAAAGTCAAGTGCTCTTCTCATCCAATAATCCTACCATTATATGTTACTGGTTACCAGAAGGAATAAAATCTATTTTTAAGTAAATATTATAAAGACATGAAGAGTACCATAAACAACATTTAGAGCTGGTTTAATATGTTATGACAGTAACATTTTTGCTTATAATTGGATGCAGACAGTACAGAGAAGTCTATTTGCAGTTAAACATTACCCATTCTTCCCTTAATAGACCAGAGTACAAATCATGTACTAAATGGGCTTTTTCTAAATGAAAACAGAGTGCATCAGCTTCATCTCAGTAAGTTCACACATTACTCACTGGGCTCAATCAGTGCTGCCGAAACACCTTTCACACTCCCTAGGTGGGAACAAGCTGCCCAAGCCAGCATGAAATACTCAGAAGCCAGTCCAGGGCTCACCTTCTTCTGCAGTCTCTGGAGGCCTGTTGCTGTCAGGTTTGTTTGTGAGAACACCGATCAGCTCCATTTTCTCTCACAGCATGGACACCGAGAATTTGGACTATCTTCCTTCTACCCAAAACAAAGATCAAAGAAGGTTTAAGGGCTGGAGTTGTAGCTCAGTGGTAGAGCACTTACCTAGCATGTGTGAGGTTCCATTCTCAGCACTGCATATAAATAAATAAAATAAAGGTCCACTGACAAAAAAACAAAAGGTTTAAGGTAGAACACCTCACCTGAGTCTCCATATACCTCTAGAGGCACTGAAGGAATTAATGAACAAATAACAGGGATGCCTTTGTTGTTCAGTGTTGATGTGTGTCTGGCTGGATTTGAGGCTAGACCATTAAGGGAACATTATGCTCTGGATGATCTCATTTGCTGTGAACAACTGGCTGATAGGAGAAGCCCCACGTAAAGGAAATGTACCCTTTCAGCAGTAAAGGAAATGTACCCTTGCTCAGGTACCTGTGCAACGGACATTTCCTAAATGAGGCGGATTTGTTTTTTAGGAGCTATATCACACTAAATAACTGTCCTAAGTATCTCAAACTGCTTCATAACCAGACCACTTGAGGAAGAGCTTTATGCCCATACAAGCCTAAATACCCTCCCAAAAATCTAAATAACAAAACAATAACAAAAACAGCTAAACACAAACAAAACACAAGCACTCCCCTATACTTCCCTCTGTTCCCCTATGGTGATGTTGAACTGATGACAACAACTCCCAGAAACATAAAGAAGGAGCTATAATAGTTCTAATTCAAAGTCTTTGTGAAGAGAGAGATCTGAGTTCATATGTATTAGAACATCAGTTCATCTCACATTACTTTTATTCAATATGCATTTATTTTTCTCTCTTCTATTGCTACTTGTACCCTAAAAGTTACTGTATATTAGGTCACGTTATTTAGAGTTCCAATATGAGCCAATGTAATTGAAACAAGGTGTTAAATGACTGAAGAATGGTAAGGACACATTGCATCAGGTTAGGATGCTTAGATGAGGTAAGACAAAGGGACTGGTACACTGGGATGGCAGTAAAAACACAAAAGGTCTACAAGAAAAGTAAAGAAATTTAGGCAAAAGTGTGTATTGGTGTTGTGGTCTGATATTTTGTGTTGAAATGTGAACTACTGCTCAAATCACTGCTCCTTTCGAATAGTAATCAACTGCTACTTTTTTGTGTTCAACACTTCTATCTGGCTCTTAAATTTTATTATTCTCTGAGGTTTAAAAAATTTGCAGAGGCAGAAAATTACATAAGAGTCCAGTTTACAATGCATTAAAATGTTAATTATATGACTTTTGGTGATATAAAAAAGCTAAGGATCAAAAAGTAAGATGGAAAACATTACATCAAAAAGTGCCTGCCCTATCATTCTACTCTAAGTTCATTTCCTCTAAACCTCAGACCTTCTGACTTATCAAATGCAAGATGCACCTTGATGACATAGAAGTAATTTGGGAACAATCTTCCTGGCTTTCCCTTTATCTTAGCCCAGGACTTATAATATTAAACAACAGTCTAATAAGAGAATGCTGTAATCAATCTTTCTGGGGATATCAAAGCATATTCTAGATTGCTTATTTTATCTTGACAATATGTCTGGGTAGACAGAAGAAAAAAGGAAAAGGTATGATGTGAAGGAAACTAATACTGAAGTGTACTCGTATATAAATGTATGAAGACAGCAATCTAAACATGGGAAATTATTTTAAGGCTGGACACCATTTATAAATGATCTGTATCTTTGTCTTCCATCATTAGTATAGATAACTGACTGTGTTACCTTAAGTCATTTTCCTAGGAAGCCTTCCTGATCTCTTAGAACTCCCTCAACAAACCCTATATATTTTCTTTATAGCATTTATCAGACTTGTGATTAGTTATCTGTGCACTTCACTTCTGCATTAAAGATTTTTGAGCTTCACTAGAATAGGGTCACACGTCTATCCTCCTCACTGTGACCATCATAGCTTGGCAGAAGATACATGACTGATACAATATTCATTTATTTACAAATATACTAATCGCTTTGTTTTTGGAATCTTAGCATGGGAGACCAAAATGCTACTTTTGAGAAGAAAGTAGCATGTCACAAGCAGAGAGAATTTTATGGTATTAGTTCTGTTGGTCACTTGAGCCAAAGACTCTTTTGAGAATGACAGCTCTATCACTCAGAGAGCAAAAAGAACAAGAGGAAAACATTAATGATAGAAATAAACATTAAAAATTGAATGACATCTAGTACTTTTTAAAAAACTGGTCAAAATTATTTAAATGTTCTCAGAACACTTTCAAAAAAATGGCAGAGGAATGGGAGTATGGTAAGACTGAGGGAGGAGGGTTACGAAGAGATCAGTGGAAACTGTCTTCTAGTTGTTTATATCACAAACTTTAAAACTTTGAAGTATAAAAGGTGACAGAACTTTAACCCAGACTAGGCTGGGTAGGATGCCATTGGAAGAAGTAGTAGGAAAGACAGATACTATCACCAATTTTCTGTGTGAGAGAAAAATGAAATGGGAAAGCAGAGACAGTACAGGAAGCATGAGGATGTTACATTTTCACAAGACATGACATTCATCAAATCATTCCAGGTTCTCAGCTCCTACTTAGACCAGCTGAGTTCAAAAGGGCTTTAAAAAAATAGGACTCCTTTAATCTTCACAGTTTTGTAGTATATTACAAACACCCCCCATAAAGCAGGAAGGGTAAATGAAGGACAGGTCTTCTGATTCCATCCTTCAAAGTCACATCCGGTTCAACTGCCAAGGTTCCACTGTGGCAGAGCCAGTTTGAACACTCCTTGCGATGTGCCAGGGTTTGACATTATGTGTGAGCTTGTTTCCAGCTATGGTGTTTACTGAAACTTATAGTACAATTTCCTGTATTTAGTTTCATATTTTCATGTATGCCTATGTCTTCACTGTATAAAATCTTTTAAGGGTATGGTCTACAGCTCTTAAGAAAATAATCTACAGGGATCCCAGCACAATCTATGCAAAAGGTAATTAAAACAAAACAAACAAAAACAATAATAAAACCAAACAGAAACTACATTCTCTTCATTCACAATGTGAAAACTGAAGAGTCAGGGGGCATCAGTGATTTAATAGGTTACTTGGTTTCCTTGTAGGTAAAATGAGGAACTGGATTCAGTGACCTTGTAAGTTGAGTTGTGTTGACCTGATCTATTTTAAATGGATTTCCAGACATCATATGCAAGATGTTTATCCCCTCCCAAACATACAGAGAGAAGGATAAATCAGAAAGCCAAATTCAGGCTTAAAGAAATATCAAAACTGTCACTGTCACTGATCCTGCATTTAAAAATTTAGAAAAGATCAATAAGACCTCCTTTGGAAGTATGTGCCAGAACTTCCCTACCAGATGGGGCACTGGTAACATAACACACCTGTCATCTGTGCCAACAACTTCTCAAGGTGAGGCCTTGACAAACAACCCAACTCCTCCACATCTCCCTTTCCTAGTCTGGTGTACCACTGCCATGCTGTTCACATCACAGACCTAGTATAAAGACAAACAGAGATGTGGACCACTAATAACATTGCTGTTAAACCACAGCCACTCCCTGGAGGTCACCTCTCTGGGTGCTGTATCACCACTGCTGTCACTGCTGCTGCAGTCCTCCCAATTGCTGTCAATGCCACTGACATCTGCATCTGCTGTTGCCTGCTGCCATTGATTCCTGATACTACCAGTGCCCAGGTATCAACCATCAGGGAGTCTCCATGTTTGCTTGCAAACAGACAAGTCCATTTTGAGATGCCAGTCAGAGCCTGGGGTTGTTTGGGGTGCTGGTGGGTTTACAACAACTGCCATTTTGGGGCACAGCTGTCCCTGTAAGGGGGCACTGACCAGGACCTGGAGGTTCAGTGTCAAGGTGCCAACAGGTTTGGCTGCAACTGGGGTCTTCCTCCTAGAGTGAAATTTTCTGCCGTCTAGTTATTGTCTCTCAGGATTGTTCATGCCTGGTGGCCTCTCTCCAAATTCCAGTGGCACTGAGATCTTGGGACTGCAACATGACAGAACCCAGGACATCTGAGACCCAGATCGGTGTGAGAGTGAGTGGGTCTGCCAGGCCTTTCTGGGCCAGGCAGTCTTGTGGCAATTCACACAAAGGGCTGAGAAGGCTTTTGGACACTGTTAACAGAGACAGCTGTTCAGTTTTCCATGGAGATTTATTTTATTTTATTTTTCTTCTCTGGCCATTTCCCTCCACCATATTTAGAGCAGGGTATATTACATGCATCAGTTGGTTGAAGATGGTAATGTATGCAAGGCATTTTAAGTTCTGTTATATATTCTGTATATTCTTATACTTGTAATTTTTTTATTCTCTTTACATGTATTCTTCCTGTCACTTGTCTGTCTTCTTAGATTCCCTTTCTACATTTTCTCCACTTAACACCGAATCTCTGTTGGTTCCTCTTCCGCACTTCTGTGAATTCTTGCTTCTGGCTTCTCTCTTTTTCCCTCACAAACACCATTTCCTGTTTCTGTTCTTTTTTGTCCATTATTTGTGATTGTAAATCCATCTGGCAAATATTCTGTTTTCATTGTGAACACTGATTGAACTCATTATTGCTGTTTATAGCAAGATGGCAGTGGATGCCTTGCTGGGAACTATTCAATTTGAGGCTGTATATTGTTTTCACTTGGTGCTACTGATATTGGTCTCCCTCTTAAAGGCAGGATACTGGAAATCTTCAGTGACAAAATAGGTCTACAGGGTAGATTCTGTATTGCCTCAGATCCATACAACCAGATGTGAAAACACACAAGCAAGATGAAAAGACAAGGGGACAAAATGCCACAAACAAACCAAGATGCCCCAATAAGAGAAGCCACTGACAACACAATAGAAGAAATGTCCAAGACAGAGTTTACAATGTACATATTTAATCTGATCTGTGAAGTAAAGGATGGTATAAACAGTGAAATCAAACAGAAAATGCAGAATTGAAAGATCATTTCAATAAAGAGAGATTGTAAAAAAGAAAAAGCAGAAATATTCAAAATGAAGGAATCAATAAATCAAATTATAAATTCAATGGAAAGTATCACCACAAACTAGACCATTTTGAAGACAGAACCTCAGACAATGACGACAAAATATTTAATATTGAAAATAAAGTCAACAGTGCAGTGAAGATGGCAAGAAACCATGAGAAGAAATTCTAAAAATTATGGGATAACATCAAAAGACCAATTTTAAGAGTTATCAGGCTAGAAGAAGGAGAAGACCTACAAACCAAAATAATGCACAAAGTTTTCAATGATATAATATTCAGAAAATTTCCCACATAGAAAGAATGAAATGAAAAATCAAATACAGTAGGGTTACAGGACCCCAAATGAACTAAACTACAGCAGACCCAACCCAGACATATTATAATGAAAATAACTAAATACAGACTAAGGATAAAATCTTAAAGACCATGAGAGAAGAAAAGCAAATTATGAATAGGGGAAAAACAATTTGGATCTGAATTGATTTATCAACACAGACCCTCAAAGCTAGGATGCCAGGGAACAACATATTTCAATTTGTGAAAGAAAATGGATACTAATCAAGACTTTTATATATAGTGGGATTAATTTCAGATATGAAGATAATTGTAAAAACCTTCCTTGAAAAATAAAAGTTAAAAGAATTCACAAATAGAAAGCCTGCACTACAGAACATTGCCAACAAAATATTCCATGATGACGAAGTATTAAAAAAAAAGTAAAAACCAGCAAAGGGAGAAACTAAAGGAATAGTGAAAAGAGAATCTAAATCAAATTAAAAGTCAAAATCACACCAAAATGACAAGTAATACAAGTCATATCTCAGTAATAATGTTGAATATTAGTGGACTAAATTCATCAATCAAAAGACATAGACTTTCAGATTGAATTAAAAAATAAGACCCAAAGATACGATTCCTCCAAGAGACTCACCTCATAGGCAAAGACATTCACAGACTGAAGTTGAAAGGATGGGGAAAAATATATCACTCATGTGGATTGTATGAACAAGCAGGGGCTTCCATCTTCATGTCAGATAAAGTGGAGTTCAAGCCAAAATTAACCAGAAGGGACAAAGAAGGTAATTTCATACTACTGAAGGGAAGTACACAGCAGCAAGACATAATGATTGTAAATATTTGTGGTCCAAACAATGGAGCATCTATGAATGTCAAACAAACCCTTCTCAATGTCAAGAATCAAATAAAACACAACACATTAACACTGGGTGACTATAACACACCTCTCTCACTACTGGACAGATCTTCTAAACAAAAAGTAAATAAAGAAACTATAGAACTAAATAACACAATCAGAAATTTAGACTTAACAATTCTAGAATATTTCATCCTTCAACAAGCAAATACACTTTTTTCTCAGCAGCCCATGGATTCTTCTCTAAAACAGACTGTAGCTTATGCCACAAAGCAACACAGTAAAAAAAAGGAGATAATACCCTACATTCTATCAGATCACAATGGACTAAAATTAGAAATCAATAATAAAATAAAAACATAGAAGCTACTCTAACACATGGAGACTAAAAAATACATTAAGGAATGATGAAATGGATTGCAGAATAAACAAGGATGAAATGAAAAAATAGAGGTAAATGAGAACACTGATATAACACATCGAAATCTATGGGATTTCAAAATTCTGACAACTCACATGGAGAAACATATGAAAAAGACCATGCACCAGGATCAAGGCAGTACTAAGAGTAAAGTTCACTGCATTGAGCTCATTTATTAAAAGACTATAAAGTCAACAAATAACCTAACATCACATCTCAAAGTCCTATAAAAAGAAGAACAAATCAATGCTAAGACCACTAGAAGACAGGAAATAAATAAAATAAGAAATGAAATCAATGGAATTGAAACAAAAGAAACAACTGAAAAAATTGAGAAAAATCAGTTGGTTCTTTGAAAAATCAAAAAAATTGAAAAAACCCTAGGCAACACTAACATAGAGAAAAAGAGAAAAAACCTGAATTACTAAAATACTTGATGAAAAAGGAAATATCACAATGGAAAATTTAAATACCAAAGATAATTAGAAACTACTACGAAAATGTATACTCCAGTAAAATAGAAAACATTGAAGACATTGACAAATTTCTAGAAACATGCCTAATCTAAATGGAATCAGGAGGTCATACATGATTGAAATAGAAAATTTCAAGTAATGAAATAGAACATGCCACCAAAAGCCAACCAATGAAGAAAAGCTCAGGACCAGGATTCTCAGCTGAGAGTTCCACAAGACTTTCAAAAAGAATTAACAACAATACTCTTCAAATTATTCCATGAAATAGAAAAGAAAGGAATCCTTTCAAACTCATTCTATGAGGCTAAAGTCACCCTGACACCTAAACCAGACAAGGACACATCAAGGAATGAAAACTTCAGACCAATAGCCCTGAAGAACACAGATGAAAAAATTCTCAATAAAATTCTGACAACTCACATAGAGAAACATATGAAAAAGACTGTGCACCAGGATCAACTGGGGTTCATCCCAGGGATGCAAGGTTGGTTCAACATATGGAAATCAATGAACACAATTCGTCATATTAACAGATTTAAAACCAAGAATAATATGATTATTCAATAGATGCAGAAAAAAAATTTGACAAAATTCAGTGCCTTTCATGTTCACGATATAAAAAAAACTAGGACTAGTAGGAACATACCTCAAAATCACAAAAGCCAGACATGCTAAACCCAAGACCAATATTAATTCTAAATGGAGAAATATTGAAAGCATTTCCTGTAAACATTGGAACAAGACTAAGATACCCTCTTTCACCACTTTTACTCAACACTGTCCTTTAAACTCCAGTCAGAGCACTTAGGCAGAAGAAATAAATTAAAGGTATACAAATAGGTAAATAAGAACTCAAACTATCACTATTTGCCAATGATATATGATTCTGTATTTGGAAGATCAAAAAAATTCTACCCAAAATCTTCTAGAACTAATAAATGAATTCAGCAAAGTAGCAAGATATAAAATCAATACTCAAAAATCAAACACATTACTATACATCAGTAAGGAATCAACTGAAAGAGAAATAAAGAACACTACCCCATTCATAGCAATCTCAAAAAACAATACTTGGGAATCAATATAACAAAACAGGTAAAAGACTTCTACAATGAAAACTACAGGACACTAGAAAAACATATTGAGAAAGACTTTAGAAGATGGAAAGACCTCCCAAGCTCCTGGATAGGCAGAATTAATATTGTCAAAAAACCATACAACCAAAAGTGTTACACAAATGTAATGCAATTTCTATAAAAATCCCTAAGACACTCTTCATAGAACTAGAAAAAGCAATCATGAAATTCATTCAGAAAAATAAGAGACCCAGACTAGACAAAGGAATTCTTAGCAAGAAAAGTGAAGAAGGAGGCATCACAATACCAGACCTCAAACTACTACAGACCTGTATTAATAAAAACTGTATGAAATTGGCAACAAAACAGACATGTGGACCAATGGTATAGAATAGAAGACATAGAGACAAACCCTCGTATATATAGGTATCTCATACTAGACAAAGGTGCCAAAAGCATCCACTGGAGAAAAGATAGCTTATTCAACAAATGGTGTTGGGAGAACTTGAAATTCACATGTAACAAAATGAAATCAACTCCTTATCTCTCACCATGCACAAAACTTGACATGACTGTGAGTCAAAGACTCAGGCAGTAGAACAGACACCCTGCGACTACTGGAAGAAAAGTTAGGTCAAAATCTTTGCCATGTCAGCCTAGGACCTGACTTCCTTAACACGACTCCCAAGCACAAGAAGTTAAATCAAAAATCAATAAATGGGATGGACTCAAACTAAAATGCTTCTCAGCAAAAGAAACAATCAATAATGTGAAGAGAGAGACTTCAGGCTGGGAGAAAATCTTCACCACATGTACCTCAGATAAAGAACTAATCTCTAGGACATATAAAGAACTCAAAAAACAACAAAAAAACCCAAATAACCCAATCAATAAAAGGGCTAAGGAACTGAACGGATGCTTCACAGAGGAAGATATACAACTGATAAATAAATGTATGAAATGTTCAACATTTCTAGCAATTAGAGAAATGCAAATCAAAACTAAGACTTCATCTCACTACAATCAGAATGGCAATCATTAAGAATAAAAGTAATAATAAACATTGGTGAGGATGTGGGAAAAAATGTTCACTCATACATTGCTGGTGGGAATGTAAGTTAGTACAACCATTATGGAAAGCAGTATGGGGAGTCCTCAGAAAACTTGCAATGGAACCACCATCTGACCCACCATTTATCCCACTTCTCGGTTTATACCCAAAGGACTTAAAATCAACACACTATAGTGACACAGTCACATCAATGTTTACAGTAGCTCAATTCATAATAGCTAAACGATGGAACCAACCTAGATGCCCTTGAGCAGATGAATGAATAAATAAAATATGATATATATATATATATATATATATATAATACACACACATACATACAGTGGAATATTACAAAGCTTTAAAGAAGAATGAAGTTCTGGCATTTGTTGGTAAATGGATGGTGTTAGAGAATACCATGCTAAGTGAAATAATCAAAACCAAAGGCCAAATGCTTTCTCTGATATATGGAAGCTAATTCACACTAAGGGTGGGGCATAGGGAAGAATAGTTACTTCATATTAGGTAGAGGGGAGTAAAGGGAAGGGAAGGGGTATGGGGGAATGAATTTTAGTAGAGTAAAACATATTATTACTTCATGTACTTATATGACTGCATGATTGATGTGATCCTGCAATATGTATAATCAGAAAAATGAGAGATTGCACCCTATTTATGTAGGATTCTTCAAAATGTATAAATGTATTCTACTGTCATATACAACTAATTAGAACAAATAAAATTTAAAAAAATTTTTAAAAAGCCAGCCTCAGCAACAATGAAGTGCTAAGCAACTCTGTGAGATCCTGCATCTAAATAAAATACAGAACAGGACTGGGAATGTGGCTCAATGGTTGAGTGCCTATGAGTTCAATCTCTGGTTTACTCCCCTGCCCCCTTGCTAGAAAAGAGGCAAACTTATTTACAGCAGAATATATTTGGTGAAAGTAAATTGTTTCCCTTGAAATCTGACACCTAGGTATTTATCGACCCTGGTTTTATGAGGGAAAAAAGAAAAAGCAACGTTAAAGACAAAAGGAGAGAAAACCAATAGTTCTAGAAAGCAGGAATAATTCAATTAGGAAAAAGTATTTCAAAAAATTACTAGTAGAAAACATGCTGAAGATAAAAGATCTGCTGAGTTAGGGGGTCTATATTATTATGGGTCAGAGAGTTCCTCAGTAACAAATCCAACTAGAAGTCAATTTTCTAGACACCTAGATCAATGCTTTTCTCTTTGAGTTGGCACCACTACTAAATAACAAGGATTTTTGTTTTTGAAGAAAATGAAGAATCCTCCCTCCTAAGCTCTCTGATAGAACTCTAGTCCCCTTGGTACAAACTGTCCTATTTAAACTCTCTGAAGTTTGTAGACACATATGAGGCAGATATAGAAATTAGTGGACAAGCTAGAGAACTCATATGTGCTTTGAATGGTCCTGCTTTCATACATATAACTCATCCCTTCAGCAAGAGAGCAAGGTCTGTGCCATCGCCATCCTTTTTCACCCTTCATAAATCTTTCATGGAGTTGTTCCCCACTACATGATTAATTTAGGCCTTTGAATGACTGCAGACATATGTAGCAGCATTTGAAAACAATTCTGGGCACTGCAGGGGTTTACTTCCATCTCAGTTATTTGTTGCTGCATAACAATTGTCTTCAAACTTGTGGCTTAAAATAACAAACAGTTTATTACTTCTCATGTGACTATGTTCAGCTGAGGTGGGAGGGGTGGTTCTGTTCTATATGTTACAGACTGAGATCACACACGTATGGCTGCATTCCATCAATACCAGGCTGGAGCTGGAACATCCAAGATGGCCTTTCATCCTTTTGATGACCTCTTCCCTTGGCCTCTCAGTCCTTGGGAGTTTAAGAGCCCTGCCCAAATTCCTGATGCTCACAATAATGAAAAATAATAACTGAGGGGGTTTGTTATATAGCAATAAATTGAGACAATTTCCCACATCCCTTTCCTTCTATTTTCTGTCCTACCCATTCTCTTCTCAGGAACTGTTTTGTCACTATCTCCTCCAGCACCCTGTTTTCAAAAGATTTAGGTTCAATTCTTCACCTTAACTGCTAACTTTACAGACTGCACAACAGTCAGGACATACTGCTTATTAGATATTTTTAAAAGGTATGTAAAGGACCTGTAGGAATCAGTGGAAAGTTGGCATCATGACTCTTAGGCAGAAAAGGGTGAGAAGCCAGATGCCTTTCGATAGTATCTGCTGACCTCCTTACCATATCATGTGCAGCAATTCCATGGTCTCCTTGTGTTCATCCAGTTTTCTGTATTGCCTCCACAGCTGGATGGACACTGTGTCAAGTATTGCCAATGGAAGCTACACTCTGAACAGAAACATGTAGAAATGTCATTTTTTTTTTCTTTTTAACATTATTTCTATTAAGATATAACGGACATGCAAGAAACCATACATATTCAAAATGGTTTGATTATTCTGACATAAATTCAGCAGTAAAACTTTTACCACAATCAAGTAAATAAACACTAATCCCTCCCAGAAGTGTCTTCATACTCCATAGAATAATTTCCCCTCCAGGTAACCACTGATACACTTTCTGTCACTATATATAAGTTGCACTTTCTAGAATTTTACAAAAGTAGAACCAGTGAGTGAGTATACATTTTAAAGTATGGCTCCTTTCACTCAGCATAGTTGAGATTCATTCATGGTGTAGCTATTCAGGATGCTGCATTCTACTGTATGGCCATATCACAGTTTCTCTACTTACCTGCTGGTGGACATTTACATTGTTTTCAGTATTTTACTATTACAAATAAAGCTGTCATAAAAATTCATGTGTAAGTCTTTAAGCGAACTTATATCTTCATTCTCTTCATCATATGCTTTCTCAACATCACAATACTTAGGAAGTGAATGGCTGAATCATATGGCAGATCTATGCTTCGATTTCTTAAAAAAACTGCCAAACCATCTTCTAAAATCATCATGCCATTTTATAGTTCCACCAACAGTGTATGAGAGTTCCCATTACTCCATATCCTCACTGAAACTGGTACCACAGTTCTTTCAATTTTAGCCACTCTAATGGAAGCACACTGGCATATTGTGATGTTAATTTACATTAAATTCTAACTGAATATAGATAAGTATTTTAATTATCTCAAATATCTTCAAGCTATGAATTCTCTCTAATATGTATAATTTCCTATATATAGAACTAACAATTTTCCAGTTTAAAGAACATTTTCTAGAGGAAAATAAAATCTTTTCTAAATGCCAGGCTTTCAAAGCAAATTTTTAAGAAGCTAGAATTCCAGCAGTAGGTTAATCACAGTATCCATATAAAGAACTTACTTTCTAAAGTCCCTCTACAGTGGTAGGCAGGCTAATTAAGTCTCCAGTTGACTTAACAATGGCTTTAAGGTGGTTTACTGCAGAAGTCAACAGAGAAATCTGGAAGGAAAAAGAAAAACAAGTAATGAAAACAGAACTTGTAGATATGTTTCCTTCAAAAACTACATGGCTGCTCTGATGAAGTCAAAGCACCCTTTCAGTTTGCAGAAGTAAAGAACTTAACATACCTTGGAGAGAGTTGAGTTTCAGTAGGCAGCAATAATACCCCTTCTTTACCTGCCCAATTTAAACTAGGGCTAAAGGGGGAAAGAAAATTTATTATTCTTTACACTAGTCCTGGCAGTTATAAGGTCTAAAATTTTAAATTATCCAAAGGATGCAGTGATTACATACAATCCTTCAATAGTTAAGACAAGAAAAAACTAATGATCAAGGACCACTTCAAGGGTTTGCTTTGGTAAAATATAACACCCTCAGTTATTTAATTGATTTTTGTTCCACTCCATGTGGGAACATGTTTTACTAAGTAAAAGTCCATCATTACAAAATATAGTCTATTGGAACTATACCTTGACAATTTGAACAATACTTTCAACTACTTAGGAATTTGGTTTTTGTTTAATAATTTGATTCATATTTAAAATTCAGTAACTCTTCCAAAGCACTGCTTTGTACCCTGAAGGGGTTCAATAAATAACACTGACTCATTGACTGACTCAATGAATGTATTAAAATAGGAACTGAATCAAAATAAAAAGTGGCTTTCCTCCTGCTATAGAGGTAGAATTCTAAGTAGCTGAACTTCTCTTGCATGGAGATGGAAAATTTTTACAACATTCAATTGCAGGCTGCAGAGATAATATTCAAACAAGGTTTGCTGAGTAGCTCAAAAAACTCTTCAAAGATTCCCAAATCCAAACTGCTTTCCTACTCCAAATTCTAGGATGAGAATACAGATCTACCAATAGCAATGATATCAAGAATGGGCTTATAGAGTAACCACTGGTGTTTCTGGGCACTGCTATGACCAAGAATTGTGCAGGTACCACAGGGATATTAGACAAAGCAGAACCAAATAACCTATCATTTCTTCAATAGATGCTTGAACATCTCTGTGCCAAGCACTGCTGCAGACACTGAGGAGACAGTGGCAAATAAGATCATGGAGCTCTGCTCTAATGGAGTTTTCATCCCAGCAGACGGTAAAAGAAAAACAAGGGAATCAGAAAGTACTAAGTACTATGTAAAGAAGTTAAACAGAGCTCCTGGAGTGAGCAGCAGCTTGGTCTGGATAAGAGAGTCCAATGAAGAACATTGGAACTTATGAATTCAAGTTCTCATTTTCTTCTTTCCCCTTAGCACAGGTAAGTTTAGAGACTTTATTATTTTTTCATTCACTTTAATGCAACACATATTTATTAAGTCCTATTACATACCCGTAGTGAATAACACAGATGTCAGGGATCTTATGGTGCTTATGTTTCAGTGCAAGAAGATAAATGGTTTTATGTAAGTAAAATATCAGATGGTAGACAGCATTAGAAGAAAATTAAAATAAGGTGACCTGGTAAGAGTGACTGAATAGCTACTTTGGATTAAATTCAGAGAAGCTCTCTATAAAAGGAATATAAACTAAAATTTAAATAAAGAGAAATTAATCATACAAAGACTGGATGAAGTAAACTTTATGGTAGAGGGAACTGCTAGGGAAAGGTCCCATTACAGGAAAGAGCTTGACATGTTTAAAGAAATAGCAAAAAGGTCAGGGTGCAGGACCAAATAATGTGTGTTGGGGTGGGTTGGTGGATGAGGTGAAACCAAAGATGCAGGAAAGGGCCAGAACAGGTAGGGTTTTATAAATCAGAACAAAGATATGGATTGTAATTGATCTGTGACAGGAAGAGGTATAAGCATAATCATTATGTGACTGGATATAACTTGCAAGATGATGACTCTTGCTCTTCTGTAGACATATAGAAACCAGGAAGAAAACAATTGGAGTAGTCTACTTAAGAGATAATGATGGTTTGAACTTCAGAGGTAGCAGAGGAAGTGGCACAAGTTGTGACTGATGTGATTTGCTGGGAACAGGTGAGAAAGAGGAATTAAGGAAAACCACCTAAAGAAGCTGAGAGAGAAGTCAAATTAAAGAACTGATTAAGCACATTTTCTGAAGGAAAAGTTAAGTTTTTATATAAAAAAAATAAAACAGGCATTCTTTCTAGGTTCGAAGGATGACAGTGGCATTGGGGAATGGACAGGGAACAACAGTATGAAGAGGCTCAGGTACTTTTTCTTCATAGTACTTCTCAAGGTGATGACTTCTTTGTGTGATTATTTGATTAAGGTTTCTCTCCTCAACAAGACTGTAAGTTCCATGTGACCAAGGACCATGTCTGCTTATCTTCCAGGGTATGTTTGTCACAAAGACATGGACTCGATAAGCATTTACTAAATAAATAAATGGCTGAGAGCAAATATTCTGCGTCTGGGATGAACGCTGAGATAGTTAGTCCAAGCAGAATAGGGGGAGAGTCCAGGAGGGAGGAAATAAGGTTAGGTAAGTAGTTAACTTATTTTTCTCATCAATATAGTATGCAAAACAACAAACTACTGATTAACAACCATATCAGAGGAATGTGTGATGGTTCTAATATATGTTTACAAATTTTTTGATAGTCTTCTCTTCCCTTCCCCTGGAGTGTGCCCTGGACTAAAATGATTTGCTTTTAGTGAACAGAATAAAACGGAAGTGAGAGTCAGCAACTTTGAAAACTGGTTATACATAAAAGGCATTTTTATTGCTTCCCCTTGCTTACTTGGATCACTCATTCTGGGAATGCTAGCTGCCATATTGTGAGGACCATGTAAACATCCCCAGGTTGAAGTCCACCTTGGGAGGTACTCAGGATTCTTGCAGTCACCATCTTACACCAGTTAGGCCTTCATATGTTGAAGCCCTGGCTGACATCTTCACTGCAACCTTAGAGATGGTAGTCAAAACCACTCTACTAAACTACTCTCCAATTCCTGACTACAGAAATTCTGAGATAACAAGTGTTTGTAGATTTAAACCATTAAGTTTTGGGATAACATGTAATCCAGCAACAGATAACTAATACAGGTCATGAGGATTGCCTCACATATGTAACTAAAGCATAGCACCTGATACAAACAAGACATCACATAAGCAACAGTTCTTTAGTAGTACAATTTAATTGCACTTAGCTAATTCTCCCAAAGTGTTCCAGAATATTCAGACCACTCATCAACATTCTAACTCTAAAGACAAGTAGGTGAGAAACCTCAGGCCACAGACAGAGTCTCAGCAAACTATAAACCTCTATAGAGTAGCAGTTACATTAAGAAGGTTTTCACACAGGCCTTTAAGAAGACATGAATAATATTAAGATTTGAAAAACACATGAGGAAAAAGGCATTCTCAGGTACTGTTCGTGGGAGTATAAATTGAAAAGGTGTGTAAAAGTTATCAAGGAAAATCCTTCAAAATTTGAAATGTTTATATCTTTTATTCAGAAATTTCATTTCTAGAATGCTATCCTGAATATTATTGCTTATTTATTCAAAGATATATGCACAAGGATATTAAGGACTTCCTTATATGTAATAGAAAAGCACTAGAAACCACCTAAACTTCTATCACTAAAGATGTATGTAGATACATACATTGACCAAAGCAAGCTGTAGACCAACACATATCAAAGGACCCCATTTATTCATTTCACACACACATGCTAACTCATAAGCAAACACATATTAAAATCTATTATGGTTTTCTAAATACCCACAGGAAGACAAATGGAAAGATGCAGCTCATATTATTGATAGTGAACAAAATACAGGGACATGGAACACAAATGTGTGTGTGTGTGTGTGTGTGTGTGTGTGTGTGAGAGAGAGAGAGAGAGAGAGAGAGAGAGAGAGAGAGAGAGAGAGAGAGAGAGAGAGAGAAACAGATCAGGGTACAAACAGATGGGGACTGAAATAGAGTATGTGTATAGGAGTTCTATATGTATTTTATCATTTAAATCTTATATAAGCATATATTATTTATGAAAGTTCTAAAAAGACAAAAGATGAGAAAAAATACACACACATGAAAAAGATACCACATAACTTTGGAATGGGCTGAATGGGTCTCCTCAGCTGCCCCTTTCTTCCATGCCCTATATTGGACCTTCTGAGATCATCTGAGCATGTCCAACCATAAAAAGGAAGAATGGATTCCTCCTCCAAGTATGTTTTACTCAGTGCCCCATAGTAGGTACACAATTGGCTCAAAACCAATTTGATGGGTAAAAACATAGTTACTCCAAATTCCATATCAATTATGTGATTACCTATTGGCCTCAAAAGGAGCAAATACCTTCCCATGAAAATTGGCCTTCTAAAAGAACAACCAAGTTCTCTGGATAGTGATCTAGGTAGAAACTACTGTCCCATATTCTACAACATCCTGAGGTTATGGCAGAACTAGTCAGAAGTAGCTCAGGAATGACAATGGCCTCACAAAACAGCAGTGTGATTAGTTGGCAGGTGTCATTTCACCCAAAACCAGAGAAGTAGCTAGAAGTCAATGCAGGTAGAATCAGGTGAGGTATTGTTTCCCCTTTCTCCATACCACAAACATTCTAGGCCTAGGATTTCAGTTGCATCACTGAAAGAATATGCTCTGAAGAGCTGAACATTAACTCTACAGTTACTTAAAAAATTTACAACTTATTACTCACTTAAAAGACCTGGATTGGAGTTGGGGTTGTGGCTCAGTGGTAGAGTGCTTGCCTGGTACATGTGACACACTAGGTTCAATCCTCAGCAACACAAAAAAAATAAATAAAGGTATTGTC
The DNA here is from genome assembly GCF_902686455.1 of Sciurus vulgaris. Classification (NCBI taxonomy): domain Eukaryota; kingdom Metazoa; phylum Chordata; class Mammalia; order Rodentia; family Sciuridae; genus Sciurus; species Sciurus vulgaris. The sequence goes on along the minus strand of NC_136468.1, from coordinate 130,305,063 downwards.
CATGGGTTGAGGATATAGCTCAGTTGGCAGAGTGCTTGCCTTGCAAGTACAAGGCCCTGGGTTCAATCCCCAGAACAGTGCAGGGGAAAAAAAAGTATTGTCCATCTACAACTACAAAAATCAAACAAACAAAAAACCTGGATCACACATCACACATCTCAGCCACTAAGACTCAGCTATATTTCTGTAAACTACAAGGTTTGATTCCATCTTATATAGCCTTCCTATACTCAGGGGACTAATGCCAAAATCTCTGGAAAACTATAGCAAAGCTATGTGTGTACCTGGACAGGAGAGATGAAGTGTACCCTCCCATTACTATCTCTGGAACTGCACTGCCTCTTAATAGGTGTATTCTAGAATGTGAGATTTGATTCAAGCATTACAGAACTTATCACTAAGTCACATTTTGCAGTATGAATAGTCTAAAAAGTTGAATAGAAAGCATTACGAAAAAAATTCACACTTCAGCAAAAGTTCAGTCATGACTTTCATGCATACTACGTGACTTTTCATTAGCAAAATTAAAAATAACCTCTGTAGATCATTGGCTTAACAGATCACTTTATAATTTTTTTTTGCTTTGGGGTTAAAATTGTGTTCTTTAAATACTAAGCAAAAAAGTCACTAAAGTGGACAATCTTCAATGGTGAATGTGTGTCAGTACAAACACTCCTAGCAGGTACCCAATGTCTTATCCTTTCAACTTTATCTACCAAGCATCTACTGAATCCTGAAGTGGACATAAAGATAGGAGGCAGAATGGGAAATGGCAAAGAGGCTCTCAAGGCTTATTTTGATGGTAGCACTTCTATATAGTTGTGTGATCTTCTGCAAACTACTTAACCTCTTTGACCCTTAGTTTTCTTACCAGTAAAATGGAGCTATCACTTTCTACTTTACAGGGCTGTAGAAACAAAGAAGGAAGCTCACAGATGCAGTGCATCTCACAGTGGACTGCACAAAGAGAATACTCAATGAATGACAGTCATCATTACCTGCTGACCTACCACCACCATCACCAACACTTTCATCATCTTGCTTAAAACTCAAATACAGTGTATAAACTTCCAGTGCAATTAGATATACATGTGAATACTGGTCTCACACACTCACATATTTGTCTCAGGTTAACCTCAGGCACTCACGCAATACCCTCAAAGTGTCCTCTGACACTTATATAATATTCCCACTGTGAGGCATCTGACATACAAATAAGACTATCACTGTGACCTCTGACACTCAGGTTATATCCTCAGTGGAACCTCTGACACTATGTTATACCCACATTGTGGCTTCTGACACGTAATATCCTCAATGTGGCCTCTGACACTCACATACTATCTTCACAGAGGCCTCTGAAGCTCATATAATATCCTCACTGGGGCCTCTGATGCTCACCTTATACCTCACTGTGTCATGTGAGACTCAGAACATCCTATGACCCTGAGAGTCACATCATATCCTCACATGTCCTCTGATACTCACATAGTACACACTGTGACCACATTCACTCACATAATACTCTCACAGAAGCTGCTGTCACTGACATAAGATCCTCAATGTGACCTCTGACACTCACAAGACTACCCTCACTTTTACCTCTTTACTTACCTAATACCCTAACTGTGGTCTAAGATATTCACATAACATACTCCCTGTGACCTCTGATACTCATATAATAAACTCGCTGTGGCCTCTGACACTCATATAATACCTTACTGTGACACCAAACTAAGATCCTCAATGTGACCTCTGTCACTCACATAACCTCACTGTGATGTCTGCCACTCATCTAATAGCCCCACATGGCCTGTGTCACTGACATAATGCCTTCAGTGGGGCCTCTGACAATTATATTATATCCTCACTGTGATCTCTGACATTCAAAAAATACCCTGATGTGGGTACAGACACTTTCATTGTATCCTTACTTGTGCCTCTGAATCTCACCTAATACCCCCTCACACTTTGGCCTCTGGTATTCACTAAATCTCCTTACTTGGCCTCTGACACTGACATAATATCCTCAGTGTGACCTCTCACACTCAAATACTATTCTCACTGTGACCTCTGACACACAGTATCTCCAAAGATATGTGTGTACCTGGACAGGAGAGATGAAGTGCACCCTCCTATTACTATCTCTGGAACTTCTGGGGACATTCACAAAATATTCTCACTCAGGCGTCTGATACTCACCTTATACCTCACTATTACATATGACACAGAATATCCTCACTGTGACACTGATAGTCATATAATATCCTCACTATAACCTCTGACAGTCACAGAATAACTTCAGAGTGGCCCCTGACATTCACAAAATATTCTCACAGGGGACCTCTGACACATAATACCCTCGTTGCCTCTGACACTGAAATCATATCCTCACTGTGGACTCTGACGCTCACAAAATATCTATCCTCACATAATATCCCCACTATGGCCTCTCGCACTTGAATAATAAATTCGCTGTGACCTTTGACACTGACATAATATATTTACTGTGAATTCTGACACTTGATGGTACTTTAACTGTGCTCACTGGGGCTCACACAATTCCTTCACTGTGGTCACTGACACATAATACCCTTACTGTGACAGAATTCTGACTCACATAAAAACCTCACTTTGACTTCTGACACTGAAGTTATATCCTCACCGTAGCCTCAGACACTCCCATAATACCCTTCCAGGGTCTCTTACACTCACAAAATAAAACACAATGTGAGTTCTGACACTCACATAATATCCTCAGGGTGACTCCTGACAATTATTTAATAACTTCTTTTTTTTTTTTTTTTCATGAAGCAGCTTCCGCTTTATTCGGATAACACCCTCAATATATAAGCAGTCTCATGCATAAACAATTGTAACGAGATATGTCCATTCAATACTATTAAAGGTCAAGCAATCACGAGCTCAAGCATACATGTAAGATATATCTGTTCACGCACTAGGCGGCTGAACTAATTGTCATACAGCCAATGGTAAACGCTTCCTGTTTTTCTCAAGGCACGTTCAGCACACCCTTTGGCTCTCTGCCAGTCACCATCTTTGGATGCATGTAGTGTAACCCTGGGCCTCGGGTCTCGCCCACCACATTTCCCCCTTTCTGCTTATAAAAGAGACTGTGCCTGTCTTTGGTTGTCCACGGCAGAGCAACTTCCTTACCTGTCATTGGACAATGAGGCTCTAGCCCTCATTTTCTGTCTTAGGTCGGTATGAGCTCCCCATGAATCTTACCTGTCTTTGACTACCGGTACAGCATATTTAACCAGACTTGGGGGGATGAGCCAGCATCAATTGCGACGAGAGCTTGGCGAATAATGGCTGTTTCTCTGCGCTGATGTATACACATTTTGTATAAACACTATATGCACAGAACAGATACAACACACAATAGACCTCCCCCGGACAAAAACCCAAACCATTCTTTTCCCCATTGAACAGCGGACTGAAGAAATGTGGCCAATTGTTGTAAAAATAGGAGGATATAGAATAGAAGAGCTGTTAAGGGGTACAGGATAGGGCCACATCTTTATTATCCCCAATAGTTCACGCAAGTCTCCTCCATTAACATGGTGAGAAATCACTAACACCATCAGCGGGAGAAGCCTCCTCATCTTCTTCCTGTTTTTGGGTCTCTGTTTGAGGCCTTGACCAATCTCTCTGGCACCCAAATTGGCAGTTGTGCATCCTGAGTGCTCACCATTCCCCGTACGGGCCGCCACTTGCTGCTTGCCGCCGCTTGCCGCTTGCCACCGACCAGCGGGACAAATGACATGTACTCTTCAGAAGTTCATGAAGCAGCGTCCGCTTTATTCGGATAACACCCTCAATATATAAGCAGTCTCATGCATAAGCAATTGCAACCAGATATGTCCATCCAATCATATTCATTGCAGCACTAATCACAGTAGTCAAGAAATGGAATATTCGGGCACAGCGTTGCATGCCTCTAATGACAGTGACTTTGGAAGTTGAGGCAGGATGATCTCAAGTTTGAAGCCATACAAGGCAATGTAGCAAGATCCTGTTATCACTCGCCTTCTCCTCTGAGCAGCCGCCTGGAGTGCTAATGCAGTCACTGTGAGTCCAAACGACCCGCCGCGCTCCTCCTCCTCCTCCTCCTACTCCTCCGGGCAGGCCCCAGTGTTCAGAAGTGGTCTGAGTCCAAACAGCTCACCACGCAGCCCCTCCTCTGGCAACCGCCTGTAGCTCTGGTGTAGTCACTCCGAATCCAAGCGGCCACGCTCCTCCTCCTCAGGGCAGGCCCCGGTGTCCTGAGTCCACACAGCTCTCCTCGCCACTCCTCCCCTGGGCAGCCGCCGGAGCCCCAGTGGTTGCTCCGAGTCCCAGCGCTGTGCTCAGCGGCCTCCTTTACGGCGCTCCCAGTTGTCCGAGTTCACTGCTCCAGGGGGGGAGGGGCGTCTCGCCGGCAGCTCTACTTCACAAAGTTCCCTGCATTCCGGGACCACCGTCCCATCCGGGACACCTTCCCAACGGGTGAGAGTCACCCGGCTGCTTTGAGTTGGTCCCAAGTGTCTCAATATCTCCTCTTTTGAATCCTGAGTCCTGGAGCAACATGAAATGTAGCCACCTTCTAGGCCGCCATCTTGAAACCTCCTTATTTAATAACTTCTGTGTGGCAACTGACAGAGATAATATCCTCTCTGTGACCTCTGACACTCATATGATACCCTCAATATGGCCTATGACACCCACAATAATTTATCTATGGCTTGAAAAACACAATATCCTTACTTGGCTACTATCATCACATAATATCCTGTGGTCTCCGACACTCACATAATCCCCTCCATTTGATGGCTGTAATATTCACTATGACCTCTAACAGTCACATAATACCATCACTGTGGTCTTGTAAACTCACATATTACCCTCACAGTGACCTCTGACACTGACAACATATCCTTCCTGTGATCTCTATCACTGAAATAATACCCTCAATGTAAAATCAGGCACAATCTTAATACCCTCAAATGTGGCCCCTGACACTGACATAATATCCTGTTTTTTTCTGATACTCACAAATTTCCTCATTGTGGCCTCTGACACTCACATAGTATCCTCACATGGCTTCTGTCATGCACATAAAACCCTCAGTGTGACCACTGACAATAAACTCACTGTGCTGACACTGATCATATATCTTCCTGGGGTCTGTGATACACACCGTATACCTCATTATGGCAAGTGACACTCACAGAATACCCTGTGACTCTGACAGTCACACTATACTCTGTGACCTGACATTCAAAAATATCCTCATTTGGCCACTGATACTGACATAATACCCTCACACTGACCTGTAACCCTCACTCTGACCTCTGACACTTACATAATATCCTAATTGTGTTCTATGACACTAAGATGACATCCTCACTGTGATCTCTGACACTCACATATTACCCTCAATGTGGCCTGGGACAAACATTCCCTACTGTGGCCCCTGACACTGACATAATATTCTCACCTGACATCTGACACTCAAAGAACACTTTCACTGTAACCACTGACACTTACATAATACCTTCAATGTTGTCTGTTACACTTAATATCATTGTGACCTCTGACACTCACATAATATCCTCACTTGGCTCTTATACCCTGAGTGTGACCTCTGACACTGACATAGTACCCTCTGTGGTCTCTCTTACTCACATCATGTCCTCACTGTGATCTTCTGACACTCACATAATACGCTGGCTGATGTGGTCATGGACACTTTCATTTTATTCTCACAGGTGCTTCTGATATTCAACTAATACTCTTACTTTGTCATGTCACACTCCCATAATATCCTCACTGTGAGCCAGTTAGTCATATAATATCCTCACATGTCATTTGAAATTCACACAATGTCTTCACTATAACCTCTTACATTCACTATATACCCTCACTATGGTCTCTGACACTCACAAAATATCCTCACTTGACCTATCACTGACATAATATGCTCACTGTGACCTCTGACACTAATATTATACACTCACTTTGACATCTGACATAGCCATAATATCCTGAATTGGCCTCTGGAAGGTACATAATACCCTCACTGTGACCTCTGACACATAACTTGAATGTGACCACTGGCACTCACATAATATTCTCCCTATGTTCTGTGACTGTCACCTTATATCTTCACCTGATACTGGTACTCACCTACAACCCTCACTGTGGCCTCTGACACTGCCTCTGGCACTCACATAGGATCCTCACTTTGACCTCTGATTCTGACATACATCCTCATTCTGACCTCTGACACTCACATATTACATTCACTGTCACATCTGTCAGGAGCAATAATACATCAAATAGAATTTATATTGACTTGATATCAATAACATTTACATCAATGAATCTATATTGATGAAATGATGCTGATGAATTCACATCTATGAAATGATATCAGTGAATCTACATTGATGTATCAATATCAATGATCTACACTGATGAATCAATGTTGACAATCTACATAGAAGAATTGATATCAATGAATCTACATATATGTATCGATATTGAGATCTACTATGTTGAATCAATATTGACAATCTACATCAAAGAATACAAATGGATCTACATTGATGAATTGATATCAATCTACATTGATGAATTGATATCAATGAATACATCCCGATGATCTACTCTGATGAATTCACATCAATGAATCTACATCTATGAATCAATATTGTGACATACATATGAATTGATATTGATGATCTACATCAATGAATCAATATAGATGGATCTACAGTGATGTACTGATATCAATGAACCTACATCAAGGTATTTATATCAATATTTACCTAGAAGAATCAAAACTGATGGGTCTACTTTGATGTATCTATATCAATGAATCACCACCAAAGGATTGATATGGATAAATCAATATCTTTGAATGTACATCGAGGAGTTAATGTCAATGAAACTAAATGATGAATCTATACCAATGAATCCATATAACTGAATCTGTATTGATGAATCTATAATTATAAACTGATAGAGCTGAATCTACACCAATGAATCAATATCCATGAAAGATGAAACTACACTGAATATAAATACTGATGATCTATGTTGAATCAATAGGTTACTCTATTGATACATCAATATCTATGATCTATGTGATGTATCAATGGCAATGATGTACATTGATAAATTGATACCAATGTGTCTATTTCAATCAATCTGTGTTGATGAATCAATATTTATGAATCTGCACTGATGTAGTTAATGAACACATCGAATCAATATCAATGAGGTACATTGATGATATCAATGTTCTACACTTATGAATCAATATCAAGGATCTACATAGTTGAATTAGTATTGATGAATCTACATCAATATATTGATATCGATGGATCTACGCCAATGAATCAATATCAAAGAATGTACATATATAAATTGATACTGAAGAATCTACATTGATGTACTGATATCAATGATCTACACTGATGAATTGATATAGATGGTTGCGTTTAGTGAATTGATATCAATGATCAACAATGATGAATCTATATCGATGATTTATATCAATGAATCGATATCAATGATCCACCTCAATGAATCTATATTGATAAATCAATATCAATGAACCTACATTGATAACCTACTTCAATGAATCAGCATCAATACATCTACATCAATGAATGTATACAGATCATCTACAATGATTAATGATCTCGATGACTGACATCAATGAAATAAGATCACTGATTTTCATGGATTTATGGATATCAATGACCTACATTGATGAATCAGTATCAATGCATCTACTTTGAGGAATTTATATTGTTGAATCCACATTGAAGAAGTTCTCTGATAAATCTATATGTGTTCATCTACATCAAGAATTGATATTGATGATCAATAGATTAATGATACCGATGATCAACACTGATTGATATTTATGATCTATAAGGATGCATCAATATTGATAATCTACATTCATGAATGGATCTTGATACACATTTTTTAATATATTGACAACTCAATATTGATGAGTCTATATTGATGAAGCAATATCAATAACTCTACATCAATGAATCTATATAGCTAAATTCATATTGATGAATCTGTATCTATGAAGTGATAACAATGAATATACACCAATGAACTGATGTAGATGAATCTAGAGTGATGAGTCAATATTGATGAATCAATCTTTGAATCTACAGCAAAAGAACTAATGGTGAATGGTAGGAAAAAATTCTACAAGTACAAAATTTCAAAAACCACTTCATTTTCCTTGACACTGCAATCCTTTAAAAAATTCTAGGACTTCTGTAAGTTTATTAGAGAGCCCAAAATCACATGGTTTTTTTGACATCCAATTAGAATGCGTGGGAGCTGTTCATTTAGCAAAGTTCAAAACTCCAAACTTCCCAATTCTCATTAGCCTATGAACCCTCACTGTGGCTAGAGCCTGGAGCCCAGCACTGGTTCACACCTGCTGTGCCCTTTGGTGAAGAAACATAAAGCACTATCTTCTAAAGAAGCAACAGATGAAACAAACTACCTCCAGGTCACTTGGAAGCAATCTTGTTCACAGATAAGAATGTTCTTTCTTCACACACAAAGGATTATTATTTGATCTGGAAAATTTACTAGAATGGCACACACAAATACTAAGTTCCAATAAAAATTTATTAAAAGAACAAATGAGAAAATATATGAGTGGTGTTCTCTGTTAAGAAAACATGCCCAAACACATCTTTGGGTCTCCAAACCTTTTTGTTCTATTGCATACACATAAATAAAACTATGCCAGAGTTTAGCAGTGAAGAGAGGAAATGAACAAGGTCACTGAGAAAAACTGGTGTTTCAGAGAACTCAGGAAGGTGCATGGAAAAACAGTCACTGCTTGCTTGCTTTAAATAAATTAAGAACACTTTAAATCAGCAAAGGAAAGGGAAATCTCATGATCAGTTGCTCAAGAAAGGCAAAAAGCAGTAGCTCTTTGTTGATTCTGCTCCTTCTGGATATATGGCTGTTCCCTGGGCTACAAATTCCATAACAGGAAATAAAGGTTGATACAAATAAAGGTTGAGGTGACTTTTTAGCCCATGGCCTACAAATGAGATTCCTACTTGCAAAACCCTAGAAGGGTGCCTGCTATATATTTTCACCACTAATGGTGTATCAGAGCACAACTTCTCAAAGGCCAGCATGGGCATTAATCTCCTGCAGAGCTGGACAGACACCAGAGCCATACTCCAGATATTCTGAACAGGGAGAAGGCCACAAATTTGCATTTCTAACAAGACTGTCCAAGGGCAAACCATGCTTGAACTGAAATGGCCTCAAGTGCTTTGGCCTGGGTCCTAAGGACTCTAAAATCTCTGAATTTGGTCACAATGCTCCCAGGGACTCAAAAGAACAACTTCTTCCAAGAATGCAATAGACTGGACATTCCCACAACTGGTCTTTGCACACTGATGGATATGTTTTCCAAAGAAGACAAAACCAGGCAAAGAGGTGGAGGTGCTGAGGGAGATATGATTCCAGGTACTGCAAGTGAGGTTGACCTTTATCAACAGCCCATTCTCTCACCAGAGACAGCCTGTGTCCTCCAGGGTACTAAAGAAAGAAGTGACTTGTGAGTGAACCTAAAGCTCTGCCAGAAAAGCCTGTGCTGAAAAACCTGCCCACAGGAAGTTTTTCTACTAGAAAGAAATGGTGCAGTCTAGAGTTCAGCAACAGAAGGCCCCCAGTCCAAGGAGGGAAGGGTGGCTACCTGTGGCAGGCAGCAGGGCTGCAGAAGGGCTGTGATGCTGGGACTGCATTTTCCCTGTTACTCCCAGGGGGAACACTGGCACCTGGGAAACATCACCAGAAAAAAGGAGGGAGATTCAGAGCAAACAGGACATGGTCGATATAGTCAGATTCAGGTAAGAACAAGGGGTATGTGAATATTTAAGGTGGAGTGTGGGTTCAATCCCTGTTTGGGGGTATATGAAAAGAAAGCAACATGAATGAAATCTGAGCTTTATCTTAAGAGCAACCCTGCTTTCTGGGTAACCCCAGAAAAGATGACCCTCTGAGTTCTGCAGGGAAGACCTGGTATAAGAATGTATCAACCAGGACACCCTGAACATCCTTGCTGTGACCCAGAAATGATATGGAACATGGGTTTCTAACTTGTGTCTTTTCATTTTTGGGAAAATCGTCTTCAGTGAAACATCACGATGGTCCCCAAAATGTATAACTCTTGGGTTGGAAATGCCTCATAAAGGAAAAATATTTCACCACAAATTAAAGCATTACATATGAGGAAAACTATTTTCTTCTCTTTAAACTTGTTGCATTTTAACATGGAATTGACCTATTTTTTCAGCTACATCTTCCAAACAATTTAATACTTCTATGCCACTAATATTTGTCTTTTACTGATATCTAGAAAACACGTTAAGATGTATCATTTTCAGAAGAATATACCTAAATATTTTCAATTAACATTATTTCTACTACAAAAAAAAAAAACCCTATAAGTCACACATATAGCCTATAGTACAACTTGTACTATAGAGGAAGGCTGATACAATCCTATTTGGTTTGTATAGATTGAGGGTTAGAATGTTCACTTTTGGTCCTTGCCCAGTGGTCTTGAGAAAAACTACTTTATATGGACTCCAGTTTCCTCACTTGCAAAACCTAAGAGGTCAGTCCTGAAACCACTTTCTGTAGCTACAGAACTGTGTTCAAAGTAAATTTTAGTGTCAAGACTAATGTCAAACAAGCAAAACTGCAGGGGTAGAGGGGGACAGGTAGGAATTCCTCAGCCCCATATTCTAGATACTCCACTATGACAAATGAGGGGTACCAAGAAACTGTTGGGATTATGTGAAGTATGACTGGAAAGCAAAGCCTAGGTACCTGGGGTCCTCTTCAGTTCCCAAAACTATACCGACTCCATGTTAAACAATGAGCCTTTAGCCTTCATTTCTATTCTGCTTGACTCTAACTCATTCACTCAGTCAACACGCATTCCCCAAGTACTTACTAAATCTAGGATACTGTTGCTGTAGTGTGGGAAACAGGTTAATGGTACAAAGACTCTTCCTTCTGAGGTTCAATTTCTATACGGAAGAGAAACAGAGAAATGAACCAAGAGATGTATGTGACACAGTAATGAGGGTAGGAGGGAGAAGTATAATGAGTGGGGAGAGACCACTCTATCCACAAAAACACACCCAGTCTGGGCAGGGCTTCCACTTAGCCCTTTCATATCCATATTCTCAGAGATCACTTGTCTCTTCTCCGAAATTCTGCAGCACTTTGGACCATATGTAATTGCCTGCTTCCTATTAGCTATTTTAAGGTACAGGTCTTGTCTTTCTTGGACCATAAGCCTCTTGGGGGATCACAGCTACCTGGGACAGCTATCCTAGGGCTGCATATCTGCTGGTTGCTGTAACACTGCCATTTTAGAATTGCAAATACATTCTTAAGCCTTGCTTCATTTTCCCAACAGAATGGACTAGAATTTTTAAGTTAAAAAAATTACATAAAAAGAGCAGACTCAAAGGAACAAACTCAACAAAACTGGATATGGTAAAAAGTAACAACCTCCAGGTAGAGACCAGACCTTTGTGATAGAAGCTAATGCTAAAACAACTAGCCAAAGCCAAAACAATGGGGAAAGGACCTAAAGAGATAAGTATGGGGGCAATTTTCCATCCCAGGACAGTGAACAGGCAAGGATGTGTAGAAGAAAGGGCAGAGTCCCTCCCCATCACTCACCCCAGCCTTTGCACTGCCTCAGGCAGACCAGTGCTCTACTCTTGTCACTTTCAGGCTTAAAACAGTCACCAGCACCTTCAGCATCAAAGGGCCCCTCACCCTCTTTTTATAGCAGAAAAATATGGATATTTAGGTTTCTCTTTTTAATGTCAGGTTTGACAATTCCTACATACCATTTGTACTTTAATCAGCCACAACTAAGAATGTACACAGACAAAAATCTGTGACTCAAATGTTCACACCAGTACTATTCACAACAGCCAAGAGTTAGAAATAGCCAAAATGACTGGACAGATGGATACATAACCAAAACATGTTATATCCACACAGTGAAGTACTACTTAGTCACTAAGAAGTAGACACACGCTACAACAAGAATTAACCTTAAAAATATAAGGTAAAGAAGCTGCCACACACAGTAGGCCACAAGTCCCATGATTCCATTTATATGGAATATCCAGAACAGGGAAATCCCAAGAGACGTTAGAGATTCATGGATGCCAAAGGTGGTGTGTGAGCAGCAGTGGGAAGCATCAGTGGTAGAGGCTATCCTTCTGGGGTGATGGAAATACCCCAGAACTAGAAGTGATGATGGCTGCACAACACTGAATACACTGTTACTGAATTAACTGTACATTTTTAAATGGTAAATTTTATATTATATGTATTTTGTCACATTAAAGAACACTACTTCAAGTTCAATACAATTTTAAATTGTATTGTAAACTTGCATCTACTCATCTTTAAAATATAACTTGGAAAACATGAGCTATGAACACTAGAAAACAAAACCACACACAAACAGTTGAGTACACACTCCCACACGAGGCTGGGTAGATGCAGACTCTCAGAACTCCACCAATGCAGTTACTAAGGACAGCAGTGATGAGGACTGTGAACTACATTGTTTTACATACTCATGTGTTACCCTGAGAGAAAATTAGCCTTTACTTTACATGAGGTAATGAAAGTGCAGAAGGGTCACATAACTTGTCCAAGATAAAATTGGCAGAGCTTCAGAATCTCAGTTTGAAGGTGATCTCATTTCAGTACATATGTCTTGGCCGCATCTCCACTGACCCACAAGGACAGACCAAACCATTTCCTCCACTGCCTACCCAGAAGAGCACCACCACTCACACAGAACCACCTGGGGCCTCTGCATGTACAAAGCTTCCACCAAGCCCAGCTCAAGCACTGTCCCTGGGTGTTCTCAGGCCAGCAGAGCCTTCACTCTGTTCCAGAGGCCCTGGGAGGGAAGGAAGAGAACTAGGGCCTCCGGGGTTCTATATAACCTGCCTCACTCCAGTCACTCTACCCACAGCAATCTTTCCTTAGCACAAGAGAAAAGAACTGCTTTCATGACCCCACCAAAACCAAAGGTGCCCCTCACTGTGTTAGTGAACAACAGCAACTGCAAACCTGCAAGCAGTAAGATCAGATCAGTGTAACCATTCTGATTGGTCACCACAGTGTTTCAAACACCAGAACACCTGAATGCGTTCTCCGGAGTATCCTGTCCCCAAGGTGTCACAGAGTTCTTGTGACCAATGACTTCAGATCTGTAAACTGACTCATTCATTACTCTCAGGTATTGTTCTTCCTATCATCATCTGTCACATAAAGAAAACCATGGCTGGAAAAGATACCGAGAGAAATAAAAGACGTTAACACAGACACCTCATTTGAATGACCCTCACTTCTAAGGTTTAAAAAAAGATTCTATATATAATTTCAAAGGTAGAAATAACCTTAAAACTAAAATAACTTCAAATCACAGCACAACTAAATTTGAAGAAGTTTCCTTCCCAATACTTGCTTTTCTAAATAGGGAAGGGGCTCTAGCAGTGTGGGAATCAGTCAGGAATATGGTCCCTGCTTTCAGCTCTGATTCCTGTGATTTCTCAGCAAAGGTCAGGGACAATTGTTTTAGGTTTACCTTCATATTTCAACTGCAAAATGAGACATTCAGTGTTGAGTCATTTCTGTTCAGCTGACACTACTACTAGGGTCAGAGAATAAACACTAAAAATAGAAAAGGAAGGTGATGCTGACTGAAAATATTATGCTTGACCTGACAAAACAAGGGGTGCTCTTGCTTTCCCAAAGCTTCGGCTCTCTGGATTAGCAGAAAGAGATCACTGGTTATCTTCATTTGTAAAAAAGTGTAAAAATGTGCCCTGCAAATCCACCTGGTACTTGCCACGCCATAAAATAAGATCTGAGTTAATATTCACAAACCTCAGCAACAAAATATAAGGGCCTTAATTTGGCATGTGGAGTGTTTTTACCACAAAAATTTATTTTAAATCAAAGGCCTGAAGAACAAACATTTACATTTAATAGTAATCAAGGGCTGGGAGATAGCTCTGTTGGTAGTGTGCTTGCAAAGCAAGCACAAGGCCCTGGGTTCGATCCCTAGCACTGCACCAAAAAAAAAAAAAAAAAAAAAAAAAGTAATCAAAATAGAAAGATAAACAGTTAACTTAAGGTACTGCATATGAAACATTTTACACAAATAACCATAGCCTTAGCTCAGTTACTAAATACTTTGTATAAATTAAAATTCTGACTTCTTAATCACACATGAAAAGTATAAAGGACTTATGTTAAAGAAACTCAGGAGAGAAGACTCTTGTAAACAATCTTTTTTTAATGAAAACACACCTATGTAAACCAGGTATACTGGAATTTCTTAAAATGAACCACGTGCACAGAGGCAAGATTCACACAGAAACAAGTTACCTTCTCTCACTCTGAGTCTGTCTCTTTCCTGAGGCTCAGCTCCAGGTTTATTTTAGTGTGCAAATACAGGTCATATAGGAAAGAAAGAAAATCATTTTTACGTGCAAAAGGGGACACATTAAAATGCCCCCATTAGTGCTGGTTCAACTTTACTTTGATCTGCAATATCTATGTGGACAATTTCAACAGTTTTCCATGTGGTTGGATCCAAACTGTGTACTTATAAATGATAGAGAGAAATGAAACAAGAAAACCTAGATTATTCTTATTAGCTAAAACTATTACACTTACATACATAATCTCTATCTTGAATCTTAGCATACATTATGGAGAAAAAAACTGCAAATTATGTATCAAGTTTAGCTGTCTGAAATCTTGAGGGATCTGGAAATTATTATGCCCTTAAGCACTGCCCAAATAAGGGGGCAACACTGAAAAATGAACAGAAATTTGTCAATATCTTTTTATCCTTTTGTTAGTCCTTAAATATAATTTATGTAACCAAATGCATCTGACCTGTGTTAACTCAAATGATATACAACAAAGTCTTGAAAGCTGTTCAGTAATATGCTAGCATGGGAGCCTCAGAATCAGGCTTCAAGCAGCACCATATGCTCTAAAGTCTCTCCTGAATTTGTTTAACCCAAAGTGGTTTATTTTCAGTATGAGGTTGATTCCTCTATACTTTATGTTGGTCATGTATTTCTGAAATTGTATGAACCAATTAAGTACTGTTTAAAAACTGCCAACAGATACACCTACTTGAGAGTTGAAAATGACAGATTAACACAAATAAGGATTACAACATACCAAATCATCTCATTTAGACCCTAAATTTTAGAGAATTACTATGAAAAACAACATGAAATGTCAAATGACTTGAAAGAAAACTAAAGTCAAGTACTGTAAATTAAAATTCAGAAGTTCTATTAAAAGGCATCAATTACAAAATAGAACAGTAAAAGAACAGTAAGAATAAAATTTGCCCCAATTATTAACTTGCAATTCTCTAATAGCATGTCCTATGATTAGAATAGTGTAGTTGCCAAACTGGGGTGTGCATCTAAAATCCAACTATTGGAGCCCACTTTAGAGCTTGTGACCCTTATCTACATTTCTAATGACTTCCCAGATGCTACTGTTGGTTCAGGGACCACAGGTTCTCAGTGCATCCACCAAGTATGCCAGATGCCCTTCCAAGTTTCCCAACAAGCCTTAAGAATTACACATCTGATTTGTTGCTGATGTTCTTGAAGCATGCTTTGGGGATAAATGTGCATTACCTTATAATAAATCAGGAGCTTGTCAACATTTTTGTAAATTATTCCAAGTACATTCTCCCTCCTGACTTCTGGTCATTTCTCTGACATCAACACATAACCCAGTAAGGTGGAGAGGAGGTGAAAATGAAAGCAACTAACTCTGCTATGTTAGAGCAGTTCTGGCAAATATACAGAGATGAAGGCAATCTACACTAATGGCTAAAACTGAATTAGGGGTTATCTGTGTGAATTTGAATGATCCACTCTCTCTGTTCCAGATAGAACGGCTGATAAAAACAGCAACCTCACCAAAGTTGACTCAAGTGTCAAGGCAAGGGACTGACAGGGAGAGGCCATTTGTTTCTGGCTGTTTGCATGACTCACCTAAATCTGACAGTCTGAGGTGGCCAGTGGTTAGTCTAATGAAGGTAAACTTCACTTTTTTGATGACAAAATAAACTAAATGCAGTAATTACCTTTTCTAGGGATTTCTGTGTTGCTAGGGAAGAACTGCAACTTACATTTTCTAATGTTCCCAAGTCTTGTTTGTGTCATGACTCAATTTTAATGAAGAAATCATCTTTCATATATTCATTCTGTAAAAACCCAAGAGAAAAATGACAGTGCTCTTTCACCAGTTGTTTGGGGCTTCGGCATACAGGAGCCTTTTCCAGCATAAGCACCATGCCATGCTTTGACTCTAAAAACAGATCTAACCTCAAGTGTCAAAGAATCATTACCTACTCATTTTTGTAGAATTGTCAAGCAAACCAAATGCTATGTGCTTTTAAATAATTTAAACACTCCTACTTGTCATGCAGCATAAAATGCTAATAAACAAGTTGTGAGGTTTAGCCAGTAAATATGGCTCTAAAAGGAGGTATCAAAAGCAAAATGAAATCAATAGGAAAATTATGATACAAAACTGGAAAGAGCACATTAACCCTGGGGACATGTGGTGGAGTATGGACTGGTAGAGGAAGCACAGGGGAGGAGTCACTCATGTGGCAATGGGTGGTTTTAGTTTTAAAAACAAAAAAACAGGAAGGCTGAAAATAATTACAATGTGGAATAAATAAAGGTGAAGAGTATGAAATATAGAAGAGTTTTACTCAACTGAGGTATAATGGAGAGGCAGGAAATAAAACAAGAAAACTTTCAGAATATTAATTGTCAAAATATTCTGATCCAATATTTTATGACACAATGACTAACAGAACATTTCATAGCTTATGTCTTCAAAATACAGTTTGTACACAAGTGGCACCAAAGGATAACATAGATTATGAGGTACAAATAAAACATGGAGACTAACTTTAAAATAATGCTGAGAAGAATAACGTCACCAGAGGAAAACACTATAGAGTTAATTTAGCAAATGACAACAGCTGTTTCAGAAGTCTGTTATCTCCCTCTCCTATCATGTGGCAACATAAATAAAATGTTGTTGAAAGTACAACAAACTTTCAACAGTGCATGAGCTTTCTTTATGAACTCAAAGTATTCATTTGCTCGCCCTAGAGCCAGCACCATCAGCAAGGACCCAGTGTGGGCTGCCATTTGGAAGCAAAACTATGCCCTTCACAAGAACCACAAGATGAATCCCACATAGCCACTCCTATGCCATCACCTCCACCCTTCTCAAGAACATGGGCACAGGGAGTTCTCTCACCTCAACTGAAGGGCAGAGGGGTGACATGCTGCTGGGTACAAGGCTCACATGTTCTACAGTAGGAGTAGGTGTTTCAGCTCTCATGAAACACCAAGAAGCCCTTGGGAGTAATCGTCCTCACAAATGTAGGAACCTTACTGTGAGGAGAGATACATTAGATATATTTTCACCTGAATCACCAATTTTTCTCTAGTTAACATTCAAAGAAAATTGTTATCAAATATTATCACTTTTGTGTTTAAACAGGGTTCAAGACTGTTATCAACAGTTTACTTCAATCCCAGAGTACCTGGGTAGAAAACTAATGTAAAGAGTAAAAAATGATTGAGAAGGAAACAGCACCATTTTCCACCACTACGGATTCCCATAAGTAGCAAAGAACAAAGTTCCTCTGCTTTAATTATTCTAGCGACCAAGCCACAGCACAAAACCAGCTCCAATATCTTCAAATTTGACTAAATTTCTTCCTTCCAATAAAGATAGCTTAAAGAAGTGTTTTCCTTACATTATCAAAGTAAAGGCACAAAAATCTATCTCCAAGAACACAAAATTCAAAGTTAAAATTTTATTTGAGAAAATAAGGGTCACTGTAAACTGAAAATACAAAGTGGGGATATGATGCTATCTTGCAGATTAACTTAAAACACACACACCATCTTACTCAATTTGGAAGGGTTTAGGAAGCTGGAACCAAGCAAATTTCCCAAATGCTCCCAAAATGAGGGTCTAGGAACTACAGACTGCAAAGAGGGTTAGAAGAGTCATGCCACAATTCTTAGGTCCTTTAAAATATACTTTGCAATAAAGTCATATACATAAATAGTATGAAAATGTCTCAACCAAAAAGTAAATTTGGTCTTGAACAACAGAGTAAACAACATTCATAAAGAATAACCATATCCAAAAAAAGTGACCAATGTGGTAATAAGTTGTGGCATGCTACTGTGTTTTCCTCTTGTGCTTATTTTAAGAATAATTTCAGTAGAGACAGAAGACATGCTTACTAAATCTGCATATAAGAAAACCTCTGAGTATTTTGAGTGACAACACCAAGACTCAGAACAATTTTAACAATCTGATTCAACCAGCTGAAACAAACAAACCCTAACAAAGACAAATGTCAAGTTTCATTTTAAGTTCAAACAGATAACTGTGCAAATAAATAGGGGTCCAGACTTATCTTGACTGTGTTGTAACACAGTAAACTTCAGGTAATAGCAAGACTCACACAGCTGTGTTCAAGTCTACATTAAATAGTGCCAGACACCTGCACTTTTTTAATGTCTCCATTCCTGGCCCCCTGTTTTCTGACAGCTGTCACCTCTTGGGTTACCAGTTTTTCTTTGTCCCACTTCCATTTTGCTGCTTCTAATCTCCTGACAGCTCTAGGAAAACCAGACAAGCAAGCAGGAGCTGTGTACAAGTAACAGAAGGATCCAGAAACTTTAATGAGGTTTGCTACACATATCTTAATTTCACAAACAGCTTTTGCTTTTTTCATCTCTGGCTCTACTGAAGGTGGCTGCAACTGCAGGACACAGGTACTCTATAGGTGATATATTTCTATGGCACAAGCAAATCAAGGAAGACAATAAGCTCTCATGGTTAGACGTTGCTCAGACTGTGTCTGGAATACTGTTTTCAGTTCAAAGAAACAACTATGACATACACAGCAATAATACTAGTTGGTGAGGAAGTCTAGGGGTCTGTTATATTAGGCCAAATAA
This sequence comes from Sciurus vulgaris, assembly GCF_902686455.1. NCBI lineage: Eukaryota > Metazoa > Chordata > Mammalia > Rodentia > Sciuridae > Sciurus > Sciurus vulgaris. Next base: position 130,285,882 of record NC_136468.1, on the reverse strand, counting down.
ATGTGCTGGGATGTTTAACCTTATGATCTTTGAAAATGGAACAAAATGTCTTGGCAGGTAGCAGGGTTGGTAGGAGAGCCACCAATAGAAAGTCTGAAAGGCTGCTACAGGCAGCTCGGGCCAGACTCGATATTCACTTCTCAACTGGGATAAAGTGTGAACAATGGGCAAGCATTAAGGGAGAGCAGATTCTGGCTTAAAGAAGACAAATGTTTAAAATGTCCAACAGTAAAGGAGTTACTTTTCTAGGTAGTGAGCTACTTAACCTGAAAAGCACTTAAGGCTGGAGTCTCATTTCTCTGGGATGGTGTAAAAAGAATCCATGAACAGGTTAAACTTTACTCTTTTGGAGGACTGAATGCAGGGTGCTTACCACAGTGCTTCATCTCCAACCCCTCCGTAAATATTTTGAGACAGGGTCTGCCTTAGTTGCTTAGGATTTCTCCAAAATGTTGCAGTGGGACTTGAACTTGCCGTCCTCCTTTGGATTTCATTCTTCAAACTCTGCCAAAACAAAGCAGTATAACATAAATTTATTTGCAATTGATTATCTGTAATATACCTCAATTCATTTTGCTATAAGACTGAAATAAAAAAATGAATATGACCAAGATATGAGTTTAGATTAACATATCAAAGTAAATTATGCCAATAAAATGATTCAGAATCACACCCTAAACAGAACCTGGCAAAAAACCATAATGCTAAAATGATAAAAGAATACATATTACCCTTGAATGGTTTTAAAACATACATCTCTAGATTTAAAGGATCTTTCACTTTAAATCCAATGATTCAGCTATTACGACTCTTGAATCTGAAAATAAAATTATGCCATTTATGCAAGGGAGTATTTGCAATTCCTACAACCCTAAGCAAGTTTTTTTAAACTGCAGGAAAAAAAGCTACCTTTCCTGAATCCCAATGATCATTTGTACTG